>NC_086450.1:452835047-453435047 GCF_028390025.1 Pseudophryne corroboree | reverse complement strand
GCATTGTACCTAGTTGGTTTCTCAATTAGTTGAACTAAGTAGTTATCATTAAGTGTGTTTAAAAACCTATTACCCCTAGCAGTATCACATGAATCGTTTTTCCAGTTTATCTCTGGATAGTTAAAATCTCCCATCACTACTGCGTCACCTACTCCTGCTGCTCTTTCAGGGGGTGATTCCGAGTTGTTCACTCGTTAGTTTTTTTCGCTACGGAGCGATTAGTCGCAAACTGCGCATGCTCAATGTTCGCAGTGCGCCTGCGCCAAGTAAATTAGCACAAAAGTTTGGTATTTTACTCACGGCGTAACAAAGATTTTTCATCGTTCTGGTGATCGGAGTGTGATTGACAGGAAGTGGGTGTTTCTGGGCGGAAACTGGCCGTTTTATGGGAGTGTGCGGAAAAACGCTGGTGTTTCTGGGAAAAACGCGGGAGTGTCTGAAGAAACGGGGAGAGTGTCTGGCCGAATGCTGGGTGTGTTTGTGACATCAAACCAGGAACGAAACTGACTGAACTGATCGCAGTGGCAGTGTAAGTCTCGAGCTACTCAGAAACTGCTATCAAATTTCTATTCGCAATTCTGATCATCTTTCGTTCGCAATTCTGCTATGCTAAGATACACTCCCAGAGGGCAGCGGCTTAGCGTGTGCAATGCTGCTAAAAGCAGCTAGCGAGCGAACAACTCGGAATGAGGGCCTCAATCTGCTTCAGTAACAATTCCTCGTCAGATACATTAATACCAGGTGGCCTGTAGCATACCCCCAAAACTAACTTTTTTATTCCCTTTTTGCCACATGCAATTTCTACCCACAGCGTCTCAACCGTATCTACAGTCCCCTCCTGCAAATCCTACCGTATATCAGGTTTTTAAAATGGTTTTACGTAAAGACACACCCCTCCACCCCTTTTATTTAGTCTGTCTCTCCTAAACAACGTATAGCCTTCTAGTTTGACTGCCCAGTCATGAGATTCGTCCCACCAAGTTTCAGTAATGCCTATAATATCATACTGTTTACTTGCTGCAATTATTTCTAGTTCGCCCTTTTTACCAGTAAGGCTTCTAGCGTTCACATACATACAAATAAGATAAGTATTTCCCTTTGTGTTAGGGACATCTTTGACCTTATGTAGCAACTGTGACCTGTAATCGTCATTAGTTAGTGCTTTGGTAAAACCTCTTTTAGTAACCATGTTTATACCTTTACCAGCTGCTCTTACCCTCCCCTCAACTTCACCCCATTTTGTTTACTGCCATCCCCACTATTTTTACTGCACGCCCCGTAGTTTCTAGCTAAACCCACTCCCCAGGCTCCTAGTTTAAAATCTCCTCCAACCTTCTAACCATCCTTCCCCCAGCACCGCTGCCCCCTCCTCAGTCAGGTGCAATCCATCACGACAATAAAGATGGCGCCTGACTAAGAAGTCCGCCCAGTGTTCCAGGAACACGAACCCCTCTTTTCTGCACCAGTCTCTAAGCCACACATTTACCTCCCTAATCTCCCTCTGCCTCCCTGGACTAGCGCGTGGCATGGGTAATATTTCAGAGAATATTACCTTAGATGTCCTTGCCTTAAGTTTCTTTCCTAAGTCCCTATAGTCTTTCTTAAGGACATCCCACCTTCTGCTGACTTTATCATTGGTGCCAACATGCACCAAGACCGCCGGGTCTTTCCCAGCCCCTCCCAACAATCTATCTACCCGGTCCGCAATGTGCCGCACCCAAGCACCCGGGAGACAACAGACTGTATGGCGAATACGGTCCTGGTAGCAGATTGCCCTATCTGCCTTCCTGATGATAGAGTCCCCTACCACCACAATCTGACTAGGTAACTCACTATCTTTTGTCCCAACTGTGCCAGAGGGGCCACTCCTCTGGATGCTAGAGGAAACAGTCCCCTCTGGCACCGACATTTTCTCACTATCATCCTCCGAATCCTCGTCCAGTCGTGCAAATTTATTCGGGTTTGATAGTCCGGAGATGTCGAGCCTCCCCCTCTTTTCTTCCTTCTAACTGTGACCCAGCTGGCTACCTGATTTTCCTCTTCTACCAGTGACCCTTCCCGCAGCTCCTCCACCATTCTATCTAGTTCTTGGTCAAGATTGTGACTCTCCCTCAGTCGCGTAACGGTTTGCTCTAGATCCGTTACCTGGGCTTCCAGGGCAACCGTACGCACACACCTCATGCAGATGTAATCACACTGGGACAGTTGCTCCAGGTGTGCGTACATCTTGCACGACATGCACTGAGTGAGGTCCCCAATCACAGCCCCACCCATAGTGTTTGTAAGGTCTAACTCCCTGTTACTCTCAACAGAAAAGAAGCAAAAAGGGAATTTAGAAGAAGCAAAACAATCTGGGAGAAACCACTCACTTATACAATAATTAAGTTGGGTTTATACTTATCTGTCTTTGCGCGGTCCTTGATCCTTTGCTTTTATGCAGCCGTAGTCCCCAGATCCTCCAGTTACAGCAGTTGTAATGGCAACAGTTTCCGTCCCCTTCTGTCCTCTCCTCTGATGACTGCAGCAGCCGACTTCCTCGTCCCCTTGTGCAGCTCAGTAGAGGGTTCTGACCCCACAGGCAGGTTGGGGTGAAACACAATATGCAGCAGCGTCCCTGAAGATATCTAGTACACACACAAAAACACAGAAACAAAACAGAACAGGCACCCTACACACCAAAAAACTCTGCGCCTCACACACACACACTCAAAACTCACCCCCTTCCTCACTCCCTAGTTGCAACCCTTCACACACACACACAGTAATCTCAGCCCCTTTGTCACACTTTACTCTCTATCCCTCTCTCACACCATTCTCGGCCCCTCAGTCACACACTACACTGTGTCCCTCACTCACTTACTTAAGATTAAACGCTCCTGATTACTTTTTTTTTTTACTTATTACACAGAGAGCACAGAGAGCACAGAGAGCAGCAGCTGTTAGACTTGCTGCGCTCCGCTCTGACACCCCTTGCTATGCTCCGGCTCCCTTACCCCGCAATCTGGCTCTGACCTCTATCGGGCACCCCCCCTCTGGCCCGACCCGGCAGCTTCTCTCCCTTCTTTTCCTCACACACACTCAAACGCGCGCCTGACCCCCGCACTGTCACTTCCAGTCACAGCGTCTCAGCGTCTCGTCAGCGTCTCCTCCTCCAGCAGCTCATCAGCGTCTCCTTCTCCACCAGCGTCTCCTTCCCCTCCAGATGGCAATCATAAATTAAGTGAAACGTCCAGGAGCAGATAAGTTTGTGTTATGGTGGAAGTGATAATATTGGAGGTTCTTCAGTAAGTCTCATTCTATTGCCAGTGTTTGACTTTGACCCTACTTTTCACCATATAGTGTACTGGAATACATACGTATTCCCAGTGGATGGGATGCTGGCTGTCAATATCTCGACAGCGGCATCCTGTCCACCAGAATGGAGACCCACTGTCGGGATTCTGGTGTTGGTATCCTGACCACCGTGATCCTGACAGCTGGCAAATTAAATGCATACCAGTGTACCTTGTAAACTCCTATGCAACTATATTGTCCTCTCCTATGCCCTTTCTAGTCTGACCCCATGGGTTACCTATGAGTGCACACAGGATCATGGTCCAGGGAACACACACAGCACACCCTGCATCTAATCATGATACTAACCCCTAAGTCGACTATGCAGTTATCATCTAAAACATTCAATAAGTGACATTTTCCGAGAGATCGGCACATGCGCAGTAGACTCTGGCACAGTGCTGGAATCCATTTTATGTATGCACCAATGAGAGAGGGGTGGGACCACATGGAGACTGCACAAAGGCATCACCTCTATAACTGTCCCTGCATGGCCCTTATAATAAATAATGAGAAATTGGCGCAGTTTTCATAGATGTCTTAATGCCACAATCACATGTGTCTTGACTCTTGAGAAAGGTAGGAAAGTATGAAATCCGAACAAATCTCATGCAATTTGGAAATGTTGTAAAACAAAAAGTGACAACATATTTGCAAGGGAGGGTTTTATACAGATTTAATGTTTATTTCTATAAAGCCATTAATTATGTTACACTGTACAGAGAACATGTCGTTTACATCCATTTCTGCCCTATTGAAGCTCATAGTCTGGGTTAGGTGCAAAATCATGGCAGTCAGGTTACCAACAGCGGAATACTGATGGCCAATATCTTGACACATCCCGGTAGGTATTTTCTCCCTTACCCTAACCCTACCCCTAAACCTAACCACTCCACCCACAGCCAAACCCTAACTTGCTACCTGGCACAGCCTAACCCTGTCTTCTCCTGCAGCTTAACCCTAACCCCCCCCCCCCTCCCCAACGCTGCCTAACCCAATCTAGGGTAAATTTTAGTCAATAACCAATTAACTTGTTTTTGGAGTTTGCGAAGGAACCAATGTACATGCAGGAAATCCATCCATTGACAGGAATATCCAACCTCACACAGATATGGCCCTGTTTGGGAATCAATAGCATGGCTGTAGCTGTGTCAGGCAGCAGCTCTAACCACCGTGCAATGGCCCTGCCCAGATGGGACTGTTTCACAACACATTGAGAGAGTCATTGTAATACACTATGTATGCCATGGAGTTGCTCAAATTATATTTGTTTTTGTGGGAAGAAATATATAAATGAGCAGGGATTGATTGAGTTGGTGTATAATAGAATACATTACAGCCATGAGTGGACATGAAACTTACACATCTGGTGCAAAGTACGGAATTTAGGCCCCCATTTATCAAGCTTTGGAGACTGATAAATAGCACGGTGATAAATTACCAACCAATCAACTTCCATGTTACAGACTGTGCTTGAAAAATGAGTTAGGAGATGGTTGCCTGGTACTTTATCACCATGCTAATTATCACTCTCCAAACTAGATAAATCTGGGCCTTAATCTTAATTTAAAGTTAATTTAGTTTATTGCTGTAGGTACTGTAGGCGTAATTAGCCCATAATAAGGTATAATACTGTATACATACAGTAATTATGCAAACATAAACCAATGTACAGTATTTGAAAAAGGTAATGACAGTTTCACACTTGACCTAAACTCAGCCTTGAAGTCTCCCTACTGTTAGCAGCTACTTAAGGAGCAGATTCGGTTTTGACAAAGTGCTGAACTCTGTAAGTGCCTAAGCAGATATGGCTACCATAGCCATATGGTAAATGGAAAGGTCCCAACCATCAGAATACTGACAGCAATACACCGATGGTCAGAATCTTAATGCATCCCACCGGTAAGTATGGGGAGTTAGAGTTAGGCACTAAGGGGATGGTTAGGGTTATACTGTATGGGTGGGGAAGCTTAGGGATAGGGTGTGGGAGGTGCAGTTTGGGTTAGATCTGTCGGAGGTGTTGGTTAGGCTGCAGGAGTAGTGGGATAAGGGTTTCAATATTTACAGGGATTCATCAAGATTTTGACTATTGGGATGGCGCTGTTTGCATCCTGACCATCGGGATACTGATTGCTGGGATTTTGTACCAAACCCAGCCATACTTTCTCACATGCTGCATTGCACCGGACTTTTCCCAAATACTTGCAGTGCCACTTTTAACCACTTGGGGTCTCCAAGAGTTACAGGAACAGTTTTGTTGCAGGACACCAGTAAAATATGTTGGCCCTCATTCCGAGTTGTTCGCTCGGTATTTTTCATCGCATCGCAATGAAAATCCGCTTAGTACGCATGCGCAATGTTCGCACTGCGACTGCGCCAAGTAACTTTGCTATGTAGAAAGTATTTTTACTCACGGCTTTTTCATCGCTGCGGCGAACGTAATGTGATTGACAGGAAATGGGTGTTACTGGGCGGAAACACGGCGTTTCAGGGGCGTGTGGCAGAAAACGCTACCGTTTCCGGAAAAAACGCAGGAGTGGCCGGAGAAACGGTGGGAGTGCCTGGGCGAACGCTGGGTGTGTTTGTGACGTCAACCAGGAACGACAAGCACTGAACTGATCGCACAGGCAGAGTAAGTCTGGAGCTACTCTGAAACTGCTAAGTAGTTAGTAATCGCAATATTGCGAATACATCGGTCGCAATTTTAAGAAGCTAAGATTCACTCCCAGTAGGCGGCGGCTTAGCGTGTGTAACTCTGCTAAATTCGCCTTGCGACCGATCAACTCGGAATGAGGGCCGTTAGGCGTGAAAATGCAAAGCACGTTGTGAAATATTGGCCCTCATTCCGAGTTGATCGGTCGCAAGGCGAATTTAGCAGAGTTACACACGCTAAGCCGCCGCCTACTGGGAGTGAATCTTAGCTTCTTAAAATTGCGACCGATGTATTCGCAATATTGCGATTACTAACTACTTAGCAGTTTCAGAGTAGCTCCAGACTTACTCTGCCTGTGCGATCAGTTCAGTGCTTGTCGTTCCTGGTTGACGTCACAAACACACCCAGCGTTCGCCCAGGCACTCCCACCGTTTCTCCGGCCACTCCTGCGTTTTTTCCGGAAACGGTAGCGTTTTCAGCCACACGCCCCTGAAACGCCGTGTTTCCGCCCAGTAACACCCATTTCCTGTCAATCACATTACGATCGCCGGAGCGAAGAAAAAGCCGTGAGTAAAAATACTTTCTTCATAGTAAAGTTACTTGGCGCAGTCGCAGTGCGAACATTGCGCATGCGTACTAAGCGGATTTTCACTGCGATGCGATGAAAAATACCGAGCGAACAACTCGGAATGAGGGCCATTGTGAGTGGACTATCGCTGTGGCAAAGTGTAGTCAATGTTGAAGATCAAATCCTATATTTCTTTGAAATGACTAGACACTTTAAACATCAGTTTATGTTGTTACTAGCTGTTCTACAGGTTCTTCGCATGGGAGTTTCTTATTTTCCCTGTCTATATATACACTGCTCAAAAAAATAAAGGGAACACTAAAATAACACATCCTAGATCTGAATAAATGAAATATTCTTATTAAATACTTTGTTCTTTACATAGTTGAATGTGCTGACAACAAAATCACACAAAAAATTATCAATGGAAATCAAATTTATTAACCTATGGAGGTCTGGATTTGGAGTCACACTCAAAATTAAAGTGGAAAAACACACTACAGGCTGATCCAACTTTGATGTAATGTCCTTAAAACAAGTCAAAATGAGTCTCAGTAGTGTGTGTGGCCTCCACGTGCCTGTATGACCACCCTACAATGCCTGGGCATGCTCCTGATGAGTTGGCGGATGGTCTCCTGAGGGATCTCCTCCCAGACCTGGACTAAAGCATCCGCCAACTCCTGGACAGTCTGTGGTGCAACGTGACGTTGGTGGATGGAGCGAGACATGATGTCCCAGATGTGTTCAATTGGATTCAGGTCTGGGGAACGGGCGGGCCAGTCCATAGCATCAATGCCTTCATCTTGCAGGAACTGCTGACACACTCCAGCCACATGAGGTCTAGCATTGTCTTGCATTAGGAGGAACCCAGGGCCAACCGCACCAGCATATTGTCTCACAAGGGGTCTGAGGATCTCATCTCGTTACCTAATGGCAGTCAGGCTACCTCTGGCGAGCACATGGAGGGCTGTGCGGCCCCCAAAGAAATGCCACCCCACACCATTACTGACCCACTGCCAAACCAGTCATGCTGGAGGATGTTGCAGGCAGCAGAACATTCTCCTTGGCATCTCCAGACTCTGTCACGTCTGTCACATGTGCTCAGTGAGAACCTGCTTTCATCTGTGAAGAGCACAGGGCGCCAGTGGCGAATTTGCCAATCTTGGTGTTTTCTGGCAAATGCCAAACGTCCTGCACGGTGTTGGGCTGTAAGCACAACCCCCTCCTGTGGACGTCGGGCCTTCATACCACCCTCATGGAGTCTGTTTCTGTTCGTTTGAGTAGACACATGCACATTTGTGGCTTGCTGGAGGTCATTTTGCAGGGCTCTGGCAGTGCTCCTCCTGTTTCTCCTTGCACAAAGGTGGAGGTAACGGTCCTGCTACTGGGTTTTTGCCCTTCTACGGCCTCCTCCACGTCTCCTGATGTACTGGCCTGTCTCCTGGTAGCGCCTCCATGCTCTGGACACTAAGCTGACAGACACAGCAAACCTTCTTGCCACAGCTCGCATTGATGTGCCATCCTGGATGAGCTGCACTACCTGAGCCACTTGTGTGTGTTGTAGGTAGGTCATACAGGCACGTGGAGGCCACACACACCACTGAGCCTCATTTTGACTTGTTTTAAGGACATTACATCAAAGTTGGATCAGCCTGTAGTGTTTTTCCACTTTAATTTTCAGTGTGACTCCAAATCCACACCTCCATGGGTTAATAAATTTGCTTTCCATTGATAATTTTTGTGTGATTTTGTTGTCAGCACATTCAACTATGTAAAGAACAAAGTATTTAATAAGAATATTTCATTCATTCAGATCTAGGATGTGTTATTTTAGTGTTCCCTTTATTTTTTTGAGCAATGTATATATATATATATATATATATATATATATAATTTAAAATTAGATGTATGTGTGTATGTTCCAGTATAACTCTGGAATACCTGGAGCAATTTACACCAAACTTGGTACACATATTACTTACAATCTGGAAAAAATACTGTGGGGGTAAGACACCCCTAGTGGTGGGGGGGGGGGAGGGGGTGACATGTAAAAATCCATACTTTTCGGGCATAATTCTGGAATTCTTGGAGAAATTTACACCAAACTTGGTACACATATGACTTACAATCTGGGAAAAAATACTGTGGGGGGTAAGACACCCCTAGCACCCCTAGGGGTTTGGGTGGGAAGGGGGTGACATGTAAAAATTCATAGTTTTCAGCATAACTCTGGAATGCCTGGAGCAATTTACACCAAACTTGGTACACTTATGACTTACACTCTGGAAAAAAATACTGTGGGGGTAAGCTTCCCCTAGCACCCCTAGAGGTGGGGGAACAGGGGATGACATGTAAAAATTAGAGATGAGCGCCTGAAATTTTTCGGGTTTTGTGTTTTGGTTTTGGGTTCGGTTCCGCGGCCGTGTTTTGGGTTCGAACGCGTTTTGGCAAAACCTCACCGAATTTTTTTTGTCGGATTCGGGTGTGTTTTGGATTCGGGTGTTTTTTTCAAAAAACACTAAAAAACAGCTTAAATCATAGAATTTGGGTGTCATTTTGATCCCAAAGTATTATTAACCTCAAAAACCATAATTTACACTCATTTTCAGTCTATTCTGAATACCTCACACCTCACAATATTATTTTTAGTCCTAAAATTTGCACCGAGGTCGCTGTGTGAGTAAGATAAGCGACCCTAGTGGCCGACACAAACACCGGGCCCATCTAGGAGTGGCACTGCAGTGTCACGCAGGATGTCCCTTCCAAAAAAACCCTCCCCAAACAGCACATGACGCAAAGAAAAAAAGAGGCGCAATGAGGTAGCTGTGTGAGTAAGATTAGCGACCCTAGTGGCCGACACAAACACCGGGCCCATCTAGGAGTGGCACTGCAGTGTCACGCAGGATGGCCCTTCCAAAAAACCCTCCCCAAACAGCACATGACGCAAAGAAAAAAAGAGGCGCAATGAGGTAGCTGTGTGAGTAAGATTAGCGACCCTAGTGGCCGACACAAACACCGGGCCCATCTAGGAGTGGCACTGCAGTGTCACGCAGGATGTCCCTTCCAAAAAACCCTCCCCAAACAGCACATGACGCAAAGAAAAAAAGAGGCGCAATGAGGTAGCTGTGTGAGTAAGATTAGCGACCCTAGTGGCCGACACAAACACCGGGCCCATCTAGGAGTGGCACTGCAGTGTCACGCAGGATGTCCCTTCCAAAAAACCCTCCCCAAACAGCACATGACGCAAAGAAAAAAAGAGGCGCAATGAGGTAGCTGACTGTGTGAGTAAGATTAGCGACCCTAGTGGCCGACACAAACACCGGGCCCATTTAGGAGTGGCACTGCAGTGTCACGCAGGATGTCCCTTCCAAAAAACCCTCCCCAATCAGCACATGATGCAAAGAAAAAGAAAAGAAAAAAGAGGTGCAAGATGGAATTGTCCTTGGGCCCTCCCACCCACCCTTATGTTGTATAAACAAAACAGGACATGCACACTTTAACCAACCCATCATTTCAGTGACAGGGTCTGCCACACGACTGTGACTGATATGATGGGTTGGTTTGGACCCCCCCCAAAAAAGAAGCAATTAATCTCTCCTTGCACAAACTGGCTCTACAGAGGCAAGATGTCCACCTCATCATCACCCTCCGATATATCACCGTGTACATCCCCCTCCTCACAGATTATCAATTCGTCCCCACTGGAATCCACCATCTCAGCTCCCTGTGTACTTTGTGGAGGCAATTGCTGCTGGTCAATGTCTCCGCGGAGGAATTGATTATAATTCATTTTAATGAACATCATCTTCTCCACATTTTCTGGATGTAACCTCGTACGCCGATTGCTGACAAGGTGAGCGGCGGCACTAAACACTCTTTCGGAGTACACACTTGTGGGAGGGCAACTTAGGTAGAATAAAGCCAGTTTGTGCAAGGGCCTCCAAATTGCCTCTTTTTCCTGCCAGTATAAGTACGGACTGTGTGACGTGCCTACTTGGATGCGGTCACTCATATAATCCTCCACCATTCTTTCAATGTTGAGAGAATCATATGCAGTGACAGTAGACGACATGTCCGTAATCGTTGTCAGGTCCTTCAGTCCGGACCAGATGTCAGCATCAGCAGTCGCTCCAGACTGCCCTGCATCACCGCCAGCGGGTGGGCTCGGAATTCTGAGCCTTTTCCTCGCACCCCCAGTTGCGGGAGAATGTGAAGGAGGAGATGTTGACAGGTCGCGTTCCGCTTGACTTGACAATTTTGTCACCAGCAGGTCTTTCAACCCCAGCAGACTTGTGTCTGCCGGAAAGAGAGATCCAAGGTAGGCTTTAAATCTAGGATCGAGCACGGTGGCCAAAATGTAGTGCTCTGATTTCAACAGATTGACCACCCGTAAATCCTTGTTAAGCGAATTAAGGGCTCCATCCACAAGTCCCACATGCCTAGCGGAATCGCTCCGTGTTAGCTCCTCCTTCAATGTCTCCAGCTTCTTCTGCAAAAGCCTGATGAGGGGAATGACCTGACTCAGGCTGGCAGTGTCTGAACTGACTTCACGTGTGGCAAGTTCAAAGGGCATCAGAACCTTGCACAACGTTGAAATCATTCTCCACTGCGCTTGAGACAGGTGCATTCCACCTACTATATCGTGCTCAATTGTATAGGCTTGAATGGCCTTTTGCTGCTCCTCCTACCTCTGAAGCATATAGAGGGTTGAATTCCACCTCGTTACCACTTCTTGCTTCAGATGATGGCAGGGCAGGTTCAGTAGTTTTTGGTGGTGCTCCAGTCTTCTGTACGTGGTGCCTGTACGCCGAAAGTGTCCCGCAATTCTTCTGGCCACCGACAGCATCTCTTGCACGCCCCTGTCGTTTTTTAAAAAATTCTGCACCACCAAATTCAAGGTATGTGCAAAACATGGGACGTGCTGGAATTTGCCCATATTTAATGCACACACAATATTGCTGGCGTTGTCCGATGCCACAAATCCACAGGAGAGTCCAATTGGGGTAAGCCATTCCGCGATGATCTTCCTCAGTTGCCGTAAGAGGTTTTCAGCTGTGTGCGTATTCTGGAAACCGGTGATACAAAGCGTAGCCTGCCTAGGAAAGAGTTGGCGTTTGCGAGATGCTGCTACTGGTGCCGCCGCTGCTGTTCTTGCGGCGGGAGTCCATACATCTACCCAGTGGGCTGTCACAGTCATATAGTCCTGACCCTGCCCTGCTCCACTTGTCCACATGTCCGTGGTTAAGTGGACATTGGGTACAGCTGCATTTTTTAGGACACTGGTGACTCTTTTTCTGAGGTCTGTGTACATTTTCGGTATCGCCTGCCTAGAGAAATGGAACCTAGATGGTATTTGGTACCGGGGACACAGTACCTCCAACAAGTCTCTAGTTGGCTCTGCAGTAATGATGGATACCGGAACCACGTTTCTCACCACCCAGGATGCCAAGGCCTCAGTTATCCGCTTTGCAGTAGGATGACTGCTGTGATATTTCATCTTCCTCGCAAAGGACTGTTGAACAGTCAATTGCTTACTGGAAGTAGTACAAGTGGGCTTACGACTTCCCCTCTGGGATGACCAGCGACTCCCAGCGGCAACAACAGCAGCGCCAGCAGCAGTAGGCGTTACACGCAAGGATGCATCGGAGGAATCCCAGGCAGGAGAGGACTCGTCAGAATTGCCAGTGACATGGCCTGCAGGACTATTGGCATTCCTGGGGAAGGAGGAAATTGACACTGAGGGAGTTGGTGGGGTGGTTTGCGTGAGCTTGGTTACAAGAGGAAGGGATTTACTGGTCAGTGGACTGCTTCCGCTGTCACCCAAAGTTTTTGAACTTGTCACTGACTTATTATGAATGCGCTGCAGGTGACGTATAAGGGAGGATGTTCCGAGGTGGTTAACGTCCTTACCCCTACTTATTACAGCTTGACAAAGGGAACACACGGCTTGACACCTGTTGTCCGCATTTCTGGTGAAATACCTCCACACCGAAGAGCTGATTTTTTTGGTATTTTCACCTGGCATGTCAACGGCCATATTCCTCCCACGGACAACAGGTGTCTCCCCGGGTGCCTGACTTAAACAAACCACCTCACCATCAGAATCCTCCTGGTCAATTTCCTCCCCAGCGCCAGCAACACCCATATCCTCCTCATCCTGGTGTACTTCAACACTGACATCTTCAATCTGACTATCAGGAACTGGACTGCGGGTGCTCCTTCCAGCACTTGCAGGGGGCGTGCAAATGGTGGAAGGCGCATGCTCTTCACGTCCAGTGTTGGGAAGGTCAGGCATCGCAACCGACACAATTGGACTCTCCTTGTAGATTTGGGATTTCGAAGAATGCACAGTTCTTTGCTGTGCTGCTTTTGCCAGCTTGAGTCTTTTCATTTTTCTAGCGAGAGGCTGAGTGCTTCCATCCTCATGTGAAGCTGAACCACTAGCCATGAACATAGGCCAGGGCCTCAGCCGTTCCTTGCCACTCCGTGTCGTAAATGGCATATTGGCAAGTTTACGCTTCTCCTCCGACAATTTTATTTTAGGTTTTGGAGTCCTTTTTTTTCTGATATTTGGTGTTTTGGATTTGACATGCTCTGTACTATGACATTGGGCATCGGCCTTGGCAGACGACGTTGCTGGCATTTCATCGTCTCGGCCATGACTAGTGGCAGCAGCTTCAGCACGAGGTGGAAGTGGATCTTGATCTTTCCCTAATTTTGGAACCTCAACATTTTTGTTCTCCATATTTTAATAGGCACAACTAAAAGGCACCTCAGGTAAACAATGGAGATGGATACTAGTATACAATTATGGACTGCCTGCCGAGTGCAGACACAGAGGTAGCCACAGCCGTGAACTACCGTACTGTACTGTGTCTGCTGCTAATATAGACTGGTTGATAAAGAGATGTCTATGTAACTATGTATGTATAAAGAAGAAAGAAAAAAAAACCACGGTTAGGTGGTATACAATTATGGACGGACTGCCTGCCGAGTGCAGACACAGAGGTAGCCACAGCCGTGAACTACCGTACTGTACTGTGTCTGCTGCTAATAATATAGACTGGTTGATAAAGAGATGTCGTAGTAGTATGTATGTATAAAGAAGAAAGAAAAAAAAACCACGGTTAGGTGGTATACAATTATGGACGGACTGCCTGCCGAGTGCAGACACAGAGGTAGCCACAGCCGTGAACTACCGTACTGTACTGTGTCTGCTGCTAATATAGACTGGTTGATAAAGAGATGTCTATGTAACTATGTATGTATAAAGAAGAAAGAAAAAAAAACCACGGTTAGGTGGTATACAATTATGGACGGACTGCCTGCCGAGTGCAGACACAGAGGTAGCCACAGCCGTGAACTACCGTACTGTACTGTGTCTGCTGCTAATATAGACTGGTTGATAAAGAGATGTCTATGTAACTATGTATGTATAAAGAAGAAAGAAAAAAAAACCACGGTTAGGTGGTATACAATTATGGACGGACTGCCTGCCGAGTGCAGACACAGAGGTAGCCACAGCCGTGAACTACCGTACTGTACTGTGTCTGCTGCTAATATAGACTGGTTGATAAAGAGATGTCTATGTAACTATGTATGTATAAAGAAGAAAGAAAAAAAAAACACGGTTAGGTGGTATACAATTATGGACGGACTGCCTGCCGAGTGCAGACACAGAGGTAGCCACAGCCGTGAACTACCGTACTGTACTGTGTCTGCTGCTAATATAGACTGGTTGATAAAGAGATGTCTATGTAACTATGTATGTATAAAGAAGAAAGAAAAAAAAACCACGGTTAGGTGGTATACAATTATGGACGGACTGCCTGCCGAGTGCAGACACAGAGGTAGCCACAGCCGTGAACTACCGTACTGTACTGTGTCTGCTGCTAATATAGACTGGTTGATAAAGAGATGTCTATGTAACTATGTATGTATAAAGAAGAAAGAAAAAAAAACCACGGTTAGGTGGTATACAATTATGGACGGACTGCCTGCCGAGTGCAGACACAGAGGTAGCCACAGCCGTGAACTACCGTACTGTACTGTGTCTGCTGCTAATAATATAGACTGGTTGATAAAGAGATGTCGTAGTAGTATGTATGTATAAAGAAGAAAGAAAAAAAAACCACGGTTAGGTGGTATACAATTATGGACGGACTGCCTGCCGAGTGCAGACACAGAGGTAGCCACAGCCGTGAACTACCGTACTGTGTCTGCTGCGACTGGATGATAAATGATATAAAAAATATATATATATCACTACTGCAGCCGGACAGGTATATATTATATATTATATAATGACGGACCTGCTGGACACTGTCTGTCAGCAGAATGAGTTTTATTTTTATAGAATAAAAAAAACAACAACACACAAGTGAAGTCACACGACGAGTGTTTAACTTTTTCAGGCAATCACAATATAAGTATACTACTAACTATACTGGTGGTCAGTGTGGTCAGGTCACTGGTCAGTCACACTGGCAGTGGCACTCCTGCAGCAAAAGTGTGCACTGTTTAATTTTAATATAATATTATGTACTCCTGGCTCCTGCTATAACCTATAACTGGCACTGCAGTGCTCCCCAGTCTCCCCCACAATTATAAGCTGTGTGAGCTGAGCAGTCAGACAGATATATAATATATATAGATGATGCAGCACACTGGGCTGAGCCTGAGCAGTGCACACAGATATGGTATGTGACTGAGTCACTGTGTGTATCGCTTTTTTCAGGCAGAGAACGGATATATTAAATAAACTGCACTGTCTGGTGGTCACTCACTATATAATATTATGTACTCCTGGCTCCTGCTATAACCTATAACTGGCACTGCAGTGCTCCCCAGTCTCCCCCACAATTATAAGCTGTGTGAGCTGAGCAGTCAGACAGATATATAATATATATAGATGATGCAGCACACTGGGCTGAGCCTGAGCAGTGCACACAGATATGGTATGTGACTGAGTCACTGTGTGTATCGCTTTTTTCAGGCAGAGAACGGATATATTAAATAAACTGCACTGTCTGGTGGTCACTCACTAGTAAACTCTCTGCACTCTCTACACTTCTACAGTACTCCTCCTAGTCCTAAGCACCAGTAAATCTCTCTCTCTTATAATCTAAATGGAGAGGACGCCAGCCACGTCCTCTCCCTATCAATCTCAATGCACGTGTGAAAATGGCGGCGACGCGCGGCTCCTTATATAGAATCCGAGTCTCGCGATAGAATCCGAGCCTCGCGAGAATCCGACAGCGTCATGATGACGTTCGGGCGCGCTCGGGTTAACCGAGCAAGGCGGGAAGATCCGAGTCGCTCGGATCCGTGTAAAAAAAGCTGAAGTTCGGGCGGGTTCGGATTCCGAGGAACCGAACCCGCTCATCTCTAGTAAAAATCCATAGTTTTCAGCATAATTCTGCTGGAATGCCTGGAGCAATTTACACCAACTTGGTACACATATGACTTACAATCTGAAAAAAAAAAAATACTGTGGGGGTAAGACACCCCTAGGGGTGGGGGGGAATGGGGGTGACATGTAAAAATCCATACTTTTCGGGCATAATTCTGGAATGCCTGGAGCAATTTACACCAAACTTGGTACACATATGACTTACAATCTGGGAAAAAATACTTTGGGGCTAAGACACCCCTAGCACCCCTAGAGGTGGGGGAAAAGGGGATGACATGTAAAAATCCATAGTTTTTAGCATAACTCTGCTGGAATGCCTGGAGCAAGTTACACCAAACTTGGTACACATATAACTTAAAATCTGGAAAAAAATACTTGTGGAGGTAAGACACCCCTAGTGGTTTGGGGGAAGGGGGTGACATGTAAAAATCCATACTTTCCGGGCATAATTCTGGAATGCCTGGAGCAATTTACATAAAACTTGGTACACATATGACTTACAACTGGGAAAAAATACTTTGTAGCTAAGACACCCCTAGCACCCCTAGGGGTGGGGGCAGGAAGGGGGTGACATGTAAAAATTCATAGTTTTCAGCATAACTCTGGAATGCCTGGAGCAATTTACATCAAACTTGGTACACATATTACTTACACTCTGGAAAAAAATAATGTGGGGTAAGCTACCCCTAGCACCCCTAGAGGTGGGGGGAGGGGATGACATGTAAAAATCCAAAGTTTTCAGCATAACTCTGGAATGCCTCGAGCAATTTACACCAACTTGGTACACATATGACTTACAATCTGGAAAAAAATACTGTGGGGATAAGACACCCCTAGCACCCTAGAGGTGTGAGTGGGAAGGGGGTGACATGTAAAAATCCATATTTTTCAGCATAACTCTGCTGGAATGCCTGGAGCAATTTACACCAAACTTAGTACACATATGACTTACAATCTGGAATAAAATACTGTGGGGGTAAGACACCCCTAGCATTCCTAGGGGTGGGGGTGGGAAGGGGATGACATGTACAAATACATAGTTTTCATCATAACTCTGGAATTCCTGGAGCAATTTACACCAAACTTAGTACACATATGACTTACAATCTGAAAAAAAAGTCTGTGGGTAACACACCCCTACCACCCCTAGCGGTGGGGGTGGGAAGGGGGTGACATGTAAAAATACATTGTTTTCGGGGGCGCTGAGATTAGAGATGAGCAGGTGCGGTTCTCAGAGAACAAAACCCCCCAAACTTCACGATCCAAGCTCGGACCCTAGTCTGGACCTGGACTTCCCCCTAGACTCGGAATCCAGAATGAGACAAAACGTAATCATCTCACTGTCGGATTCTTGCGGGTTATGGATTTCATATAAAGAGCCGTGCATCGCTGCCATTTTCACTCCGGACTTGGAGAGTGAGGGAGATAGACCTCTGTCTCTCTGTGGATGGTGGCGTTGGGTGGGGTCAGTGTGTGCTATCTAGGGGTGCTGTCCTGTCACTGTGTTTTTAGGGGTGCTGTCCTGTCACTGGTGACATGTGCTGTTAGGGGTGCTGCAGCTGTACATGAGTGTTGCTGTCCTGGCTGTAACTGTGCTGTATGCTATTAAAATGCAGTGGTGCTGTGAAAATGCAAGGTTGCTGGCCCTGTCCTATATGCTGTAAAATTTCAGGAGTGCTGTGAAAATAAATGTACACTGGCCCTGTCTTGTATGCTGTAAAAATTCAGGGATGTTGTTCAAATACAGGGGTGCTGGCCCTGTCCTGTATGCTGTAAAAATACAGGGGTGCTGTTGTTAAAATAAAAGTACACTTACCCAAATACAGGGGTGCTGTTAAAATAAAAGTACACTGGCCCTGTCTTGTTCTGTAAAATTACAGGGGTGTTGTTCAAACACAGGGGTGCTGGAACTGTCCTGTATGTGTAAAAATAGAGGGATGCTGTTGTTAAAATAAAAGTAATCTGGCCCTGTCTTGTATACTGTAAAATTACAGGGGTGTTGTTCAAATACATGGGTGCTGTCATTGTCCTGTCTGCTGTAAAAATACAGAGGTGCTGTTGTTAAAATAAAAGTACACTGGCCCTGTCCTGTATGATGTAAAAATACAGGGGTGCTGTGAAAATAAAGGGGCATTGTTCTGTGTGCTGTAATAATAAAGGGGTGCTGTCCTTTGAAAAGGAGAACAAAAAAATGGAGGAAAAAATAGTGAAAGATCAGGAACCACTTCCAGTTCCTAGTACTAGTTCTGAAGCTGCTGCTGTCACCAGTCATGACATTGACAATGCAATTCCATCAACGTAGTCTGCTAAGGCTGATGCCCAATGTCACAGAGGGCATGTAAAATCCAAGAAGCAAAAATTAATAATCAGAAAAAAAGAAATTGTCTGATGAGAAACGTAAAAATTGGAAACATGCCATTCATGACATGAAGTGGCAAGGAAAGGCTAAGGCCTTGGCCTATGTTCATGACTGGTGGTTCAGCTTCTCTTGAGGATAGAAGTACTCCTCCCTCTCGAAAAATAAAAAAAAATAAGCTTGTTAAAGCACAGGAAAACAACAACTGTGCATTCAGAGATAACACAAATCCCAAAGGAGAGTCCAAGTGTGTCCGCAGTTACGATGTCTAGGCCTGCCCTTCCCAAGACTGTATTGCAAGAGGAGGCTCCTACCACCATTTTCACACCGTCTGCAAGTGCTGGGAGGAGCACCGCCAGTCCAGTTACTGATGTTGAGATTGAGGATGTCACTGTAGAAGTACTCCAGGAGGATATTACATAGAAACATAGAAACATAGAATTTGACGGCAGATAAGAACCACTTGGCCCATCTAGTCTGCCCCTTTTTTATTTTATCCTTTAGGCAATCTCAACCCTTTTTTAACCTTAATTCTTTGTAAGGATATTCATATGCCTGTCCCAAGCATGTTTAAATTGCCCTACAGTCTTAGCCTCTACCACCTCTGATGGGAGGCTATTCCACTTATCCACTACCCTTTCTGTGAAGTAATTTTTCCTTAAATTTCCCCTGAACCTCCCCCCCTCCAGTCTCAATGTATGCCCTCGAGTTCTAATACTTCTTTTCCTTTGAAGAATGTTTCCCTCCTGAACTTTGTTAAGACCCTTGATATATTTAAAAGTTTCTATCATGTATATTGGTGTAGCTGGCGCTGAGGAGGAAGTTGACGATGAGGATTCTGATGGTGATGTGGTTTGTTTGAATAAGGATTAAGTGGAGACAGTTGTTGGCCATGAGATAAAAAAAAGTCCATTGTCATGCCTGGGCAAAATACCAGAAAAGCTACCTCTTCGGTGTGGCATTATTTCTCCACAAATCCAGACAACAGGTGTCAAGCCATGTGTTGCCTTTGTCAATCCATAATAAGTAGGAGTAAGGACGTAAACCACCTAGGAAAATCCTCCCTTATACGTCACCTGCAGTGCATTCATTATAAGTTATTGTCAAGTTCAGAAACTTAGGGTAATAGCGTAAGCAGTCCACTGACACCTAAATCCCTTCTTCCTGTTGTACCCAAGCTCCTGCAATCCACACCACCAACTCACTCAACGTCAATTTCCTCCTCAGTCAGGACATTAGTAGTCCTGCAGGCCATGTCACTGGCATGACTCCTCTCCTATCTGGGATTCCCCTGGAGGATCTTTGAGTGGTACGCCTGCTGATGCTGTTGTTGCTGCTGGGAGTTGATCGTCATCCTGGAGAGGAAGTTGGAAAACCACTAGTACTACTTCAACTAAGCAATTGCCTGTGCAACAGTCCTTTGCGAGGAAGCGGATTACTGAGGCCATAACAATTACGCAGGTGTTAGACGTGCCTCCGGTATCTGCAATTAGTGCAGTGGGATTTAGACAGTTGACGGACGTACTGTGTCCCTAGTACCAAATCCCATCTAGATTCCACTTCACTAGGAAAGCGATTCCCGGACTGTACAAGGACATTAAGAAAAGTGTCCTCAGTGTCCTGAAAAATGCGGTTGTACCCAATGTACAGGGTATACTTAACCATGGACATGTGGACAAGTGGAGCAGGGCAAACTAAGGACTACATGAGTGTGACAGCCCACTGGGTAGATGTATTGCCTTCCACAGCAACAACAGCAGCGTCACCAGCAGCAGCCTCTCACAAATGCCAACTCGTTCCTAGGCAGGCTACACTGTGTATCACCGGTTTCCATAAGAGGCACACTGCTGAGAACCTGTTAGAAAAACTGAGGGACATCATCGCGCAATGACTTACCCCACTTAGACTCTCCTGGGGATTTGTGATATCTGACAGCGCCACCAATATTGTGTGTGCATTACATCTGGGCAAATTCCAGCACGTCCCATATTTTGCACATACAGTACAATTAATTTGGTGGTGCAGAATATTTTTTTAAATGACAGCGGCGTGCAGGAGATGCTAACGGTGGCCCAAAAAATTGTGGTCCACTTTTGACATTAGGTGACTGCATGCCGGAAATCTGGAGCACCAACAAACACTCTTGAACCTGCCCTGCCATTACTTGAAGCAAGAGGTAGTAACGAGGTGGAATTCAACACTCTATATGCTTCAGAGGATGGAGGAGCAACAAAAGGCCATTCAAGCCACCTATGATATATGCAAAGGAGGTGCAATGCACCTGACTCAAGTGCAGTGGAAAATGATTTCCGTGTTGTGCAAGGTTCTCCAACCCTTTGAACTTGCCACACGTGAAGTCAGTTCAGACACTGCCAGCTTGAGTCAGGTCATTCCCCTCATCAGGCTTTTGCAGAAGCAGCTGGAGAAATTGAAGGAGGAGCTAAGACGGAGTGATTCCGCGAAGTATGTGTGACTTGTGGATTGAGTCCTTCATTCGCTTTGCCAGGATTCAAGGGTAGGCAATCTGTTGAAATCAAAGTACTACATTTTGGCCACCGTGTTCGATCTTAGCCTATGTTGTATCTCTCTTTCTGGCGGACACAAGTATTCAGAGGTGCAAAGACCTGCTGGTGAGAAAATTGTTAACTCAAGCGGAATGTGACCCGTCAACAGCTCCTCCTTCATTTCCTCCCACAACTGGGGCTGTGAGGAAAATAATAAAATTTCCTAGCTCACCCACTGGCGGTGATGCAGGGCAGTCAGGAGCAAGTGTTGACATCTGGTCCAGACTGAAGGAGCTGCCAACAATTACTGATATGTCTACTGTCACTGCATATGATGCTGTCACCATTGAAAGAATGGTGGAGGATTATATTGGTGATAGCATCCAAGTATGCATGTCAGACAGTCCATACGTATACTGGCAGGAAAAAGAGGCAATTTGGAGGCCCTTGCACAAACTGGCTTTATTTTACCTAAGTTGCCCCTCCTCCAGTGTGTACTCTGAAGAAGTGTTTAGTGCAGCTGGTAATCTTGTCAGCGATCGGCGTAGGAGGTTACTTCCACAAAATGTGGAGAAGATGATGTTCATCAAAATGAATTATAAATTCCTCTAGGAAGACCTTTACCAGCAATTGCCTCCAGAAAGTACACAGAGACCTGTGATGGTGGATTCCAGTAGGGACAAATTAATACTCTGTGAGGATGAGAATGTAAACACTGGAAGGGGTGAGGAATCGGAGGAAGAGGATGAGGACGACATCTTGCCTCTGTAGAGACAGTTTGTGCAAGGAGAGATGAATTGCTTATTTTTTGGTGGGGGCCCAAACAAACAAACCAATCATTTCAGCCACAGTCATGTGGAAGACCATGTTGCTGAAATGATTGGTTTGTTAAAGTGTGCATGTCCTGTTTATACAACATAAGGGTGGGAGGGCCCAAGACAAATCCATCTTGCACCTCTTTTTTTCTTTGCATTATGTGAGGTTTGGGGCCTAATTTTTAAAACTGCCATCCTGTCTGCCACTGCAGTGCCACTCCTAGATGGGCCACATGTTTGTGCTGCCCACTTGTGTCGCTTAGCTTAGTCATCCAGCCACCTCAGTGCAACCTTTTGGCCTAAAAACAATATTGTGAGGTGTTCAGACTAGAGATGAGCGGGTTCGGTTCCTCGGAAACCGAACCCGCCCGAACTTCATGTTTTTTTACACGGGTCCGAGCGACTCGGATCTTCCCGCCTTGCTCGGTTAACCCGAGCGCGCCCGAACGTCATCATCCCGCTGTCGGATTCTCGCGAGGCTCGGATTCTATCGAGAGACTCGGATTCTATATAAGGAGCCGCGCGTCGCTGCCATTTTCACACGTGCATTGAGATTCATAGGGAGAGGACGTGGCTGGCGTCCTCTCTGTTTATAGAGAAGAGAAGAAGAGAGTGAGACTAGAGTAGAGAGAGACACAGTAGTAATTTTGGGGAGCATTAGGAGGAGTGTTACTACTTGCTGAAGTGATAGATAGATAGATAGTGTGACTGTATAATGTATATCTGACTTGTGGGGGAGACACTGACAGTGGGGAGCAGTTAGAGTCTGAGAGCAGGACTCAGGAGTACATATAACGTACAGTGCACACTTTTGCTGCCAGAGTGCCACACTGCCATTGTGACCACACTGACCACCAGTATAATATATATTGTGATTGTCTGCTTAGGAGTACTACTTGCAAGTTGCTGATAGTGTGACCAGTGACCTGACCACCAGTTTAATAATCACCACCAGTTTAATATATATATATATATAATTGTATATAATATATATATAATATTGTATACCACCTACCCGTTTTTTTTTTTTCTTTCTTCTTCTTTATACATACTACTATAGTAGCTTACTGTAGCAGTCTGCGGTGCTGCTGAGCTGACAGTGTCCAGCAGGTCCGTCATCAGTCATTACATAATAAATATATATACCTGTCCGGCTGCAGTACTAGTGATATTATATATATATATATATTAATTTCATCTCATTATCATCCAGTCTATATTAGCAGCAGACACAGTACGGTAGTCCACGGCTGTAGCTACCTCTGAGTCAGCAGTCGCTGGTCCATCCATAATTGTATACCACCTACCCGTGTTTTTTTTTTTTTCTTTCTTCTTCTTTATACATACTACTATAGTAGCTTACTGTAGCAGTCTGCGGTGCTGCTGAGCTGACAGTGTCCAGCAGGTCCATCATCAGTCATTACATAATAAATATATATACCTGTCCGGCTGCAGTACTAGTGATATTATATATATATATATATATATTAATTTCATCTCATTATCATCCAGTCTATATTAGCAGCAGACACAGTACGGTAGTCCACGGCTGTAGCTACCTCTGTGTCGGCAGTCGCTGGTCCATCCATAATTGTATACCACCTACCCGTGTTTTTTTTTTTTCTTTCTTCTTCTTTATACATACTACTATAGTAGCTTACTGTAGCAGTCTGCGGTGCTGCTGAGCTGACAGTGTCCAGCAGGTCCGTCATCAGTCATTACATAATAAATATATATACCTGTCCGGCTGCAGTACTAGTGATATTATATATATATATATATATTAATTTCATCTCATTATCATCCAGTCTATATTAGCAGCAGACACAGTACGGTAGTCCACGGCTGTAGCTACCTCTGTGTCGGCAGTCGCTGGTCCATCCATAATTGTATACCACCTACCCGTGTTTTTTTTTTTTTTTCTTCTTCTTTATACATACTACTATAGTAGCTTACTGTAGCAGTCTGCGGTGCTGCTGAGCTGACAGTGTCCAGCAGGTCCGTCATCAGTCATTACATAATAAATATATATACCTGTCCGGCTGCAGTACTAGTGATATTATATATATATATATATATATATATATATATTAATTTCATCTCATTATCATCCAGTCTATATTAGCAGCAGACACAGTACGGTAGTCCACGGCTGTAGCTACCTCTGTGTCGGCAGTCGCTGGTCCATCCATAATTGTATACCACCTACCCGTTTTTTTTTTTTTTTTTCTTTCTTCTTCTTTATACATACTACTATAGTAGCTTACTGTAGCAGTCTGCGGTGCTGCTGAGCTGACAGTGTCCAGCAGGTCCGTCATCAGTCATTACATAATAAATATATACACCTGTCCGGCTGCAGTACTAGTGATATTATATATATATATATATATATTAATTTCATCTCATTATCATCCAGTCTATATTAGCAGCAGACACAGTACGGTAGTCCACGGCTGTAGCTACCTCTGTGTCGGCAGTCGCTGGTCCATCCATAAGTATACTAGTATCCATCCATCTCCATTGTTTACCTGAGGTGCCTTTTAGTTGTGCCTATTAAAATATGGAGAACAAAAATGTTGAGGTTCCAAAATTAGGGAAAGATCAAGATCCACTTCCACCTCGTGCTGAAGCTGCTGCCACTAGTCATGGCCGAGACGATGAAATGCCAGCAACGTCGTCTGCCAAGGCCGATGCCCAATGTCATAGTACAGAGCATGTAAAATCCAAAACACCAAATATCAGTAAAAAAAGGACTCCAAAATCTAAAATAAAATTGTCAGAGGAGAAGCGTAAACTTGCCAATATGCCATTTACCACACGGAGTGGCAAGGAACGGCTGAGGCCCTGGCCTATGTTCATGGCTAGTGGTTCAGCTTCACATGAGGATGGAAGCACTCAGCCTCTCGCTAGAAAACTGAAAAGACTCAAGCTGGCAAAAGCACCGCAAAGAACTGTGCGTTCTTCGAAATCCCAAATCCACAAGGAGAGTCCAATTGTGTCGGTTGCGATGCCTGACCTTCCCAACACTGGACGTGAAGAGCATGCGCCTTCCACCATTTGCACGCCCCCTGCAAGTGCTGGAAGGAGCACCCGCAGTCCAGTTCCTGATAGTCAGATTGAAGATGTCAGTGTTGAAGTACACCAGGATGAGGAGGATATGGGTGTTGCTGGCGCTGGGGAGGAAATTGACCAGGAGGATTCTGATGGTGAGGTGGTTTGTTTAAGTCAGGCACCCGGGGAGACACCTGTTGTCCGTGGGAGGAATAGGGCCGTTGACATGCCTGGTGAAAATACCAAAAAAATCAGCTCTTCGGTGTGGAAGTATTTCACCAGAAATGCGGACAACATTTGTCAAGCCGTGTGTTGCCTTTGTCAAGCTGTAATAAGTAGGGGTAAGGACGTTAACCACCTCGGAACATCCTCCCTTATACGTCACCTGCAGCGCATTCATCATAAGTCAGTGACAAGTTCAAAAACTTTGGGCGACAGCGGAAGCAGTCCACTGACCAGTAAATCCCTTCCTCTTGTAACCAAGCTCACGCAAACCACCCCACCAACTCCCTCAGTGTCAATTTCCTCCTTCCCCAGGAATGCCAATAGTCCTGCAGGCCATGTCACTGGCAATTCTGACGAGTCCTCTCCTGCCTGGGATTCCTCCGATGCATCCTTGCGTGTAACGCCTACTGCTGCTGGCGCTGCTGTTGTTGCTGCTGGGAGTCGATGGTCATCCCAGAGGGGAAGTCGTAAGCCCACTTTTACTACTTCCACCAAGCAATTGACTGTCCAACAGTCCTTTGCGAGGAAGATGAAATATCACAGCAGTCATCCTGTTGCAAAGCGGATAACTGAGGCCTTGACAACTATGTTGGTGTTAGACGTGCGTCCGGTATCCGCCGTTAGTTCACAGGGAACTAGACAATTTCTTGAGGTAGTGTGCCCCCGTTACCAAATACCATCTAGGTTCCACTTCTCTAGGCAGGCGATACCGAGAATGTACACGGACGTCAGAAAAAGACTCACCAGTGTCCTAAAAAATGCAGTTGTACCCAATGTCCACTTAACCACGGACATGTGGACAAGTGGAGCAGGGCAGGGTCAGGACTATATGACTGTGACAGCCCACTGGGTAGATGTATGGACGCCCGCCGCAAGAACAGCAGCGGCGGCACCAGTAGCAGCATCTCGCAAACGCCAACTCTTTCCTAGGCAGGCTACGCTTTGTATCACCGGTTTCCAGAATACGCACACAGCTGAAAACCTCTTACGGCAACTGAGGAAGATCATCGCGGAATGGCTTACCCCAATTGGACTCTCCTGTGGATTTGTGGCATCGGACAACGCCAGCAATATTGTGTGTGCATTAAATATGGGCAAATTCCAGCACGTCCCATGTTTTGCACATACCTTGAATTTGGTGGTGCAGAATTTTTTTAAAAACAACAGGGGCGTGCAAGAGATTCTGTCGGTGGCCAGAAGAATTGCGGGTCACTTTCGGAGGACAGGCACCACGTACAGAAGACTGGAGCACCACCAAAAACGCCTGAACCTGCCCTGCCATCATCTGAAGCAAGAAGTGGTAACGAGGTGGAATTCAACCCTATATATGCTTCAGAGGTTGGAGGAGCAGCAAAAGGCCATTCAAGCCTATACAATTGAGCACGATATAGGAGGTGGAATGTACCTGTCTCAAGCGCAGTGGAGAATGATTTCAACGTTGTGCAAGGTTCTGCAACCTTTTGAACTTGCCACACGTGAAGTCAGTTCTGACACTGCCAGCCTGAGTCAGGTCATTCCCCTCATCAGGCTTTTGCAGAAGAAGCTGGAGGCATTGAAGGAGGAGCTAAAAGGGAGCGATTCCGCTAGGCATGTGGGACTTGTGGATGGAGCCCTTAATTCGCTTAACAAGGATTCACGGGTGGTCAATCTGTTGAAATCAGAGCACTACATTTTGGCCACCGTGCTCGATCCTAGATTTAAAACCTACCTTGGATCTCTCTTTCCAGCAGACACAAGTCTGCTGGGGTTCAAAGACCTGCTGGTGACAAAATTGTCAAGTCAAGCGGAACGCGACCTGTCAACATCTCCTCCTTCACATTCTCCCGCAACTGGGGGTGCGAGGAAAAGGCTCAGAATTCCGAGCCCACCCGCTGGCGGTGATGCAGGGCAGTCTGGAGCGACTGCTGATGCTGACATCTGGTCCGGACTGAAGGACCTGACAACGATTACGGACATGTCGTCTACTGTCACTGCATATGATTCTCTCCCCATTGAAAGAATGGTGGAGGATTATATGAGTGACCGCATCCAAGTAGGCACGTCAGACAGTCCGTACTTATACTAGCAGGAAAAAGAGGCAATTTGGAGGCCCTTGCACAAACTGGCTTTATTCTACCTAAGTTGCCCTCCCACAAGTGTGTACTCCGAAAGAGTGTTTAGTGCCGCCGCTCACCTTGTCAGCAATCGGCGTACGAGGTTACTTCCAGAAAATGTGGAGAAGATGATGTTCATTAAAATGAATTATAATCAATTCCTCCGTGGAGACATTGACCAGCAGCAATTGCCTCCACAAAGTAGTACACAGGGAGCTGAGATGGTGGGGACGAATTGATAATCTGTGAGGAGCGGGATGTACACGGTGATATATCGGAGGATGATGATGAGGTGGACATCTTGCCTCTGTAGAGCCAGTTTGTGCAAGGAGAGATTAATTGCTTCTTTTTCGGTGGGGGTCCAAACCAACCCATCATTTCAGTAACAGTCGTGTGGCAGACCCTGTCACTGAAATGATGGGTTGGTTAAAGTGTACATGTCCTGTTTATACAACATAAGGGTGGGTGGGAGGGCCCAAGGACAATTCCATCTTGCACCTCTTTTTTCTTTCATTTTTCTTTGCGTCATGTGCTGTTTGGGGAGTGTTTTTTGGAAGGGCCATCCTGCGTGCCACTGCAGTGCCACTCCTAGATGGGCCAGGTGTTTGTGTCGGCCACTAGGGTCGCTTATCTTACTCACACAGCTACCTCATTGCGCCTCTTTTTTTCTTCTTTGCGTCATGTGCTGTTTGGGGAGTGTTTTTTGGAAGGGCCATCCTGCGTGCCACTGCAGTGCCACTCCTAGATGGGCCAGGTGTTTGTGTCGGCCACTAGGGTCGCTTATCTTACTCACACAGCTACCTCATTGCGCCTCTTTTTTTCTTCGTTGCGTCATGTGCTGTTTGGGGAGTGTTTTTTGGAAGGGCCATCCTGCGTGACACTGCAGTGCCACTCCTAGATGGGCCAGGTGTTTGTGTCGGCCACTAGGGTCGCTTATCTTACTCACACAGCTACCTCATTGCGCCTCTTTTTTTCTTTGCATCATGTGCTGTTTGGGGAGTGTTTTTTGGAAGGGCCATCCTGCGTGCCACTGCAGTGCCACTCCTAGATGGGCCAGGTGTTTGTGTCGGCCACTAGGGTTGCTTGTCTTACTCACACAGCTACCTCATTGCGCCTCTTTTTTTCTTCTTTGCGTCATGTGCTGTTTGGGGAGTGTTTTTTGGAAGGGCCATCCTGCGTGACACTGCAGTGCCACTCCTAGATGGGCCAGGTGTTTGTGTCGGCCACTAGGGTCGCTTATCTTACTCACACAGCTACCTCATTGCGCCTCTTTTTTTCTTCTTTGCGTCATGTGCTGTTTGGGGAGTGTTTTTGGAAGGGCCATCCTGCGTGACACTGCAGTGCCACTCCTAGATGGGCCAGGTGTTTGTGTCAGCCACTAGGGTCGCTTATCTTACTCACACAGCTACCTCATTGCGCCTCTTTTTTTCTTCTTTGCGTCATGTGCTGTTTGGGGAGTGTTTTTTGGAAGGGCCATCCTGCGTGACACTGCAGTGCCACTCCTAGATGGGCCAGGTGTTTGTGTCGGCCACTAGGGTCGCTTATCTTACTCACACAGCTACCTCATTGCGCCTCTTTTTTTCTTCTTTGCGTCATGTGCTGTTTGGGGAGTGTTTTTGGAAGGGCCATCCTGCGTGACACTGCAGTGCCACTCCTAGATGGGCCAGGTGTTTGTGTCGGCCACTAGGGTCGCTTATCTTACTCACACAGCTACCTCATTGCGCCTCTTTTTTTCTTCTTTGCGTCATGTGCTGTTTGGGGAGTGTTTTTTGGAAGGGCCATCCTGCGTGACACTGCAGTGCCACTCCTAGATGGGCCAGGTGTTTGTGTCGGCCACTAGGGTCGCTTAGCTTAGTCATCCAGCGACCTCGGTGCAAATTTTAGGACTAAAAATAATATTGTGAGGTGTGAGGTGTTCAGAATAGACTGAAAATGAGTGAAAATTATGGTTTTTGAGGTTAATAATACTTTGGGATCAAAATGACCCCCAAATTCTATGATTTAAGCTGTTTTTTAGTGTTTTTTGAAAAAAACACCCGAATCCAAAACACACCCGAATCCGACATAAAAAATTCGGTGAGGTTTTGCCAAAACGCGGTCGAACCCAAAACACGGCCGCGGAACCGAACCCAAAACCAAAACACAAAACCCGAAAAATTTCAAGTGCACATCTCTAGTTCAGACTAGACTGGAAATTAATGTTATTGAGGTCAATAATACCGTAGGAACAAACAAAAAAAAATATTTAGCTGTTTTTATGGGGGTTTTTTTTAAATCCAGATCTAAAACCAAAACCCAAAAGGGAGGTTTTGGAAAAACCAAACCAGATCCAAAACATGAACGGCGATCCAGATCCAAAACCAAAACACAAAATCTGAAAAGTGTCCACCGCACATCTCTAATATACATACATATATATATACACATATATATATACTACAGCCGTGGCACTCCTGGTGTCTGATTATAAAAAAACTCTCATGCAGGCAAGTCTAAAGTGACAACGTTTCAATGACTTTATTTTGTAATTTTCCTCAGGTCTAACCGACAAACATATACATCTTACCTTATAAAGGATCTAAACACCCTGTGTGACCAAACGCCTCCGGACAGCGGGATACCGCCCGCTCCGTACAGCTTACCGGAAGTGACGATCCGCCGCGTCACTTGCCCCGGCCGTGCTCCCCATCACCATGCCAACATAGTAAACAATACAAGAGACAACTGCAGAGACAAACATATGTACGAAGTCACTCAATTGACTGATGCAAAAACATGGTAACAGGATATTAAATATACATTAATATGATAATTAATCTGTTGACCAATAACGTATCCACACATGCTACAAAAACGTTGTTCAGCAACAAAAAAACATAGTTAACAGGGATATCCACCCTGCAAACAGTAAGCATATAAAGCATACCTTAATCATGTTACTGATGCATGGCAAAATAAGATCAACAAATGCAATGCTCAATGCGTGTCATGCAATATCATGTTGCTAGCTGTGCATAGCGCACACTGGGGTAAATTTACTAAGATTCGTAATTCTCCCGATTTGGTGGGAGAATAATCACGAATGACATCGAAAGTGTAAAACTGCAACTTTTTGAATTTTTTACGATGGATTTACTAAGCTGCCGTATTTTGCCTTTTCGGGTTTTCCGATGTCGATGTCATTCGTTTTTTTTTTTTCAGTTTTTTACGGCAGTGATTAGCAAAACACTGCCGACTATTTTACAATGAATCTCGGCCGGATCTGTGTGATCCGTGCTGGGGTTCATTTTTTTTTTTTTTTTTTAAATTAAACACTGTAAAATCCAAAAAAAAAATTGCGTGGGGTCCCCCCTCCTAAGCATAACCAGCCTCGGGCTCTTTGAGCCGATCCTGGTTGCAGAAATATGGGGAAAAAATTGACAGGGGTTCCCCCATATTTAAGCAACCAGCATCGGGCTCTGCGCCTGGTCCTGGTTCCAAAAATACGGGGGACAAAAAGAGTAGGGGTCCCCCATATTTTTAAAACCAGCACCGGGCTCCACTAGCTGGACAGATAATGCCACAGCCGGGGGTCACTTTGATATAGTGCCCTGCGGCCGTGGCATCAAAAATCCAACTAGTCACCCCTGGCCGGGGTACCCTGGGGGAGTGGGGACCCCTTCAATCAAGGGGTCCCCCCCCAGCCACCCAAGGGCCAGGGGTGAAGCCCGAGGCTGTCCCCCCCCCATCCAATGGGCTGCGGATGGGGAGGCTGATAGCCTTTTGTGATAATGAAAATATATTGTTTTTAGTAGCAGTACTACAAGGCCCAGCAAGCCTCCCCCGCATGCTGGTACTTGGAGAACCACAAGTACCAGCATGCGACGGAAAAACGGGCCCGCTGGTACCTGTAGTACTACTACTAAAAAAATACCCAAAAAAAGACAAGACACACACACCGTGAAAGTACAGATTTATTACATACATGCACACAAACATACATACATACTTACCTTATGTTCACACGAGGGTCTGTCCTCTTCTCCAGTAGAATCCAAGGGGTACCTGTTGAATAAATTCTACTCACCAGATCCCGGGTCCCAGGGTCCTCGGGGCATCCATTTGTAATCCACGTACTTGCATAAAATAAGAAAACGGAAAGCCGAGCCACGAACTGAAAGGGGCCCCATGTTTTCACATGGGACTCCTTTCCCCGAATGCCAGAAACCCACTCTGACTTCTGTCTAAGTGGGTTTCTTCAGCCAATCAGGGAGCGCTACGTTGTAGCACTCTCCTGATCGGCTGTGTGCTCCTGTACTGAGTGACAGGCGGCACACGGCAGTGTTACAATGTAGCGCCTATGCGCTCCATTGTAACCAATGGTGGGAACTTTCTGCTCAGCGGTGACGTCACTTTAGGTCAACCGCAGGGCAGAAAGTTCCCACCATTGGTTACAATGGAGCGCATAGGCGCTACATTGTAACACTGCCGTGTGCCGCCTGTCACTCAGTACAGGAGCACACAGCCGATCAGGAGAGTGCTACAACGTAGCGCTCCCTGATTGGCTGAAGAAACCCACTTAGACATCAGTCAGAGTGGGTTTCTGGCATTCGGGGAAAGGAGTCCCATGTGAAAACATGGGGCCCCTTTCAGTTCGTGGCTCGGCTTTCCGTTTTCTTATTTTATGCAAGTACGTGGATTACAAATGGATGCCCCGAGGACCCTGGGACCCGCGATCTGGTGAGTAGAATTTATTCAACAGGTACCCCTTGGATTCTACTGGAGAAGAGGACCGACCTGCGTGTGAACATAAGGTAAGTATGTATGTATGTTTGTGTGCATGTATGTAATAAATCTTTACTTTCACGGTGTGTGTGTCTTGTCTTTTTTTGGGTATTTTTTTAGTAGTAGTACTACAGGTACCAGCGGGCCCGTTTTTCCGTCGCATGCTGGTACTTGTGGTTCTCCAAGTACCAGCATGCGGGGGAGGCTTGCTGGGCCTTGTAGTACTGCTACTAAAAACAATATCTTTTCATTATCACAAAAAGCTATCAGCCTCCCCATCCGCAGCCCATTGGATGGGGGGGGACAGCCTCGGGCTTCACCCCTGGCCCTTGGGTGGCTGGGGGGGGACCCCTTGATTGAAGGGGTCCCCACTCCCCCAGGGTACCCCGGCCAGGGGTGACTAGTTGGATTTTTGATGCCACGGCCGCAGGGCACTATATCAAAGTGACCCCCGGCAGTGGCATTATCTGTCCAGCTAGTGGAGCCCGGTGCTGGTTTTAAAAATACGGGGGACCCCTACTCTTTTTGTCCCCCGTATTTTTGGAACCAGGACCAGGCGCAGAGCCCGATGCTGGTTGCTTAAATATGGGGGAACCCCAGTCAATTTTTCCCCCATATTTCTGCAACCAGGATCGGCTCAAAGAGCCCGAGGCTGGTTATGCTTAGGAGGGGGGACCCCACGCAATTTTTTTAAAGAAAATAACCACTTTCCCACCCCTTCCCACTGATATACATGCACGGATCTCATGGATCCGTGCATGCCTATCCAATCACGGGAAAAAAAAGCAGGTCTGGTTTTTTTTAGCACTTTTTTACGAGTTGTAATTTTTCACGGCAGTGTTTGTTTGTTTTTTGCTTTGCACTTCTTAGTAAATTACCGAGATTCATACTTAAACAGCCGCGTTTTAACCGATGGTGTATTCATTCGTAATTTTTTTGTTGGACTTCCAAAAAATTACGAATGCCCTCATCACTGCCGTGATTATTGCTTAGTAAATTACCGAGATGACACTTTGATGAAAAAACGGCATCTCGGTCAAAATCGGGACCTTAGTAAATTTACCCCACTGTGTGTAATGCTAAAATCTACTAACAGGCAATTTTAAAGCAGAAAATTTTATAAAAAACAGAAGACCATGGGACTCGTTAAGTCCCCGTGGGTGGACAGTATCCAAGCGATATATCCACCGTGCTTCTAATCTCAGGAGTTTAGCCGCCCGGTCACCACCCCGAATAGAGGCGGGCACATGATCGATCATGCGATATCTTAATGTAGTTAATGAGTGACGTTGTAGTGCAAAGTGCCTGGCGACCGGTTGTTCGCTAGTACCTTTGTTGATAGCTAATTTGATGGCAGACCTATGGGCTGCCATCCGTTCCTTAAACATCCTTTGGGTCTTGCCTACATAAGACAACCCACATGGGCATATCAACTGGTACACCACGAAACGGGATCCACAAGTTAAAGTGTGTAAAATAACTAGAGTTTTCCCTGAATGGGGATGCTGAAAGGTGTCACCTGCTATCATATATTGGCAGGTTGTGCAGGTGCATCGAATACACCCCCTATGTCTACCTACAGTAGAGTTGGTAGTGGTAGTATCTTGGGTCACATCTGTTTTAACTAGAATGTCCCTGATATTCTTGTTACGTTTGTAACTGGACATTAATTTGATATTTTTTAAAGGAAGCTCCGGATCGCCCTGTATTATGGGCCATAATTGTTTGGATATGTGGGTAATCCCAGTACTAGCTGCATGATATTGTGTCACCCAGGGGATAATTGGTTTAGGATCTCTATGTACCTGTGATGGACCAATGAGTGAAGCTCTATCAATGTTTAGGACTTTTTGCCTTGCCTCCTGTAGCAACTGAATGGGGTACCCTCGTTCAACAAACTGATTGTTCATTACATCCATTTGTGACAATGCTTTGATTGGATCAGTTGCTACAGGAGGCAAGGCAAAAAGTCCTAAACATTGATAGAGCTTCACTCATTGGTATATATGATTCATCCATTACGGAGGCAACCGGTGCAGCAATCACGCCTAAAGGAGAGCCGGATCACAAGGACAGTGTACACATATATATATATATATATATATATATATATATATAAACAATAGGCAAGAACCCACAGCACTCATACATCCGCGGTGCCAGTGTTATTGTGTCCACACTATTTAAATTAAAAAAATCATACAAATTCAGCACTCACCTAATATTAACTCTTCAAACTGTAATTTGTCTGAATTCAGGGAATGTTAGTTCCAAAATATTGCAATAGTTTATTAAGCTGACCAGCCCCTTCACGGCCATTCCCATTTGATCAGTCCCTACACTGACTTACACAAATCTGAGCAATGCTCACAGTCATCTTTTGGATTTTAAATACACAGCATGCTAATATCATGTGTTTAGTAGAGATGAGCGGGTTCGGTTTCTCTGAATCCGAACCCGCCAGAACTTCATGTTTTTTTTCACGGGTCCGAGCGACTCGGATCTTCCCGCCTTGCTCGGTTAACCCGAGCGCGCCCGAACGTCATCATGACGCTGTCGGATTCTCGCGAGGCTCGGATTCTATCGCGAGACTCGGATTCTATATAAGGAGCCGCGCGTCGCCGCCATTTTCACACGTGCATTGAGATTGATAGGGAGAGGACGTGGCTGGCGTCCTCTCCATTTAGATTATAAGAGACTGAGAGAGATTTACTGGAGCTGACTAGGAGGAGTACTGTTACTGTAGAAGTGTAGAGACTGAGTGGAGAGAGTTTACTAGTGAGGACAGTGCAGTTTACTTTATAATCCGTTCTCTGCCTGAAAAAAGCGATACACAGCACACAGTGACTCAGTCACATACCATATCTGTGTGCACTGCTCAGGCTCAGGCCAGTGTGCTGCATCATCTATTATCTATCTATATATAATATTATATATATCTGTCTGACTGCTCAGCTCACACAGCTTATAATTGTGGGGGAGACTGGGGAGCACTACTGCAGTGCCAGTTATAGGTTATAGCAGGAGCCAGGAGTACATAATATATTATATAGTGAGTGACCACCAGACACACAGTGCAGTTTATTTAATATATCCGTTCTCTGCCTGAAAAAAGCGATACACACAGTGACTCAGTCAGTCACATACCATATCTGTGTGCACTGCTCAGGCTCAGGCCAGTGTGCTGCATCATCTATATATATTATATATCTGTCTGACTGCTCAGCTCACACAGCTTATAATTGTGGGGGAGACTGGGGAGCACTACTGCAGTGCCAGTTATAGGTTATAGCAGGAGCCAGGAGTACATAATATTATATTAAAATTAAACAGTGCACACTTTTGCTGAAGGAGTGCCACTGCCAGTGTGACTAGTGACCTGACCACCAGTATATATAATATTAGTAGTATACTATCTCTTTATCAACCAGTCTATATTAGCAGCAGACACAGTACAGTGCGGTAGTTCACGGCTGTGGCTACCTCTGTGTCGGCACTCGGCAGCCCGTCCATAATTGTATATACCACCTAACCGTGGTTTTTTTTTCTTTCTTTATACATACATACTAGTTACGAGTATACTATCTCTTTATCAACCAGTCTATATATTAGCAGCAGACACAGTACAGTGCGGTAGTTCACGGCTGTGGCTACCTCTGTGTCGGCACTCGGCAGCCCGTCCATAATTGTATATACCACCTAACCGTGGTTTTTTTTTCTTTCTTTATAGTCATACTAGTTACGAGTATACTATCTCTTTATCAACCAGTCTATATTAGCAGCAGACACAGTACAGTGCGGTAGTTCACGGCTGTGGCTACCTCTGTGTCGGCACTCGGCAGCCCGTCCATAATTGTATATACCACCTAACCGTGGTTTTTTTTTCTTTCTTTATACATACATACTAGTTACGAGTATACTATCTCTTTATCAACCAGTCTATATTAGCAGCAGACACAGTACAGTGCGGTAGTTCACGGCTGTGGCTACCTCTGTGTCGGCACTCGGCAGCCCGTCCATAATTGTATATACCACCTAACCGTGGTTTTTTTTTCTTTCTTTATACATACATACTAGTTACGAGTATACTATCTCTTTATCAACCAGTCTATATATTAGCAGCAGACACAGTACAGTGCGGTAGTTCACGGCTGTGGCTACCTCTGTGTCGGCACTCGGCAGCCCGTCCATAATTGTATATACCACCTAACCGTGGTTTTTTTTCTTTCTTTATACATACATACTAGTTACGAGTATACTATCTCTTTATCAACCAGTCTATATTAGCAGCAGACACAGTACAGTGCGGTAGTTCACGGCTGTGGCTACCTCTGTGTCGGCACTCGGCAGCCCGTCCATAATTGTATATACCACCTAACCGTGGTTTATTTTTCTTTCTTTATACATACATACTAGTTACGAGTATACTATCTCTTTATCAACCAGTCTATATTAGCAGCAGACACAGTACAGTGCGGTAGTTCACGGCTGTGGCTACCTCTGTGTCGGCACTCGGCAGCCCGTCCATAATTGTATATACCACCTAACCATGTTTTTTTTTTCTTTCTTTATACATACATACTAGTTACGAGTATACTATCTCTTTATCAACCAGTCTATATATTAGCAGCAGACACAGTACAGTGCGGTAGTTCACGGCTGTGGCTACCTCTGTGTCGGCACTCGGCAGCCCGTCCATAATTGTATATACCACCTAACCGTGGTTTTTTTTTCTTTCTTTATAGTCATACTAGTTACGAGTATACTATCTCTTTATCAACCAGTCTATATTAGCAGCAGACACAGTACAGTGCGGTAGTTCACGGCTGTGGCTACCTCTGTGTCGGCACTCGGCAGCCCGTCCATAATTGTATATACCACCTAACCGTGTTTTTTTTTTCTTTCTTTATACATACATACTAGTTACGAGTATACTATCTCTTTATCAACCAGTCTATATTAGCAGCAGACACAGTACAGTGCGGTAGTTCACGGCTGTGGCTACCTCTGTGTCGGCACTCGGCAGCCCGTCCATAATTGTATATACCACCTAACCGTGGTTTTTTTTTCTTTCTTTATACATACATACTAGTTACGAGTATACTATCTCTTTATCAACCAGTCTATATATTAGCAGCAGACACAGTACAGTGCGGTAGTTCACGGCTGTGGCTACCTCTGTGTCGGCACTCGGCAGCCCGTCCATAATTGTATATACCACCTAACCGTGGTTTTTTTTTCTTTCTTTATACATACATACTAGTTACGAGTATACTATCTCTTTATCAACCAGTCTATATTAGCAGCAGACACAGTACAGTGCGGTAGTTCACGGCTGTGGCTACCTCTGTGTCGGCACTCGGCAGCCCGTCCATAATTGTATATACCACCTAACCGTGGTTTTTTTTTCTTTCTTTATACATACATACTAGTTACGAGTATACTATCTCTTTATCAACCAGTCTATATATTAGCAGCAGACACAGTACAGTGCGGTAGTTCACGGCTGTGGCTACCTCTGTGTCGGCACTCGGCAGCCCGTCCATAATTGTATATACCACCTAACCGTGGTTTTTTTTTCTTTCTTTATACATACATACTAGTTACGAGTATACTATCTCTTTATCAACCAGTCTATATTAGCAGCAGACACAGTACAGTGCGGTAGTTCACGGCTGTGGCTACCTCTGTGTCGGCACTCGGCAGCCCGTCCATATTTGTATATACCACCTAACCGTGGTTTTTTTTTCTTTCTTTATACATACATACTAGTTACGAGTATACTATCTCTTTATCAACCAGTCTATATATTAGCAGCAGACACAGTACAGTGCGGTAGTTCACGGCTGTGGCTACCTCTGTGTCGGCACTCGGCAGCCCGTCCATAATTGTATACTAGTATCCAATCCATCCATCTCCATTGTTTACCTGAGGTGCCTTTTAGTTGTGCCTATTAAAATATGGAGAACAAAAATGTTGAGGTTCCAAAATTAGGGAAAGATCAAGATCCACTTCCACCTCGTGCTGAAGCTGCTGCCACTAGTCATGGCCGAGACGATGAAATGCCAGCAACGTCGTCTGCCAAGGCCGATGCCCAATGTCATAGTACAGAGCATGTCAAATCCAAAACACCAAATATCAGTAAAAAAAGGACTCCAAAACCTAAAATAAAATTGTCGGAGGAGAAGCGTAAACTTGCCAATATGCCATTTACCACACGGAGTGGCAAGGAACGGCTGAGGCCCTGGCCTATGTTCATGGCTAGTGGTTCAGCTTCACATGAGGATGGAAGCACTCAGCCTCTCGCTAGAAAAATGAAAAGACTCAAGCTGGCAAAAGCAGCACAGCAAAGAACTGTGCATTCTTCGAAATCCCAAATCCACAAGGAGAGTCCAATTGTGTCGGTTGCGATGCTTGACCTTCCCAACACTGGACGTGAAGAGCATGCGCCTTCCACCATTTGCACGCCCCCTGCAAGTGCTGGAAGGAGCACCCGCAGTCCAGTTCCTGATAGTCAGATTGAAGATGTCAGTGTTGAAGTACACCAGGATGAGGAGGATATGGGTGTTGCTGGCGCTGGGGAGGAAATTGACCAGGAGGATTCTGATGGTGAGGTGGTTTGTTTAAGTCAGGCACCCGGGGAGACACCTGTTGTCCGTGGGAGGAATATGGCCGTTGACATGCCAGGTGAAAATACCAAAAAAATCAGCTCTTCGGTGTGGAGGTATTTCACCAGAAATGCGGACAACAGGTGTCAAGCCGTGTGTTCCCTTTGTCAAGCTGTAATAAGTAGGGGTAAGGACGTTAACCACCTCGGAACATCCTCCCTTATACGTCACCTGCAGCGCATTCATAATAAGTCAGTGACAAGTTCAAAAACTTTGGGTGACAGCGGAAGCAGTCCACTGACCAGTAAATCCCTTCCTCTTGTAACCAAGCTCATGCAAACCACCCCACCAACTCCCTCAGTGTCAATTTCCTCCTTCCCCAGGAATGCCAATAGTCCTGCAGGCCATGTCACTGGCAATTCTGACGAGTCCTCTCCTGCCTGGGATTCCTCCGATGCATCCTTGCGTGTAACGCCTACTGCTGCTGGCGCTGCTGTTGTTGCCGCTGGGAGTCGATGGTCATCCCAGAGGGGAAGTCGTAAGCCCACTTGTACTACTTCCAGTAAGCAATTGACTGTTCAACAGTCCTTTGCGAGGAAGATGAAATATCACAGCAGTCATCCTACTGCAAAGCGGATAACTGAGGCCTTGACAACTATGTTGGTGTTAGACGTGCGTCTGGTATCCGCCGTTAGTTCACAGGGAACTAGACAATTTATTGAGGCAGTGTGCCCCCGTTACCAAATACCATCTAGGTTCCACTTCTCTAGGCAGGCGATACCGAGAATGTACACGGACGTCAGAAAAAGACTCACCAGTGTCCTAAAAAATGCAGTTGTACCCAATGTCCACTTAACCACGGACATGTGGACAAGTGGAGCAGGGCAGGGTCAGGACTATATGACTGTGACAGCCCACTGGGTAGATGTATGGACTCCCGCCGCAAGAACAGCAGCGGCGGCACCAGTAGCAGCATCTCGCAAACGCCAACTCTTTCCTAGGCAGGCTATGCTTTGTATCACCGCTTTCCAGAATACGCACACAGCTGAAAACCTCTTACGGCAACTGAGGAAGATCATCGCGGAATGGCTTACCCCAATTGGACTCTCCTGTGGATTTGTGGCATCGGACAACGCCAGCAATATTGTGTGTGCATTAAATATGGGCAAATTCCAGCACGTCCCATGTTTTGCACATACCTTGAATTTGGTGGTGCAGAATTTTTTAAAAAACGACAGGGGCGTGCAAGAGATGCTGTCGGTGGCCAGAAAAATTGCGGGACACTTTCGGCGTACAGGCACCACGTACAGAAGACTGGAGCACCACCAAAAACTACTGAACCTGCCCTGCCATCATCTGAAGCAAGAAGTGGTAACGAGGTGGAATTCAACCCTCTATATGCTTCAGAGGTTGGAGGAGCAGCAAAAGGCCATTCAAGCCTATACAATTGAGCACGATATAGGAGGTGGAATGCACCTGTCTCAAGTGCAGTGGAGAATGATTTCAACGTTGTGCAAGGTTCTGATGCCCTTGAACTTGCCACACGTGAAGTCAGTTCAGACACTGCCAGCCTGAGTCAGGTCATTCCCCTCATCAGGCTTTTGCAGAAGAAGCTGGAGGCATTGAAGAAGGAGCTAAAAGGGAGCGATTCCGCTAGGCATGTGGGACTTGTGGATGCAGCCCTTAATTCGCTTAACAAGGATTCACGGGTGGTCAATCTGTTGAAATCAGAGCACTACATTTTGGCCACCGTGCTCGATCCTAGATTTAAAGCCTACCTTGGATCTCTCTTTCCGGCAGACACAAGTCTGCTGGGGTTGAAAGACCTGCTGGTGACAAAATTGTCAAGTCAAGCGGAACGCGACCTGTCAACATCTCCTCCTTCACATTCTCCCGCAACTGGGGGTGCGAGGAAAAGGCTCAGAATTCCGAGCCCACCCGCTGGCGGTGATGCAGGGCAGTCTGGAGCGACTGCTGATGCTGACATCTGGTCCGGACTGAAGGACCTGACAACGATTACGGACATGTCGTCTACTGTCACTGCATATGATTCTCTCAACATTGATAGAATGGTGGAGGATTATATGAGTGACCGCATCCAAGTAGGCACGTCACACAGTCCGTACTTATACTGGCAGGAAAAAGAGGCAATTTGGAGGCCCTTGCACAAACTGGCTTTATTCTACCTAAGTTGCCCTCCCACAAGTGTGTACTCCGAAAGAGTGTTTAGTGCCGCCGCTCACCTTGTCAGCAATCGGCGTACGAGGTTACATCCAGAAAATGTGGAGAAGATGATGTTCATTAAAATGAATTATAATCAATTCCTCCGCGGAGACATTGACCAGCAGCAATTGCCTCCACAAAGTACACAGGGAGCTGAGATGGTGGATTCCAGTGGGGACGAATTGATAATCTGTGAGGAGGGGGATGTACACGGTGATATATCGGAGGGTGAAGATGAGGTGGACATCTTGCCTCTGTAGAGCCAGTTTGTGCAAGGAGAGATTAATTGCTTCTTTTTTGGGGGGGGTCCAAACCAACCCGTCATATCAGTCACAGTCGTGTGGCAGACCCTGTCACTGAAATGATGGGTTGGTTAAAGTGTGCATGTCCTGTTTTGTTTATACAACATAAGGGTGGGTGGGAGGGCCCAAGGACAATTCCATCTTGCACCTCTTTTTTCTTTTCTTTTTCTTTGCATCATGTGCTGATTGGGGAGGGTTTTTTGGAAGGGACATCCTGCGTGACACTGCAGTGCCACTCCTAGATGGGCCCGGTGTTTGTGTCGGCCACTAGGGTCGCTAATCTTACTCACACAGTCAGCTACCTCATTGCGCCTCTTTTTTTCTTTGCGTCATGTGCTGTTTGGGGAGGGTTTTTTGGAAGGGACATCCTGCGTGACACTGCAGTGCCACTCCTAGATGGGCCCGGTGTTTGTGTCGGCCACTAGGGTCGCTAATCTTACTCACACAGCTACCTCATTGCGCCTCTTTTTTTCTTTGCGTCATGTGCTGTTTGGGGAGGGTTTTTTGGAAGGGACATCCTGCGTGACACTGCAGTGCCACTCCTAGATGGGCCCGGTGTTTGTGTCGGCCACTAGGGTCACTAATCTTACTCACACAGCTACCTCATTGCGCCTCTTTTTTTCTTTGCGTCATGTGCTGTTTGGGGAGGGTTTTTTGGAAGGGCCATCCTGCGTGACACTGCAGTGCCACTCCTAGATGGGCCCGGTGTTTGTGTCGGCCACTAGGGTCGCTAATCTTACTCACACAGCTACCTCATTGCGCCTCTTTTTTTCTTTGCGTCATGTGCTGTTTGGGGAGGGTTTTTTGGAAGGGACATCCTGCGTGACACTGCAGTGCCACTCCTAGATGGGCCCGGTGTTTGTGTCGGCCACTAGGGTCGCTTATCTTACTCACACAGCGACCTCGGTGCAAATTTTAGGACTAAAAATAATATTGTGAGGTGTGAGGTATTCAGAATAGACTGAAAATGAGTGTAAATTATGGTTTTTGAGGTTAATAATACTTTGGGATCAAAATGACCCCCAAATTCTATGATTTAAGCTGTTTTTTAGTGTTTTTTGAAAAAAACACCCGAATCCAAAACACACCCGAATCCGACAAAAAAAATTCGGTGAGGTTTTGCCAAAACGCGTTCGAACCCAAAACACGGCCGCGGAACCGAACCCAAAACCAAAACACAAAACCCGAAAAATTTCAGGCGCTCATCTCTAGTGTTTAGGCCCTGTCCTACTCTTTTAAAGAGACAGGAACCACACCCAAGCATATCAGTTAAGACACCTGGGGAATTTCTTAACATTTAATTTACATATGGACAATAGGGGTGCAAGAAAGAGTGCGAGCACAAAAATTTTATATAAACAATAGGCAAGAACCCACAGCACTCATACATCCGCGGTGCCAGTGGTATTGTGACCACACTATTTAAACAAAAAAAAATCATACAAATTCAGCACTCACCTAAATATTTAGGTGAGTGCTGAATTTGTATGATTTTTTTTATGTATGAGTGCTGTGGGTTCTTGCCTATTGTTTATATAAAATTTTTGTGCTCGCACTCTTTCTTGCACCCCTATTGTCCATATGTAAATTAAATGTTAAGAAATTCCCCAGGTGTCTTAACTGATATGCTTGGGTGTGGTTCCTGTCTCTTTAAAAGAGTGGGACAGGGCCTAAACACATGATATAAGCATGCTGTGTATTTAAAATCCAAAAAATGCCTGTGAGCATTGCTCAGATTTGTGTAAGTCAGTGTAGGCATACCTCCCAACTGTCCCGATTTTCGCGGGACAGTCCCGGTTTTTGAGGACTGTCCCGCTGTCCCACCCGCGGGCCGCAGTGTCCCGCGGTGGGGGGGCAGTTGGGAGTCTCTGTCTGTCGCTGCCCTGCTTAGCAGAGCAGCGTTGAATAGACGCTGTGCGCATGCGCACAGCGTCTATTCAGGGGAGTCAGAGGGAGAGGGGGCATGCCAGCGGCTCACAGAGCGCTGGGCATGCCCCCTCAGTGACGAAAATGGGGGCGTGGCTCGCGACCGTGTGTCCTCCCGCGAAGCCACACCCCCTTTTATTAAGTCACACCCCTTTTTCGGGAGCGCGCGCGACTTCGCCGCGCGTGTGTCCCTCTTTGCAAAAACATAAAGTTGGGAGGTATGGTGTAGGGACTGACCAAATGGGATTGGCCGTGAAGGGGCTGGTCAGCTTAACAAACTATTGCAATATTTTGGTACTAACATTCCCAGAATTCAGATAAATTACAGTTTGAAGTGTTAATATTAGGTGAGTGCTGAATTTGTATGATTATATATATATATATATATATATATATATATATACACACACACAAAAAGCAGTGTGTACAGGTGTGCTGGTAATTAAAAGGTAATAGTTCTAAATCCACAGGTAATCCACTCTGGGCTGTAGCAGAGGTGTACATCAACACCGCAGCAACTCTCCTTAGAAGGCTCAGAACTCTTATGAGCATTAAATAACTAGAATTGAAAGTGAAGAGTGCAGATCAATTTTTATTTAAAAACACAAAAGAAATAAAAACATCAAGTAATACTACGGGACTCGTACCCTGAACAACCCACACCATGGGCAGGTTAGCAGATGGTATAATAGATTCCACAATGGCAAAACTGCATATCGCTGACACATGGACCTGAGACCTTACACCGCGCCGGCTGAATAATTTCCAGACCGTACCCATCAGGACACCGCATCACAAACTCAGGGAGCCTGTGCAGTGCGAGTGTGAGAAGATCAAGCGTCTGGCAAGCACAGCATCAACATGTTTTTTTATATTGCTATGTCAGGAGGCTGGCTTGTCAGACATGGAATGAAGTTTATATGCCGCTAATTAGAGGCTCATCAGCTACTGCCAAACAGCAGCCGACAGACACCAGCTTTACAGCATTAAGCATTTTAAACATACTTTTTCTATACATAATTGTTTCTGAAATGAGAAAGATCGATAAAAGCACATATATGAAACATTAAATTGTCATGCATAAAACACACATTCATATTATTAATACCACATTTTAGGTGATCCTAAAAGAAAAATAATCTGTGTCTTTAAACAAGCTTTGATCAATCTTTAGACACTGCAACATAAAAATAAATTCTGCTGTTTTTATGTAGTACATTTTGTATCACTAATGTCTGGATCCTCTTTTAGTTTATCTTTCACGGCCAAGATACCTTTATCAAGCGGGATCGATGTATATAACGATTGTTCGTGACGCAGTGTCCTGATCGGTACGGTCTGGAAAATATTCAGCCGACGAGGTGTAAGGTCCCGGGTCCATGTGTCAGCGGTAGAGATGTGCACCGGACATTTTTCGGGTTTTGTGTTTTGGTTTTGGATTCGGTTCCGCGGCAGTGTTTTGGATTCGGACGCGTTTTGGCAAAACCTCCCTGAAAATATTTTGTCGAATTCGGGGGTGTTTTGGATTTAAAAAAAAAAACTCAAAAAGAGCTTAAATCATAGAATTTGGGGGTAATTTTGATCCTATAGTATTATTAACCTCAATAACCATAATTTCCACTCATTTCCAGTCTATTCTGAACACCTCACACCTCACAATATTATTTTAGCCCTAAAATTTGCACCAAGGTTGCTGGATGACTAAGCTAAGTGACCTAAGTGGGCGGCACAAACACCTGGCCCATCTAGGAGTGGCACTGCAGTGTCAGACAGGATGGCACTTAAAAAAAATAGCCCCAAACCTCACATGATGCAAAGAAAAATAAAAAAAGAGGTGCAAGATGGAATTGTCCTTGGGCCCTCCCACCCGGGCCCTCCCACCCACCCTTATGTTGTATAAACAGGACATGCACACTTTAGCAAACCCATCATTTCAGCGACAGGGTCTGCCACACGACTGTGGCTGAAATGACTGGTTGGTTTGGGCCCCCACCAAAAAAGAAGCAATCAATCTCTCCTTGCACAAACTGGCTCTACAGAGGCAAGATGTCCACCTCCTCCTCATCATCCGATTCCTCACCCCTTTCACTGTGTACATCCCCCTCCTCACAGAGTATTAATTCGTCCCCACTGGAATCCACCATCTTAGGTCCCTGTGTACTTTCTGGGGGCAATTGCTGGTGAATGTCTCCATGGAGGAATTGATTATAATTCATTTTGATGAACATCATCTTCTCCACATTTTGTGGAAGTAACCTCGTACGCCGATCGCTGACAAGGTGACCGGCTGCACTAAACACTCTTTCGGAGTACACACTGGAGGAGGGGCAACTTAGGTAAAATAAAGCCAGTTTATGCAAGGGCCTCCAAATTGCCTCTTTTTCCTGCCAGTATATGTACAGACTGTTTGACGTGCCTACTTGGATGCTGACACTCATATAATCCTCCATTATTCTTTCAATGGTGACAGAATCATATGCAGTGACAGTAGACGACATGTCAGTAATCGTTGGCAGGTCCTTCAGTCCGGACCAGATGTCAGCACTCGCTCCAGACTGCCCCGCATCACCGCCAGCGGGTGGGCTCAGAATTCTTAGCCTTTCCCTCGCAGCCCCAGTTGCGGGAGAATGTGAAGGAGGAGCTATTGATGGGTCACGTTTCGCTTGACTTGACATTTTTCTCACCAGGAGGTCTTTGAACCTCTGCAGACTTGTGTCTGCCAGAAAGAGAGATACAACGTAGGCTTTAAACCTAGGATCGAGCACGGTGGCCAAAATGTATTGCTCTGATTTCAACAGATTGACCACCCGTGAATCCTGGTTAAGCGAATTAAGGGCTTCATCCACAAGTCCCACATGCCTAGCGGAATCGCTCCATTTTAGCTCCTCTTTCAATCTCTCCGGCTGCTTCTGCAAAAGCCTGATGAGGGGAATGACCTGACTCATGCTGGCAGTGTCTGAACTGACTTCACGTGTGGCAAGTTCAAAGGGTTGCAGAACCTTGCACAACGTTGAAATCATTCTCCACTGCACTTGAGTCAGGCGCATTCCCCCTCCTTTGCCTATATCGTAGGCAGATGTACAGGCTTGAATCACCTTTTGCTGCTCCTCCATCCTCTGAAGCATATAGAGGGTTGAATTCCACCTCGTTACCGCCTCTTGCTTCAGATGATGGCGGGGCAGGTTCAAGAGTGTTTGCTGGTGCTCCAGTCTTCGGCACACGGTGGCTGAATGCCGAAAGTGGCCCGCAATTCTTTGGGCCACCGACAGCATCTCTTGCACGCCCCTGTCATTTTTTAAATAATTCTGCACCACCAAATTCAATGTATGTGCAAAACATGGGATGTGCTGGAATTTGCCCACATGTAATGCACGCACAATATTGGTGGCATTGTCCGATGTCACAAATCCCCAGGAGAGTCCAATTGGGGTAAGCCATTCTGCGATGATGTTCCTTAGTTTCCGTAAGAGGTTGTCAGCTGTGTGCCTCTTATGGAAAGCGGTGATACAAAGCGTAGCTTGCCTAGGATGAGTTGGCATTTGCGAGATGCTGCTACTGGTGCCGCCGCTGCTGTTCTTGCTGCGTGAGGCAATACATATACCCAGTGGGCTGTCACAGTCATATAGTCCTGAGTCTGCCCTGCTCCACTTCTCCACATGTCCGTGGTTAAGTGGACATTGGGTACAACTGCATTTTTTAGGACACTGGTGAGTCTTTTTCTGATGTCTGTGTACATTCTCGGTATCGCCTGCCTAGAGAAGTGGAACCTAGATGGTATTTTGTACCGGGGTCACACTACCTTTAAGAAATTCTCTACTTGCCTGTGAACTAACGGCGGATACCAGACGCACGTCTAACAACAACACAGCTGCCAAGGCCTGAGTTATCCGCTTTGCAACAGGATGACTGCTGTGATATTTCATCTTTCTCGCAAAGGACTGTTGGACACTCAATTGCTTACTGGAAGTAGTACAAGTGGTCTTCCGACTTCCTCTCTGGGATGACGATCGACTCCCAGCAGCAACAACAGCAGCGCCAGCAGCAGTAGGCATTACACTCAAGGATCCATTGGAGGAATCTAAGTTTGGAGAGGACTCGTCAGACTTGCTAGTGACATGGCCTGCAGGACTATTGGCGTTCCTGTCTAAGGAGGAAATTGACACTGAGGGAGTTGGTGGTGTGGTTTGCAGGAGCTTATGTACAAGAGCAAGGTATTTAGTTGTCAGTGGACTGCATCCGCTGTCACCCAAAGTTTTTGAACTTGTCAATGACTTCTGATGAATGCACTCCAGGTGACGTATAAAGGAGAATGTTCCTAGGTGGTTAACGTCCTAACCCCTACTTATTACAGCTTGACAAAGGCAACACATGGCTTGACACCTGTTGTCTGCTTTTCTGTTAAAATAATTCCACACCGAAGAGGTGATTTTTTTTGTAATTTGACCAGGCATGTCAATGGCCATATTCATCCCACGGACAACAGGTGTCTCCCCGGGTGCCTGACTTAAACAAACCACCTCACCACCAGAATCCTCCTTGTCAATTTCCTCCTCAGCACCAGCAACACCCATATCCTCATCCTGGTGTACATCTTCAATTTGACTATCAGGAACTGGACTGTGGGTGCTCCTTCCAGCACTTGCAGGGGGCATGCAAATGGTGGAAGGCGCCACCTCTTCCTGTCCAGTATTGGTAAGGTCAGGCATCGCAACCAACACAATTGGACTCTCCTTGGGGATTTGTGATTTAGAAGAATGCACAGTTCTTTGCTGTGCTTTTGCCAGCTTAAGTCTTTTCATTTTTCTAGCGGGAGGATGAGTGCTTCCATCCTCATGTGAAGCTGAACCACTAGCCATGAACATAGGCCAGGGCATCAGCCGTTCCTTGCCACTCCGTGTCGTAAATGGCATATTGGCAAGTTTACACTTCTCCTCAGACGCTTTTAATTTAGATTTTTGGGTCATTTTACTGAACTTTTGTATTTACCATAGTGTCACATGTGGAACTCACTGATCTTCTATAAAGTATAACTATATGATATTGGACCTAGTGATGAGCACCGGAAATTTTTCGGGTTTTGTGTTTTGGTTTTGGGTTCGGTTCCGCGGCCGTGTTTTGGGTTCGAACGCATTTTGGCAAAACCTCACCGAATTTTTTTTGTCGGATTCGGGTGTGTTTTGGATTCGGGTGTTTTTTTCAAAAAACCCTAAAAAACAGCTTAAATCATAGAATTTGGGGTTCATTTTGATCCCAAAGTATTATTAACCTCAATAACCATAATTTCCACTCATTTTCAGTCTATTCTGAACACCTCACACCTCACAATATTATTTTTAGTCCTAAAATTTGCACCGAGGTCGCTGGATGGCTAAGCTAAGCGACCCAAGTGGCCGACACAAACACCTGGCCCATCTAGGAGTGGCACTGCAGTGTCACGCAGGATGGCCCTTCCAAAAAACACTCCCCAAACAGCACATGACGCAAAGAAGAAAAAAAGAGGCGCAATGAGGTAGCTGTGTGAGTAAGCTAAGCGACCATAGTGGCCGACACAAACACCTGGCCCATCTAGGAGTGGCACTGCAGTGTCACGCAGGATGGTCCTTCCAAAAAACACTCCCCAAACAGCACATGACGCAAAGAAAAAAAGAGGCGCAATGAGGTAGCTGTGTGAGTAAGCTAAGCGACCCTAGTGGCCGACACAAACACCTGGCCCATCTAGGAGTGGCACTGCAGTGTCACGCAGGATGGTCCTTCCAAAAAACACTCCCCAAACAGCACATGACGCAAAGAAAAAAAGAGGCGCAATGAGGTAGCTGTGTGAGTAAGCTAAGCGACCCTAGTGGCCGACACAAACACCTGGCCCATCTAGGAGTGGCACTGCAGTGTCACGCAGGATGGCCCTTCCAAAAAACACTCCCCAAACAGCAGCACATGACGCAAAGAAGAAAAAAAAGAGGCGCAATGAGGTAGCTGCGTGAGTAAGCTAAGCGACCCTAGTGGCCGACACAAACACCTGGCCCATCTAGGAGTGGCACTGCAGTGTCACGCAGGATGGCCCTTCCAAAAAACACCCCCCAAACAGCACATGACGCAAAGAAAAAGAAAAGAAAAAAGAGGTGCAAGATGGAATTGTCCTTGGGCCCTCCCACCCACCCTTATGTTGTATAAACAGGACATGCACACTTTAACCAACCCATCATTTCAGTGACAGGGTCTGCCACACGACTGTGACTGAAATGACGGGTTGGTTTGGACCCCCACCAAAAAAGAAGCAATTAATCTCTCCTTGCACAAACTGGCTCTACAGAGGCAAGATGTCCACCTCATCATCATCCTCCGATATATCACCGTGTACATCCCCCTCCTCACAGATTATCAATTCGTCCCCACTGGAATCCACCATCTCAGCTCCCTGTGTACTTTGTGGAGGCAATTGCTGCTGGTCAATGTCTCCACGGAGGAATTGATTATAATTCATTTTAATGAACATCCTCTTCTCCACATTTTCTGGATGTAACCTTGTACGCCGATTGCTGACAAGGTGAGCGGCGGCACTAAACACTCTTTCGGAGTACACACTTGTGGGAGGGCAACTTAGGTAGAATAAAGCCAGTTTGTGCAAGGGCCTCCAAATTGCCTCTTTTTCCTGCCAGTATAAGTACGGACTGTCTGACGTGCCTACTTGGATGCGGTCACTCATATAATCCTCCACCATTCTTTCAATGGGGAGAGAATCATATGCAGTGACAGTAGACGACATGTCCGTAATCGTTGTCAGGTCCTTCAGTCCGGACCAGATGTCAGCATCAGCAGTCGCTCCAGACTGCCCTGCATCACCGCCAGCGGGTGGGCTCGGAATTCTGAGCCTTTTCCTCGCACCCACAGTTGCGGGAGAATGTGAAGGAGGAGATGTTGACAGGTCGCGTTCCGCTTGACTTGACAATTTTGTCACCAGCAGTTCTTTGAACCCCAGCAGACTTGTGTCTGCCGGAAAGAGAGATCCAAGGTAGGTTTTAAATCTAGGATCGAGCACGGTGGCCAAAATGTAGTGCTCTGATTTCAACAGATTGACCACCCGTGAATCCTTGTTAAGCGAATTAAGGGCTCCATCCACAAGTCCCACATGCCTAGTGGAATCGCTCTGTGTTAGCTCCTCCTTCAATGTCTCCAGCTTCTTCTGCAAAAGCCTGATGAGGGGAATGACCTGACTCAGGCTGGCAATGTCTGAACTGACTTCACATGTGGCAAGTTCAAAAGGTTGCAGAACCTTGCACAACATTGAAATCATTCTCCACTGCGCTTGAGACAGGTGCATTCCACCTCCTATATCGTGCTCAGCTGTATAGGCTTGAATGGCCTTTTGCTGCTCCTCCAACCTCTGAAGCATATAGAGGGTTGAATTCCACCTCGTTACCACTTCTTGCTTCAGATGATGGCAGGGCAGGTTCAGGCGTTTTTGGTGGTGCTCCAGTCTTCTGTACGTGGTGCCTGTACGCCGAAAGTGTCCCGCAATTCTGGCCACCGACAGCATCTCTTGCACGCCCCTCTCATTTTTTAAATAATTCTGCACCACCAAATTCAAGGTATGTGCAAAACATGGGACGTGCTGGAATTTGCCCAGATTTAATGCACACACAATATTGCTGGCATTGTCCGATGCCACAAATCCACAGGAGAGTCCAATTGGGGTAAGCCATTCTGCGATGATCTTCCTCAGTTGCCGTAAGAGGTTTTTAGCTGTGTGCGTATTCTGGAAAGCGGTGATACAAAGCGTAGCCTGCCTAGGAAAGAGTTGGCGTTTGCGAGATGCTGCTACTGGTGCCGCCGCTGCTGTTCTTGCGGCGGGAGTCCATACATCTACCCAGTGGCCTGTCACAGTCATATAGTCCTGAGCCTTCCCTGCTCCACTTGTCCACATGTCCGTGGTTAAGTGGACATTGGGTACAACTGCATTTTTTAGGACACTGGTGAGTCTTTTTCTGAGGTCTGTGTACATTTTCGGTATCGCCTGCCTAGAGAAATGGAACCTAGATGGTATTTGGTACCGGGGACACAGTACCTCCAACAAGTCTCTAGTTGCCTCTGCAGTAATGATGGATACCGGAACCACGTTTCTCACCGCCCAGGATGCCAAGGCCTCAGTTATCCGCTTTGCAGCAGGATGACTGCTGTGATATTTCATCTTCCTCGCAAAGGACTGTTGGACAGTCAATTGCTTGGTGGAAGTAGTAAAAGTGGTCTTACGAGTACGACTTCCCCTCTGGGATGACCATCGACTCCCAGCAGCAACAACAGCAGCGCCAGCAGCAGTAGGCGTTACACGCAAGGATGCATCGGAGGAATCCCAGGCAGGAGAGGACTCGTCAGATTTGCCAGTGACATGGCCTGCAGGACTATTGGCATTCCTGGGGAAGGAGGAAATTGACACTGAGGGAGTTGGTGGGGTGGTTTGCGTGAGCTTGGTTACAAGAGGAAGGGATTTACTGGTCAGTAGACTGCTTCCGCTGTCGCCCAAAGTTTTTGAACTTGTCACTGACTTATGATGAATGCGCTGCAGGTGACGTATAAGGGAGGATGTTCCGAGGTGGTTAACGTCCTTACCCCTACTTATTACAGCTTGACAAAGGCAACAGACGGCTTGACAAATGTTGTCCGCATTTCTGTTGAAATACTTCCACACCGAAGAGCTGATTTTTTTGGTATTTTCACCAGGCATGTCAATGGCCCTATTCCTCCCACGGACAACAGGTGTCTCCCCGGGTGCCTGACTTAAACAAACCACCTCACCATCAGAATCCTCCTGGTCAATTTCCTCCCCAGCGCCAGCAACACCCATATCCTCCTCATCCTGGTGTACTTCAACACTGACATCTTCAATCTGACTATCAGGAACTGGACTGCGGGTGCTCCTTCCAGCACTTGCAGGGGGCGTGCAAATGGTGGAAGGCGCATGCTCTTCACGTCCAGTGTTGGGAAGGTCAGGCATCGCAACCGACACAATTGGACTCTCCTTGTGGATTTGTGATTTCGAAGAACGCACAGTTCTTTGCTGTGCTTTTGCCAGCTTGAGTCTTTTCATTTTTCTAGCGAGAGGCTGAGTGCTTCCATCCTCATGTGAAGCTGAACCACTAGCCATGAACATAGGCCAGGGCCTCAGCCGTTCCTTGCCACTCCGTGTGGTAAATGGCATATTGGCAAGTTTACGCTTCTCCTCTGACAATTTTATTTTAGATTTTTGAGTCCTTTTTTTTACTGATATTTGGTGTTTTGGATTTTACATGCTCTGTACTATGACATTGGGAATCAGCCTTGGCAGACGACGTTGCTGGCATTTCATCGTCTCGGCCATGACTAGTGGCAGCAGCTTCAGCACGAGGTGGAAGTCGATCTTGATCTTTCCCTATTTTTGGAACCTCAACATTTTTGTTCTCCATATTTTAATAGGCACAACTAAAAGGCACCTCAGGTAAACAATGGAGATGGATGGATACTAGTATACTTATGGATGGACGAGCGACTGCCGACACAGAGGTAGCTACAGCCGTGGACTACCGTACTGCGTCTGCTGCTAATATAGACTGGATGATAATGATATAAAAAATATATATATATCACTACTGCAGCCGGACAGGTATATATTATATAATGACGGACCTGCTGGACACTGTCAGCAGCACTGCAGACTCCTAAAGTAAGCTACTAGTAGTATCAAGAAGATAGAAAAAAAAAAAAAAAACACCACAGGTAGGTGGTATACAATTATGGATGGACGAGCGACTGCCGACACAGAGGTAGCTACAGCCGTGGACTACCGTACTGCGTCTGCTGCTAATATAGACTGGATGATAATGATATAAAATATATATATATATCACTACTGCAGCCGGACAGGTATATATTATATAATGACGGACCTGCTGGACACTGTCAGCAGCACTGCAGACTCCTAAAGTAAGCTACTAGTAGTATCAAGAAGATAGAAAAAAAAAACACCACAGGTAGGTGGTATACAATTATGGATGGACGAGCGACTGCCGACACAGAGGTAGCTACAGCCGTGGACTACCGTACTGCGTCTGCTGCTAATATAGACTGGATGATAATGATATAAAAATATATATATATATATCACTACTGCAGCCGGACAGGTATATATTATATAATGACGGACCTGCTGGACACTGTCAGCAGCACTGCAGACTCCTAAAGTAAGCTACTAGTAGTATAAAGAAGATAAAAAAAAAAAAACACCACAGGTAGGTGGTATACAATTATGGATGGACGAGCGACTGCCGACACAGAGGTAGCTACAGCCGTGGACTACCGTACTGCGTCTGCTGCTAATATAGACTGGATGATAATGATATAAAAAATATATATATATCACTACTGCAGCCGGACAGGTATATATTATATAATTAATGACGGACCTGCTGGACACTGTCAGCAGAATGCTTTTATAGAATAAAAACACAACACGACGAGTGTTTAACTTTTTCAGGCAGACAATCACAATATACTGGTGGTCAGACAGTGGTCACTGGTCAGTCACACTGGCAGTGGCACTCTGGCAGCAAAAGTGTGCACTGTTAAATAATATGTACTCCTGCTACTGCTCCCCAGTCTCCCCCACAATTAAGCTGTGTGAGCACTGAGCACTCAGCACAGTCAGATATACATAGATGATGCAGCACACTGAGGCTGAGCACAGATATGGTATACTGTTACTGTGTCACTGTGTATCGTTTTTTTTCAGGCAGAGAACGGATTATATTAAATAATAATATAATAAAAAAACTGCACTGGTGGTCACTGGTCAGTCACTAGTAAACTCTGCACTCTCTGAGTACTCCTAAGCTCCAGTAAATCAAGTGTCTCACTCTCACTCTCTCTCTTCTAATCTAAATGGAGAGGACGCCAGCCACGTCCTCTCCCTATGAATCTCAATGCACGTGTGAAAATGGCGGCGACGCGCGGCTCCTTATATAGAATCCGAGTCTCGCGATAGAATATGAGCCTCGCGAGAATCCGACAGCGGGATGATGACGTTCGGGCGCGCTCGGGTTAGCCGAGCAAGGCGGGAAGATCCGAGTCTGCCTCGGATCCGTGTAAAAAGGCTGAAGTTCGGGGGGGGTTCGGATTCCGAGGAACCGAACCCGCTCATCACTAATTGGACCTACAATTTTTTTCTTTTAGGTCTCATTTAATTGTTTTGTATTTTCTTCTTTTTTCTTTTCTATTATTTTATCATTGTTTTCTGTGTCTTTTTACTTACCTGGATTTCTTTCCACCTTAGTATTATCTATTTATATTGTATATGGTATGTTTTGATTAGAATTCACTTCCATGTGCATTTTATCTACTTATTTTGTTTACAGTAGCCAATCTTTGAGGGAAAATACAGTATGGTGGATTTTGTTTAACATTGGTTGCTATGGCAGCCTTGCTGTGTTTTACTGTGAAGAAGAAGGGTTCCCAGCTGGCTGCTTTAGGTGTTACTATGGCCGCAGGGCCGGATTAAGGCTGGTGGGGGCCATGGGGCAATAAAGTTGTGGGTTCCCCACTAATAAAAGTGATGGCGAACCCTGAGCTCACCCCCATGTACCATTCACAAAACACAAACACACTACCTGGATGCTGCAGCATGGGCAGGAACAGTTCACCGCAGCAGCAGGCATGGCTGGCTCAGGGTCAGTGTCTCATGCGATTTCACTGCACTATCCTGCGAGACTGACTGTAAATGGAGGAGCTCCTCGGTGGCCACTTTAAATGAACAGCTGAGCCACCAGAGTGGGACTACTCCGCTTCACACAGCAGTGTGTGGGGGCCCCCTGAGACGACTATCCCTGTCACTTCTCACTTAATCCGGCCCTGCATGGCAGTACCGGGCAGATGAAGTCATGACACATGACGTCATGATGCACGCTGCCCGCTCGGTCCATTGCACATGAGTGAAGTCATCAAGATGGTTGCCGCTGGACACATGGAAGGCACTTGTGGAGCAGAGGGTTGGCTATATAAGGTATGTTGCCTGTTGTTTTTGCATGTTCTTGATAAAAGTCGCAAGACTGAAATGTTGGAAAATCCACACAGTGTGTGATGTGATTTTTACCAGGTGACCAGTGAGTGCCGCTACCATTTCTTTTTGTCAGGATGACCGCAGACTAGTAACTACTACACAGTAAATGTTCATGGCCCTGTCACTAACAGAGATCTACACCCTAGTCACCAGCCAGCTTTTCCAGTGTCAGTCATATAGATAAATGGCTCAGACAATCTTTTTGTACCTTAGACTCCTCTCCCTCCCAGACTGTCTGGAAAATGACACTCCCAACTTGTCCTAATAAAGAAGTGTCTCAAATCTGCTCTGTTTTGATCAGTCACATGCCTTCAGGTGTGCCAGGTGAATGCAGGTCTGCTGGGAAGATTTACACTAAAATCAACAAGCAGGTAAAACACACATTTTATTTTATCCTCCAAATGCTGACTTCCCTGGGCTTTATAGCTAAATACCCCTGGCTTATATGCTGCACACTGTTCCTATTGCCTCATATCTGATTCCCTAGCATCAACAAGTCAGGCGATGCAGACCTCGCGAGGAGCTCAAATTTCCGAGACAGAGTATCTGCATTTTTGTGTAGGATCCTAGGCCTATGCTTCACTTTAAAACAAAAAGGATGTAGCACCAGGAATGACCTAGTAACCTTGGCGTTCACCTCTCAGTTTCTCTGCATTCATTGTAATGGAACATAATCTGTGAGTAAGGAGAATTCTCTCTCCAGCATATAGTACCGAACTGCCTCTATGGCCCACTTTATGGCCAGGCACTCCTTTTATACCACTGCATACGTTTTTCCCTCAGCAACAACTTCCTGCTTAAGTGCAGTACAGGGTTTTCTACCCCCATGCTGTCCTCGGACAGGACTGCACCTAAGCCAACATCAGATGCATCTGTCTGGAGGAAGAATCTGTGGGCAAAATCAGGTGCCTGTAGTAAAGGAGAAGTACAATGGGCCAGATGAAGAACTGCCCATGGTGTTTTAGCAAAACTGGTCCACTCTAGCCGATTGGGACAGAGGTTTTTTAGGAAGTTTGTTAATGGAGCCGCTCTATTCTATAGTAGTCTATCATGCCCAGGAAGGTTCTCAACTGTAACTTGGTCAATGGAACTCTGGTATGCCCATTGGTAGCAGAACATAAAGAGCATAACATGTGTATAGTAGAGTCTTGTGAACTCAAGATTGCACTTGGGTAACAAAGTTGAAAAAACTCAACATTACATTCTAGTAGCATGGTGTTAAGAACTTAGGGCTGCACATGGATAGCAGAGTACAAGGAGCAAATTGGCATTAGTATCACAAACTCTGGATTGCACTCGAATAGCCAAGTACAATTAAATTTAGGATTGCACATGAATAATGACAGGAGTTTAATATTGAACTTGAAAACCTTGAGAAACTAATATTTGCATTCAGATAGTAGAATGTATTTAGGTATAGATTGCACTTGGACAGCTTAAGGACCTCAGATGTTTTTTAAGTCAGCAGAGTGTGCAAGAACCTAGAATTGCAAAAGGATAGCCAAATTCCATATACTGTAGCAAACAATGAGCACAGTTTCAGGAGCACATGGACACTACAGTTTTAGGATTGCACTTTGGTAGCAAAGGGTCATAAAATTGTATAATGCACTTGGGATAGCAGAGTATCAGGAACTCAAATATGTGTAGAAGAGTTTAAAATACTCAGGATTGCACATGGATAGTCAACTGTCAGATATTCAAGAGAGCACAAAGGTATTAGAATAAAATAGGTTTCAGGATGGCATAGAAGTAGTTGGTGGAACTCAGGATTACACATGGGAGGCATAGTGGCAGGGACATGTATTTGCAATTGGGTATCAGCGTTTCAGGAATTTAGGATCGTACTCAGGTGGCAGACTTGTAGCAATGCAAAATTATACATGAAGTATCAGTAGCTCTGGATTGCACTCTGGTAGCAGAGTGTCAGGAAATCACAATTTTGCATTGATAGCTGAGAGACAAGTAGTAGACTTACCACATGGATAGCAGAGTGTCCTGAGCACTTGAATGGCAGAGTGTCAGGAACTCAAATTCACATACTGGAAATAGGATTTTAGGAACACACACATGTACCATATGTGTGTATTTGGGATAAAGTACAAATTTGTGCAAGAATTTTAAATATTTTATTATATAAATGTCATAAATCTTAAAGTATGTAATCAGCAAGATGAAAAAGTAATATTTGTAACTTATTAAAACCCATAATACGAAAATTAATATTTTTCTAATTATTTATTAATAAACTTACTCAGACAAACATTCTAAACATGAATATGCCAATAAAACCTCAGTTACAAAATTATGAGGTGTCCTATATATGGGACATTGGGTCTACACTGTATGTATACAAATATTGTATGCATAAATAGTATTTTGTTGTGCACAAATGTATGTCATATTAACAGGACAATGGGTCTTAACAGGTTAAAGACAAAGGAGTAAATTAACATCCCAGAGCACTTTGCTTAAGCAATGTAATGACATAATGTATTTTCCCCAGAGGTCTTTCATTGGCTTGCTGTCTAAGGAGAGTATGAAATCTCCTTTATATAATCTGTTTCTAACATGAAACAAGGGCAGGGACATTTCATGTTCTAAGGTATGTCATCTATTACAAAGTGATTTTACACCACAACAGAAATGTTATATATTTATTTCACAGGTAGACTTGAAAATATGAGGAATATAACTTTTTTAGTTAGTACCATGTACTACGTACAGAAGATACAAAATTAGTTGACACCAAGATTTATTGCTATACTTGGCATAGAGAATTTTTTTTAAGAAATCTATATCAGCAACGTGTTAGATGCGATGTTTGCATATCAGCGAATGTCAGTCCTTTTCTGGCTACAGTAGTTCAGTATTTTGATTTTTAGACTTTATCTTTGAATTAATAAGAAAAAATATTAAGGCTTAAAAACACATATGCTACAGTTTTATGCAGTAAGGGTTAATGTGCAACCTAGCCCAAGTAGTCCATCTCACCAGGCTTCCTTTTCTAATAATAATCTAGCATTCTCTCAGCAAATAACATACCTCCTCTATCATGTAACATCAACTGATATAATTATGGTAATTCAGCAGTAGCTTTCTCTCAGTTTCAGGACAGGTAAAGTAACCCAGGTATTTTATACTTGGGGAACATGTTTATTTGAGGATGGGTTTCCAAATGTGAATAACTGCTTTATCATTTACTTGTTTGTTTTGTTGTTTTCTTAATTTTGTTTTGTTCTAGAAGCCAAATATTAATTAATTCACATAATATCCTGTTTTTATGCTCTCCATAGATGCCCCCGGTATTTCGTACATATTACATATATTACCCATATATTTCATTAAATGAGAGCTGGCAGAATAATAATGAGCAAATTATCTAACCCTTAAGAAGACTGGAGTGAGTAGAATAGAATACCAGTACTGGTGGCCTCTATGGTGGAGCATTTTATCTTTCATTATGCAAATTTATTTGCATCATCATTTTAAAAGACAGCTACATTATACTCTTGGTACAGTAGCTGAACCAAATAAAAGGGGAGATTACTATTGGGCTTGTCACTATATAATAGAACAGACACCATATCAGACATACAGGGAGGTATATACAGTAGGTGATAATTGTCATTAAATGGTCATTAGTGACTTGTGCTATACCACTGTAGGTAAACAGTTTTAAAGGGAACTAAAGGGACTTTAAATGTTTAAATGTCAAGGCATTGACAAAGCATAGAGGTGAAACGGACGTAGGCTCTGTGCAATTGTGGTCTGTTGTTCTTATTATATGTATACACTATGAATGTCATAATACACCTGTTAATATCATAATATTGTAAGCCAGGCTAACCGAGTGGCGGAGCTGTCGCTGGGAGTAGTGCGGAACACATAGGGCAGGCACGGACAGTAATTAAGGAGAGACACAGAGGCACACATGAGATGCTTGAGCATCTCTGAGTGCAGCAGTGTTGACAGCTAGAGCAATGGGGTGAGAATAGGCAAGGAGGGAGCATTGTAGCCATTATTGGCCAGGGCCCCATTCTAAACTGGTGGGATCTTACCAATATGTGGTATATATCACCGTGACAGGGAGCCGCTGAAATACGTGGTCCTGCAAAGATAGCCTAATATACTATCCCATGTGCTTAGAAAGCACCCACATACTATTGATATCTGCAAAAATTATTGGGAAATCTATGTGTCTCCATGATAATATCTAAGTGCATCTGCAAATTAGCTAAGAGAGATAACACAACAGGATAGACATAATAAGTGGAACTATTCAGTGATAACAGAGGATTCATTAGTAGCATGGATTAGCTACATTGTATAACAAGACTCCTCACTGTGAGAGAGGAGAGTATTTTACTCAAGTTACTGGCTAAAAAACATTACAGTGTATCAGTATATAAGACAAACTTATACGGTGATTATAATATACCAGAAAAGAACAATAAAGACCATTATTTTTGTTGAAAATTTATTTTAATATTTTACACAAATTTCTATCTTTTTTGCACATCCTTACATTTTTTCTATTTCATCGCACTTGTTCTATAATATGTATCATTTTAATATATATATAAATAAAGTTTAAAACTTTTATTTAAAATCGTGGTCCCAGTGTACCCTAAAGATGACTTATCTTTCCCTCCTTGTTTTTGATTGATACTGTACACACTGTTTTCCCTAATGTGCATTCTGGAAGCCTATGTCATGTACTTATAACAAAAAAAACAAGCGTACAGCTCTGCCTGTGCACTCACATTTTCCAGCAAGGGTTACCTCTGCTTTGTTTAATATACATTTCTAAACTGTCTTCAGAACTATTGCTCAGTAAAAGTAAATGGAAATCTATAGGAGAGCTGATTGACTGTTCACTGTGCTGCAGGGAAGCCTTGAGACACATTAAGCTTCACAGTGTCAAAATTACATTGAAAAAATGTCTTCTTCTAATCATATATATGATTTGACTATTGTATCGAATCATTCTTTGAGCTGTGTATGTTTAGAAGAATATGACTAATAATTAGTAGCAAAACCCCAATTTTTGGTTTTGGTTTTGGTTTTGCCAAAACCACCCTCACTTGTTTTGGTTTTGGATTTAATTTTACATTTTGCTAGAAACAACTAAAATCATGCAATCTGGGCCTGGTTTTTCCCTAAAGTAATATGTACCTCAATAACATTAATTTTCAGTAATTTCTAGTCAATTCTGACCATCTCACAGCTCACAATACTGTTCACCAATATTGGCCAAAGGCGGACAGGCTAAACGGAGTGACCAAGCAGCGGCACAAACACACGGTTGTAACTCTAAGAATAAGCACACCAGTGAAATATTGCGGCACAACTTTGGCAGACAGGATGGCAGTTTACTAAGCTAGATGACTCCACAGAAAGAATAGTTTCAAAAGAAAAAATGGAATGGCAGCCAGGTAAAGGATTGATTGATTGAAAAAAGGTATTCATTTAATAAATAGTTGATTGATTTAGAAAATGAAAGTCCATAAATGAATATGATGTTAATAGCCAAGGATTCCTAATATGGGTTGAAAGAGAAGCCACTGCAGAGCTGCAAACTCTATCAGTCTATGTTACACATAATAAATATGAAGCTAACCTGCTGGCCATACTGCCCCCTCCCCTTTATAATTGCGTAACAAATCCCTGTAGTACATTTAGGAGGTGCACCAAAGAGTCTGAGTGTGAGGGATAATACAATGTTTTTTCTCCTAAACTTAGTCCACAATTGGTGCAAAATTATGTATACTAAAAAGGCCATGCACACTTTAACAAAGCAATAATTTCAGATACAGGGACTGACACTTTTGTGGCTGTAGTGATTTGTTTGTTTGGGACCCCACAAATATTTTTTGGGGAATGACTACAGTACCTCTGATTATTAATGAGGAGGTTGATGATGAGGGTGTTGGCATTGGATATTGCATGTGCTGGTCCAAACTGCTTGTAGCTGAAACTGGACTGCTTGTTATTACTTTACAGGATTTTTTTGATAAATAACTTGCATGAACCTGCTAGTAACGATGTAACAGGCAGGTGGTGCCTAGATTGTTAATGTCCCTACCTCCAGTAACTTTGCCCTCACAAATGGTACAGATGCCTTGACAAATGTCAGGACTTAAGTTAAAATAATTCCACATATAAGAGGTTTTTTTGTCTTATGCCAAAGTATGGCAATGACCTTCTTTTTTATCATAGGCAAGACCTGCTGCTACTGGTGGCTGACTTTGACACAAACAACATCCTCATCATCAACATCCTCATTACTGTTGCACTTCCACAATTGCTTCCTCAATTTATATTTCACCATCTCTACTTGTACTATTCAACCCCACATTTGCAGAGGGTGCAGAAATGGTGGTAGGAGGCTTCTTTATGAGTACAGTGTCAGAAATGTCAGGTCACACATAGCAGTCATGGACACCCTTAGACTCTCCTCAGGGATTTGTGAAGTTTTTAAACACACAGTTTGCTCTTAAGCCTGACTGTTTTATTTGGCACTGATTTGCCTGCTTTACAGGTAACACCTCTACAAGACTCAGAGTGAGAAGGTGTTGCATCACCATATGAGGTTACAGAAGAAGATGCCTGACTTTTTGACCCGGGATTCTGCAATAGTTATTCTTCTAGTGCATGAAACAGCAGCAGCACTAGTAGTACCACCATGGCCGGAGCCTTTCCTTGCCACTACATCTGGTGTATGCATAGGGTTTATGCTAATGGTGCTGTTTCTTAAACTTTGTGTTCCATGGACCACTTTTAGTAGATGTTGAAGTACTATCATGACTGGCAGCAGCTACAGCACCAGTGCTGGGTTGTTGCTCCTGCTCTTCTATCGACTGATACATATAGACTCACAGTAATCCTAGTAATGGCACCCTAATGATGTTGTTTTTTTAACACAGTGCCTGAACTCACAACAGTTTTATTTTCATTTTTTTATATGGTGCTTGAACACACAACACAGTGACTAAAAATGCTCTTTGTAATTGCACCTTAATTATGCTATTATTTAACACAGTGCCTGAACAACATACAGTTTTTTGTTGTTGTTTTACACAGCGCTTGAACACAACAGTTTTGGGGGGTTTTACACGGTGCTTGAACACACAACATTTTTTTTCTATTTTTACACAGTGCTTCAACACACAACACAGTACCTCACAGTGTTGCAGTCCACAGTTCCTCTATGGTTTTTTTTTACTGAATGGCTTATGCAGATTTACGTTTACACAGTGCACCTAATGGCATTTTTTTTAAATAATATAAATTATAATGGATGACAAAGTGCCCCTTTTTACCGGAGTGGCTTTAAGTTGCACAGTGCTCCAGAGTCCAGTCCAGTGGGACTTAGTGCCTTACAGAGCTCACAGTCACACACCCTCTCCTCTGGTCACTTGTGTCCTGTGCATTTTTGTTTGTGCATCACTGAGCAAACACTTTCACACACTCTACCTCTGTCACTGCCACTGTTGTGTCCTGTATGGGTTTTTTGTGCCTCAGTCCCAAACAGAGTCCACAATCTCACACCCCCTTCCTCTGGTGTTTTGTGTGAAATGATACCCAAAATCACGAGGGAGGGACTTTTTGTATTCCAAAACATGTGAGTTCTGATGCTGGGAAGATGACGTTTTGCCTCTTTTTAGGAACTGAGTCTGACAGAAAGGCCCAAGCTGGGACTTGGCTCTACTCGTAATGCAGAAGTGGGAGGGTACAGTTTCTATTCTATATTTTATTATTTCATATTATTAAATCAAATATTAAAGATAAATAATCATCGCTAATACAGTCAATAAGTCATTTATTTTAAATAAAATTAGTGAATAATGATAGATCAGAAAAATATAAATGTGATTAACTGAGTTGCAAAGTCAAGGAAAATCTATAGGCTCTTGCATGACGGGACATGAAATCTTCTGATTTCACCCAAGGGGGAAAGTGCTAAAGAAAATATTATTGTTTGAAACTATGTCATTTGTTTTAAAGGAAGAAGTTCATTTATCTATTTTTTCTGTGGTAAACAGGTGTTAAAATTATTACATGCTATAAATTGTCTCATGCTGCCACCTACTGGTCGGTATTGAGTTAATTTTATAATGGAAGAAAACAGAACAGTGACAAGGACTGTCTAATGAAGAGGTAATTGTTAGAAACTCACCCTTATCTTGTACACATAGTTTCATGATACAACCCATTTTTATTCATGAATTCTATTTATTTAAGATCAGGCCTTCCCTCATCTCATCAATACTTGCATTATTGATGGTTGAACTGAATTCCATGTAATGCATTAACACTAGACTAGGGTTGTGCAGTTTGGTTTCTACAGAGACCAAAACCACCCAAATTTCCGGGTTACAAGCATTTGCGCATTCTGGTTCAGTATTTCCCGCTGTGCTCAGTCTTGAAAAGGAGTCAAAACGTCAACCTACAGGCGTTGGATATTTCACCTGTTTTGGATTTGATATAAGTCCCTCCTTCGTGGTTCAGGTGACATTTCACACAGAACGCCCCAGGGAGAAGGTGTGGGGTAGGCTGCAGTGTGACTGTGATTAAGACCTGTGGGCTACTATGTCACACTCAGTGTCATCAGGGAACTAGAGCTGTGAGCTGCAGCACTGTCTGTGACTGTGACAGTGTCAGACTGTCATCAGTGAAGGGCTTTGGGCTATTTTGTTAGTGTCTTCATCATCGGTGAACTAGGGCTGTGAGATTCCGCACTGTCTGTGACTCTGTCAGACTGTCAGTGTCATCAATGAAGGGCTGTGGGCTGCAGTGTGACTGTCAATGAAGACTAAGGGCTGTGGGCTACTGTGTCAGTGTCATCAGTGAAGTGCTGTGGGCTGCAGCACTGTGACTGTGTCAGTGTTAGGCAAATCATCATTTCAAAAAAGTAAATAACATACCTTATCTTAAAAAAATGTGTGTGTGTCATGTTCTTCTTAAAACATAACATTCATAGGTGCCACTATTACTTACTGCATTATTAAAAAAATAAAGCATGTGTGTTGTTCTTCAGGTACTGTTCTTAAAAAATAATGTTCAGTAGTTGCCACTGTCTTAATGGATCAGTCAATAAAAGAGCAGGAGCAGTGACCCAGTACTAGTTCTGTGGCTGCTGCCTGGCATGATAGTACTTCAACATCTACAAAAGGTGGTCCAAGGAACACAAATTTTAAGAAATGGTATATACAGATGGTGTAATGAGGTCATGGGTTTGATTCCAACCATGGCCCTGTGTGGCATTTGTACATTCTCTCCGTGCTTGTGTGGATTTCCTCCATAAACTCTGGTTTCCTTCCACAGTCAAAAATATACTGTTAGGATAATTGGCTCCCAACAAAAGAAATAACCCCAGTGCATAAGTGTATGTATGTACATGGGCAGACTAGATGGGCCAATTGGTTCTTATCTGCCATGAAATTTTATGTTTCTATGTGTCTATGGCACCTGAAATTTAAATATATCACAATGTTAAAGAAAAGACATGTCATCTTTAAAACAGACAAATCAGTGCCCAAAAACAAGAACATTAAGGCTGAAGAACAAACTGGGTGTTCACAAATCCCTGAGGACAATCTAGGAGTGTCTACACTAGCTATGTATGAGTATGACATTTCTGACATTGTACAAATAACGAAGCCTCCTTCTACAATTTCTGCACCCTCTACAATTGTGGAGATGAGCAGTACAAGTAAATATTGTAACATAAAAGAAATTGAGGATGCTAATGTGGAAGTCCAACAGGATGAGGGGGATATGTGTGTAATATCTGATGCTAATGAGGATATTGATGATGATGATGATGATGATGATGATGATGATGATGATGAAGATGTTGTTGGTGTAAGTTAGTCAGTAGTGACAGTAGTTATTGCTCATGATAAAAAGAAAGCAATTGTCATGCCTGGGGACAAGACCAAAAAGCCACCTCTTGGATGTGGAATTATTTCTACCCAAATCCTGACAACGTTTGATAAGGCATCTGTGCAATTTGTGAAGTCAGTAGAGGTAGTGACGTTAACCATCTAGACACCTGATACATCATTTGCAGTGACTTCATGCAATTTATATTAAAAAATGATAATAATTTGTACAATAATAAAAAACAGTCCAGTATTATCTACCAGTAGTTTGGACCAGCACATGCAATCCCAACCACTAACCCCCCTTATCATCAACCTCATCATTACTGATCGGAGGTAGTCCTTCCAAAAATTGTATTATGGAGGCCCAAGCAAATCAAGCAGTTCAGCCATAACAGTGACAGTCCCTGTTGCTGAAGTGCTTGTTTTGTTAAACTGTGCATGTACTTTTTAATATACAATATAAGAGTGGGTGGTAGGGTGCAAGGACAATTCCATCTTGTACCACTTTTCTTTTCATAATGGGGCGGATTTTTCGGGGGGTACTGGGGTCGGTCTTTTTCCCATAGACAAACACTTTATTGGTTATTGATCTAGTAGATTACTAATTTGCAACATATTTTTAATTGGAAACTAAAACAATGTTAATACTAAGCTAAGGATTCTTGACAAGGGTTGAAATTAAAAAGAAGTCAAGAAAATGAATAGTTGCAATCAATCATCTTTACATTTTCTTAATCATTTAAATTAATGAATATAATATTAATAACCAAAGATACTTGACATGATTTAGAAATGAATGAGAAGCCAATAAAATGAATAGTTGTAACAGAGGAGCAAACTCCAGGTCACCCTATACCTACCTTAAATTTTCAGATTCAAAATCATCTAAATAAACTAATCAATCATCTTAAATTTTCTTAATCTTTGAAATCAATCAATCAAATCTTTAACTGCCTTCCACTACATACATACTCCACTTCAATTTCCCTGTACTACTCTTGGGCCTCTGATCTTGATTATCGAAAACATTCTTGGTTTCTACTTTCTAGGGGGTTGTTTAGTTTACTAAACTGCCACAGTCTTTTAAATGTGTTAGTGCTGCTGCTCTGTTGCTTAGTTTAGCCAGCCAGCCTTTGGACAATATTGGTGAACAATATTATGAACTGCAAGGTGATCAAAATTGACTGAAAATGACTGGAAATTTATGTTATTGAGGTTAATTATACTGAGGTTAATTATACTGTAATAACAAAAACAGATCCAAATTACATGATTTTAGATGTTTTTATCAATAAAAAAAAATACAGATCCAAAACTAAAACACTTGAGGGTGGTTTGGAAAATAAAGATGAATCTGAATTTAAAACTAAAACCAAAACATGGGCGTCAGTGCACATCTCTATACTAGACTGAATAATTATTTTTGCATCAGAAATAAAACAAAAGACGTTTCATCATACCTTGAGTATTCCAAATACTTTAATAGATGAAACGCCTTAAACTAAGGACAAACTACAAGGATACTTTAATAAATGTTATTTTTCAGCGTTAGCAGATATACAAGTGTCACATATCAAATGAATCAGCACAGTGCATCCTAGTTGCATCACATTGCGACTAAGACATATTTTCGTGTAAAAAGATGCCAAAAAAACCCATTCAGCACTAGCAGAGTTGCACGGAACCTGGTGCGCTGAGCGGGATTGTTTGGCGCAACTGCAGCAATTACAATATGTATGAGTACAAATCTGTAGTAACAACAAAATTCCAAAGTTGCCTCAGAAATATATCTCGATTTTAGCTCTTATTTAGTTAAATATAATTGATGTCAGTGCCCTGAAGTAGATATAAATAATTAAATAGTTAAGCCATTTGTAATAACAATCTGTGATATATGCAAGATGTATTTACAACACATCTGTTTGGGCTTATAGAAAAAACAAAAGTATTTAAAGGCTGAAAGATTAAAAAAAAAATGTAATATAGGGTATTATAAAACTATTGTCAAAGTCAGAAAAATATCTCTATGCACACTACCATATTTGCACCTCACACAGGTCCGTGCTGCGCATGCGTACGCTCTCCCGTACGTGCACATACTCACAGTCGCGGGCACCCGCAGGCGCACGGTATGCGTATTTACGGTAGAGTTTATGTGATCGTAGCGTGCGACTCAATTGTTACATATTTTCACTATATAATGTATTTTGTAGATCATGGTCCCTTTGATAGATTCTGAAAGTTTAGTTAACATAGCATGTTCCTGAACAGAGAGATCCCTCTTTGTATTGTACGAAGGGTCTAACAGGGGTCATACAGTGGTGTTTGGTACCCATCGGAAGAGTATTTAAATAGCAATATTCCGGTGTTGGTTTGGAGCGGATTAATCGCTCGTGCGAATAGTTATGGACATAAGAAGTTTATGTCCATTTACTATTATTTGTTCTTATTTAGTCATGCGGCGGGAAACCCAGTATCCCACCCACCTGAACAGTTGGAAGCAGTCACAGCCCACCTGTATGAATCAACCTATGACCTTTTGTTATAATGCGAAGCCGAATTCCTGTGTCCAATGAACAATGAGATTGTAGGGACCATTGAATTGTATTGTGTGTGGGGCATAAATAGGCAGGCCGACCATATCCAGGTCACTCTCTTCAACGGTTCTCATTGCTGATAATCGGGAGCTTGATATCGAGGCGCATGCGATCGTTTCCCCTTGTGCGTAAGTGTTTCTCCGCAACTATATTGATCTTCTTGTTATTGTGGGCCAATTTCTCTCTCTCTCTCTCTTCTCCTCTTTCTCTCTTATTTTCTCTTAAATAGTAATTGTATTATATTTCCTGTGTAGTTATCTGGTTAGGTAGTCTATGTTATATTGTAGTGTATGATTTGTATTTGTATTAATTCTTTTGCAAGTATATCATTCATAATATATATATTAGGCGTTGGACCCTAAGCCCAGGTATCTGTGTATTTCTTATAGTGTTAAGTATTCTCAGAGCGTCGGTGACGCTAGAACAGCTTTAAAGGTAATAAGGTTATACTGTGTTGCATTTACACTCTATCATTACACTAAGGTTTTACTGCACAATACACTGTTTATGGTTTAGATACAAAGGTTTAACATTGTGAGCGTCAGCGCCGCTGGTGATCTCCTCGTGGTCCCGAGCGTCCGCTACGCTATAGCGAATCATTAAGTTAGTCAGCAGCCAATAGCGTGCCTGCCTGTGATCTCTTGGCCGTGAGCGAACGTGACGCTTGAGCGTCTCGACTACGGCTAAGCGATTGTTACGCAACGAGCGTACCCTTACGGTACTCCATACGTAAATAGCGTACAGTGTTCTTAGACCTCACAAAGGGTTTTATATAAGATAAATATTTAACTTTATCACTATATATGCTGTCTTATTTTATGTCACATTGATGGTGAAAATATTCAAAAGATAGTAAATCCCCAAACTTTCTATCCTGTAACATCGCGGAGATACATACAATGGGGGTAATTCCAAGTTGATCGCAGCAGGAATTTAGTTAGCAATTGGGCAAAACCATGTGCACTGCAGGGGAGGCAGATATAACTTGTGCAGAAAAGTTAGATTTGGGTGGGTTATTTTATTTCTGTGCAGGGTAAATACTGGCTGCTTTATTTTTACACTGCAAATTAGATTTCAGATTGAACACACCCCTCCCAAATCTAACTCTCTCTGCACATGTTATATCTGCCTCCCCTGCAGTGCACATGGTTTTGCCCAATTGCTATCAAAAATCCTGCTGCGATCAACTTGGAATTACCCCCAATATCCTAGTAGATGGGAAGCCGGCTGTCAGATTCCCGACAGCGGCCTCCCATCTGCCAGAATACCAGCGGTGAGGAAGCAAGTCACTCGCCACGCTTCGGGCCCGGTGGCGATCTTCACTGGCCGCAGGTTCTATTCCCACTCAGCTGGTGGCGTAGACCCACTAACCAATTGTGTTGGGATGGCAGCTGTCAGTTTATCAGCAGGAGTTGGGATTCCTGAGTCAGTTTCCTGAACGCCGGGATCCCAACAGCCGGTAAACTGACTGCATCCCACATCACATTCAGTTTAAAGTGCTCACAGAAGGTACCTGAAGAACCCTTGAATCTGGAAGAAATTAGAATTATTCTCCTACTATAATAGCTTTCTTTTCTATAACCATGAAACTGCGACCGACATTCCCACAAGAAGGATTCGGAATTTTCCAAATAAAAATAATATACAGTACAGTGCTATGAGTTTTACAATATCAAAATATAGTATATTGATCCAGTGTATTGTTCAACTGTCTGCCAGGAATTTTATACCTCATAGGATAAATTGGTCTACGCTATCTAGAGTTTTCAAGGTTGTACCTAATTAAGATTTTTCTTGCACATGTAATAACTCTTAAAGTATAAATATACTGTATGTAAAATACAGTACATGCAATCACTGTGGCATCTACAAGTAAGCAAATACAAAGCAACTGTATACAGTTCTGGATCAGTTCTGTCCACTTCACATTTTGTTATCAGTTAGTAGTGTCAGGTACACAGGTTTGTACTTACGTAGCATGGCATCAGTAATTCAATATGGATAGAAGAGTGAAATTAGAACATGGATAGTAGACTCAATAACTCTGGATTGCACTTGAGTAGCAGTGTATCTTGGTATTCAGGATTGTACTTTAACCACTTGCCTGGCATGGTTGCATCAGATGCGACCATGCCTGCAAGTGCTCTATCTGACCTGGTCGCACAGGATGTGACCAGTCAGATAGAGTTTTAGCAGCGGCAGGGAAGAGAAACTTCCCTCCGCTGCTGCTGTCAGAGGGACCGGAAGGTCCCTCTGCCTCCGTGCACTCTCCCCCTGTGTCTGTCGTGCTGATCGGTCAGCACGGCAGGATTTCCCCCCTCCAGTGGCTGCAGACAATGGCAGCCGCTGGGGAGAGTAAATGAACCCTCCCAAGCCACCCCCTGACCCCCCCCCCCCCCCTGCATACCTGCAGGCTGTCGCGGCTTTCAAAATGAAAGCTGCGATAGTCGCGATGGTCGCGATGTTCCTGATCGATGTTTCGATGTTTGGAAAAATTTGTAAAAATAAATCTAAAATATATTTTTTCACTTTTTTAACTAAAATCATTTGGGATAGGGTTAAAGTCATGTTCTTCACTTAATTCACTCAGAAAAAAAACGACAATTTCGGAGTGGTTTTTGGCGAAATAAATCGTCAGTTATGTGGTTAATAGTAGTAGGAACTCTGGAATAAACTTGTGTAGCACAGTGCCAGGAACTAATATTTTCACTTGGGTAGCAGAGTGTTTTGGAGGGCTGCACTCAGGTAGTAGCCGACGCTCAGGATTGTGTTTTTGTAGCACAATGGAAATATTTAATGACTGCACTCAGGTAGCAGGGTGTTAGGAAGTCATTTTTGCACCCAGATACCAGAATGGCAAAAATTCAGTAATGAGGCATGGGTATCAAATTACATTAGTACTATTCTCTACCCCATGATACATGTCCGTAATAGAAAATGCCCTCATTGCTCCAATGTCTTTACATGTATGTGCATATTTTAACAACAGACCATAATATGTACATTTTCAAGAAGAAATTAAGTTTAAAAGATATATTTTGCATTCTTTAAGATAGTCCCTCAATTAATATATTCATTATTTATCAGCTGGGCACATTACAATCAATGTAAATTTTATTCAGTTTTATACAGCACAGCAAATTAAAATAACGCATGCACCATTAAAATATGTAAAACGTCCTTTAACTGTATCCTGAACCTTTACATCCGGTGATTGGTTCTGGGGTAAAAATTACTAAGGTCAACTTTGGATGATTTGCCTTTTTTGCGAATGAGGTGTGAATTTGCTTATCATGAATTTACTAATTGTTAATTTGCATGGAAGTCACATGTCAAACATCATCAAAATAACGTTGGTATCAGTAAAAATCGAAAATTTATTAATATTCATCTTTTGCAAATGCGTACAAATTTGCACCAAAATCGGACAAAATCAAAGCACTGTGAAAACTATTGTTTCAACTAAGACACATCCAAAGCCCCACCAAAATCGCACAAAAAATGCACCACTTCCAAAAAGCAACATGTGAAAACCATTATAATTAAGACTTAACCAATTAGAATGTTACTAAAAGCCAAACAAGTTACTTGCAGCACTCAGTTTCTAATCTCAACCATGGCAGAGGCAGGTTTTGGAAGTAGCCTGGATGCAGGCAGTGTTTTCATGTGGCCTGCACCAGTGGACTGAAAGGGTCCAGGAGCAAGAAACAGAACAGAGGAACCAGCAGGTCAGAATGTATCTGGGAACTTTGTCGCTTTACTGCGAATATTGTGTAAATTAAGGTGCGACTTGTGGTGCAAGGTGAGGGGTGATTAGCTTCGTGCTGGCATGCGTCTTCTGAGGCATTCTACTGCGAATTATAGCGCATTCAAAAGTGGCTTCTGAAGCCTCTTTCCATGCAAAATCCACAAAGTCGACTCAAATCGCGCATGCCACTAAGCGACAACATACTGTACACCATCAAAAGACAAAGACGCAAATGAAAACACTTTTTAGTAAATGTGTGATTTTTGTTCCATCATATAGGGGCGATCGGGGGAGATTAAGGAAGATTTGTAATCTCACCCTAAATCGATTCTTAGTAAATTTCCCCCCTGCAATTTCTAAACATATTTGTTATGAGTGGCTATGGGCAGCGGAGCAACTCCCAATCTTCTTCTGGGTCCTGGCCATCACCAGGAGACCAAAACCCGGAGCTTGCCATCATTGACTACTTTACATACTGGTCACGCCCATAGCTAGGAGACCAGAATAACAGCATGCAGAGAGCAGTGGCTGCGCTGAGGTTGTCCCAGCTGGTTCTAATTAGCTGGGACACTCAATTGCTGCTCTCCTAAGTGGAGCTCCACACCTGCTGCATATTCTTAATTAAGGGGGCTTGTCTCTGTTGTGGCATATTGATTGGACCTTGTATATGATAAAAGGCAGGCAAGGCTTAGCCACCTTGTCAGTTATAGCTTTATGCCCTGATGTTTAGCTTCCTGATCCTGCTGCCCAGGTGAAAACTCTGTGCTGCCACAGTCCTGGTTTCACGTTGCCCATTCCGCCTGGTCTCTTCTGCCTGAAGGATCTTAGTGCTGTACCTGGATTCTGCCAGAATATCATCTGTTGCCATGGCACCTGCACTTACATCACAGCTCTAGCCCTGGTTGTGTGACATCTTCCAGTGTACTTAATCTTCTTCAGCCTATTTGCTGCGGTAACCCGGTTACTTGTGTAAGCTCTTACTATCCTGAGTTAAGTCCTAGTGGCATCTCAGTAACAGTGAGAGCATCTCTCTTGATGGGAAAAGGGTGGCTGTTATAGGCAAAGACCTCTGTAGCATGGCCCTAAGAGTCTTATGCAATTTGTCAGGTGTACCATAACTGTATTAATCTTAATAATAATAATAATAATAATAATAATATTATTATTAATTGTATTATTATTATTATTATTATTATTATTATTATTATTATTTTCCAGACAGGTGACAGGATCTCATGGCGAACCACACTATTATAAAATTCCATATTGTGCCATTTTCCATGAAAGCCGGTGATGAACCCCTAATTTTTCGTGTTTTTTTCTTAATATTCCTGTTTGGAGTCCTGGTGAATATAGCTATAATCACAGTTATATGTTTGGATTCACGTTTACACTCCCCCATGTATCTGTTTCTCTGTAACTTGGCCTTTGTAGATCTGTGTTACACAACAGTAACTGTCCCCAAACTTCTGGACATGTTGCGATCTGGGAATAACACAGTGTCCTTCACACAATGTTTGGCTCAGATGTACTTTTTCTTTACAGTTGCCAGCAGTGAGGATTTACTTTTATTTGTGATGGGGTACGACCGGTACATTGCGATCTGTCATCCCTTGCACTACCATCAGATACTGAGCAAGAAGGTCTGTATAATGGTCATGACTATGATCTGGCTATGTGCAGGTTTAAACTCAATATTGTGGTTACTTACAGTTCTTAAAATGTCCTTCTGTCATTCTACCACCATCCATCAGTTCTTCTGTGATGCTAAAGCTCTGTATGATATCTCCTGTTCTGGCTCAAACATGTTTTATATTTCTATATATGTTGGCTTAGTGTTACTTGGTCTTTGTCCATTCTTCATCAATGTGATGTCATACAAAAAAATTATCAGTGTTATATTGCATATTAAATCAAGTGAAGGAAGAAGAAAAGCTTTTTCTACCTGCTCATCCCACCTCACCGTCATGATCATCTACTATGTTATTGGTATATCCGTCTATATAACACCACAATCAGACAAACATCATTTCCTAGGACAGAGTATGACTGTGCTGTATACAACAGTGATCCCCATGGTAAATCCTCTTGTATATAGTCTACGCAATTATGACATCAGGAGAGCTCTACAGAGATTAGTGGCACAGCTGTGCCCATGCGCATAAACCATGTTCTGGTAAATGTCCTGGTTGATGGCTGGTTAATACAAAAAAGATTTGCCCATTGGGCAGGAAAGAATGTTATCTGATCTGCAGCCTTAGTATCGTCCCTTATGGTGCAATTATATTCTGCAGTAGTCATAATGTATGCCTTGTTTCAGAGGCTAACAGGTATTTATAAATCTACAATGTGTGTTACTGTTACGTAGGTACTGATCTCCTGAAAAACACCTTCTTACTGATCCTCATTGATGGAGAATATTATCTACCAGCGGAACATATTATTTTAAACATCACCCACCTGCCCAGCTCTCAGGTGGAAACAAAACAATTACTCCTACTGTGTGCCCCCATGCTTCTTACAAACATCCCTACCCAGTTATGTACAATCATCTACATATGCCTGCAGTAACATTTTTCTGACCAATGTCCCCTCCAGAATGTGTCCTGTGATCTGTATGCCTTTCAATAAAGCAATTCAGTAACAAATCTGTTGTCCTGTGTATTCTCATGTTGTGCCTGCCGGTGGTACATAGATATACATTCATCCCAATTATTACTAGTAGTAGTAGTAGTATTAGTAATTATTATTATTATTATTATTATGTGCCACAAGGGCTCCGCAGTGCCTAACAAAGTACATAAATAAATGTGAAAAACAAGAAAACAGCAACTTACAGTACAAGACAATGTAGGACAAGTACATGGCAGAAGCCGAGGGTCAGGTGCCATTGTAGGGAGTATGGAGTAGTCTAAGTAAGAGAAGGAAAATCACATGAAGGGTGAGGAACCAGCTCATTAGAAACTACACTCTAAAGGTGAGGAGAAGACAGACAGGGGGTAGATAATGAGCATGAAGCAGAGGCTTAGAATGAGAGATGGCTGGGTTTGGTGAAGAAGTGGGTCTTGAGAGCCCATTTGCAGTTTTATAGAAAGGTGGAGAGTCTGACAGGGAGAGGTAGAGAGTTCCAGAGATAGAGAGCAGCACATGCAAAATCTTAGAGGTGGGAGTGATAGGAAGAAATCAGTAGACAGGAGAGGTGGCATGCATTTGTGTGGTTAAGAGGGTTGGTGGGAGTGTAAAGGAAGATAAAGTTAGAGGTGTATATGGGAGAAGAGTGGGTGAGGGCTTTATAAGAGAGTGTGAGAAGCTTGAATTGGATTCTGAAGGAAGGGGAGCAAGTGTCACTGCATTGCCCTTAACGCTTATACAGATTAGTATGGTACCTAGAAGGCCAGAACCAGAACTTATCTAAGGTGGGTAGACCACCATAGGTACTAGAGCCTTATACAGTATATGACTCTAGCAAAGCTACACAAAGTGCCAATTAGGGCATGAAATGCATTGAAAGTCAGAGGGACTGACAGGAACATGTGCATCAACTCCCGAGATACGTAGTGATGTCACCACCAACGTCCTATCCCAGCCAGGTGCACCCAGACTTTCTAACTGCAGAGTATTGAAAACTGGAAGTAAGGTAAGACAGGGACAGTTCATATAATTTTGGAAAAACCCATACCTTACAAGCACAATTACCAGCTCTGACACACAAAGCCCAGAAGAGCTATAATCATTTTTATTAATCCATTTTTCTTTACAGGTGCCACTGCCACTATTACTACCATTTGTACAATACTAGTAATTGACCTGGATTTTTCAGGTCACCTCTGCCCCCCTTGCATCCCCTCCTTATCCCCTTCCATGCCACTCATATGGCTTTCTGGGGGCAAATTCATCAGCAACATCAGTGGTCACAGACAGCTAGTTCACTGGCACGTAGCCTGAGAATAAGTAGGAGATTTGTTCTACTCATGTACAAAATGGATCTCCTCTGAAAATGCCATTGGATGGAGCAGCAGATGCGGTCACATGTGATGCTACTGTGAAAGTAAATACACCACTGGTTGCAGTTGTATCCCATGCAACTGTTCAAGCTAAGTGGATATTCCTCTTCAATTCATCCATAATAATCTGCATCTTGTAAGGACTATCAGAATGGGCTCTTTAACTAGAAATACCTTATTTGTAACTAAAGTCAGTCAAGGAAATAGAACAGAAATCTAACTGAGGAGTAATAAAAAAAGGGTCAGGTGGTTCAAGACAATTCTTTCAAGAATTTTGAAAGCAAAGGAGAGAAGAAAATTGTTGGAGAGAGAGGAAGGGTCACGAGAGTGTTTCTTGAAATGCGGTAGGTACAGTAAGTACGCGTTGCATGAGGGTATGAGGACACCATTACAGAGGTTAAACATTGGATCAAGGTTCAGTAAAGCATTGAGAGAGCAGAGGAGCTGGGTTTAGGGGCAGGCTGGTAGCAATCCTACCATTTCATAATTCTTCAAACCACAGAAACCACAATACACTGGTTAGAAATACTGATGGTCATAGGTGTATTTAAAATGTATGCAGAATTCATGGTGCATATGGACCACTGAGTCCAGGGTGGCCTCGCACTGCACACCCTTACCTTGTTCCAGCAAGCGGGTCCCTCCTCATCCACAGTACCATCATCCCAGTGGCAACTTCATGGGCCCCATCAGGCATTAGTATGCCCCTGTTGGTGGTTCTCTGCATTGGAGCAAATCCATTTTACTATTTTTGCAAATGACAACATACACAGTGGGGAGTCACACCGCTTATATTTATATGAACGATGTCACAGTGGGGTACAATGCCCACAGGTTGTACAATTAAATAAAACATTTTTTTACTTTATTTGAAAATGACAACACACAGCACGGAACACACTGCTTATATTTATTAAGGGGGTTATTCAGGTTTGTTAGCAAACCAAAAAATTAAGCAATTTGGCAAAACCATGTTGCACTGCAGGTGGGGCAGATGTAACTTGTGCAGAGAGATTTAGATTTAAGTGGATTATATTGTTTCTGTGCATGGTAAATACTGTTTGCTTAATTTCTAAATTGCAATTTAGATTTTAGTTTGGAAACACCCCACCCAAATCTAAATCTCTCTGCACAAGTTACAGCTGCACCACCAGCAGTGCAAAATGGTTTTTGCCCAATTGCTTACTATTTTGGTTTGCTAACAAACAAATGGTGTAGAGGCATTGGTGGTTGTTCCGAGTTGTTCACTCGTTGCCGTTTTTCGCAATGCAGCGATTAGGTGAAAAATGCGCATGCGCATGGTATGCAGTGCGCATGCACTAAGTACTTTCACACAAAACGTAATAGATTTACACAAGGCCGACCGAAGTTTTTTCATCACTGGAGGGATCGTAGTGTGATTGACAGGAAGTGGGTGTTTCTGGGCAGAAACTGGCTGTTTTCAGGGAGTGTGCTAAAAACGCAGGCGTGCAGGTTAAAAATGCAGGAGTGGCTGGAGAAACGGGGAGTGGCTGGCTGAACGCAGGGCGTGTTTGTGATGTCAAACCAGGAACTAAACGGACTGAGGTGATCGCAATCTAGGAGTAAGTCTGGAGCTACTCAGAAACTGCAGGGAATTATTTAGTTGCAATTCTGCTAATCTTTCATTCGCTATTCTGCTAAACTAAGATACACTCCCAGAGGGCGGTGGCCTAGCGCTTGCAATGCTGATAAAAGCAGCTAACGAGTGAACAACTCGGAATGACCACCCTAGAGGGCCCTCAGCATGTATTAAAAGGGCAATTATTATTTTTAAATGACAACAAAATCAGCAAGTTAAACCACTTATATTATTATGTCAACAATGGTGCTTAGATTTTATTTTAACAAATGTGCAGTGGTGTACAGCACACATAGCTTGTATAAAAAAAAGAGTAATTTAAAAAAAATAGTGGCAAGTCAAACCACTTACTGTGTATTATTATTAACAAATGCACTCATATATTATTTAAAAAAAAGCACTTATATTATGTCAACAAAGGCACGTACAGCACACAGCTTGTATAAAAAAGATTTTTTTTAAATGACAACAAAAGTGGTGAGTCAAACTGCTTCAATATTTATGTTAACAAAGGCACTTATATATTATGTAAACAAAGGCGCAGTGGGGTACGGCCTGCAGAGTCACAGTACAGAACCAGTTTGACACACTTAGAAAATAGTTGTAAATAAATATTTACTCTATAAAAAAATAAGATACAAGGACTTGCTAACTGCCTGTATTGTAATTTAGCATGGGCAATATTATTATTATTAATAATAATAATAATAATAATAATCATTTTAGTTATATAGCGCTTTTTCTTCAATAGGACTCAATTAACATAACACAGTAAAAAAACAATATAGGGGGTAATTCCAATTTGATCGCAGCAGGAATTTTGTTAGCAGTTGGGCAAAACCATGTGCACTGCAGGGGAGGCAGATTTAACATGTTCAGAGACAGTTAGATTTTGGTGTGGTGTGTTAAATCTGCAATCTAATTTGCAGTGTCAAAATAAAGCAGCCAGTATTTACCCTGCACAGAAACAAAATAACCCACCCAAATCTAACTCTTTCTACACATGTTATATCTGCCTCCCCTGTAGTGCACATGGTTTTGCCCAAATGCTAACAAAATCGTGATCAACTTGGAATTACAGCCATAGTACAGAAAAGCTTTTCATAAAATACAGAGAGCATCAAGGTATTAAAGGGACAATTTTGGAAATGCTTGAGTAAACAGTAGAGTATTGAATCTGTTTTTGAAAGATTCTATAGTGGGGTTCCTCTTGAACCATACAGGGAAGTGAGTTCCAAAGCTTGACCCCCAGATGAATTACAGCAGATTCTAAGTACTGCTAAAAGTCCTACATCTACAGATTGTAGTAATCCAATGGGGAAATATGGAATAAGGAGCTGCTTGAGGTATATTGGGCCCTGGTCTTGTACGGCTTTGAAAGTCAGCAAGCTAATCTTGAAGATGATTCACCATGTTACAGGTATCCAGTGGAGGTTGTGTAGAATGGGATTTATGTGGATGGAATAAAACTGGTTGGTTAAAAGTCAGGCAGCTGGGGTTTGTTCCAGCTGTAAGTGGTGCAATTCTTTTACTGAGAGACAAAGGTAGAGAACATTGCAGTAGTCTAATCAAGATGATGCAAATTACTTTTGGCAGGTCTTCAGAGGGAATTAATGGGTAAATGTACTATAACGGCACACATCATGCCGCTATAACACTTCCTGCTTCAACTCGTAACTGAGGCGAAGGAAGGGACATCAACAAGATGTAGTAATAACTTGTCTGCCGAAGCGGGGGAGCGAAAGCTCCCCCTCTGGTGATGCCCCCTGAGCACACAGTACATTAGCTCAGTGCTAAAGTGCTGTGTTTCCCTGCCCAGCTGGCTCCTCTGAACATGCATGGGACTTTGCTACACAGCGCAGTCTGGAGCCAGCACCTGCCACATTCAGGAACAATTCTGTCCCTGCTGTGGTCTATGGGCATCGACACTATGCAGCTGTGGAAATCAACAGCTGCAGGTGTCAGAATGGCCAGCGATGCTGAGCATTCATACATTGCCAAAACATATCGGACTACTTTCTTATAGATAGCGGTGCCGATATCGGACAGGGACGCATAGTCACTGAGCACAGACTGTGGCTATCATACATGGAGGGAAGCGGTATACCATACATAATGTGTGCTGATAACACTCCCCCCCCATATCAACAGTTCTTACATTTACCCCTAAGTCCTTGATTCTGGCTATGTTCCTCAGATCAAAGTATGAGGATTTGATTGTGGCAGATCTTTCATGTTTAATTGTCAAGCCACCATCCAGGACAATGTCAAGCTTCCACTCATGATCAGTGGTTTGTAATTCTGAATTCCCAACTATATGTCCAGTTGCTTGGCTATACTGCATGCTTGTCCTTTGATGTTGAGGTTCTGTCATAAGGACCTCTGTTTTATGAGTTTTCAGCCATTTAAGGTTGCTATTGGGTTGTCAGTACCCGGAGAAAAGGACTGGTACAGTTATATATCATCTGCATAGCACTGGTAGACCAGGCATTAGCATCTGATTATTTCACCCAGTGGTAGCATGGGGGATAGTATAGAACATATTGGGACACCACATGGCATTGACACTGGTGATGATAGGTTTACTCCAGATGAGACTATCTCTACCCTGCCAGTGAGAATTGATTTGAATAAGCTAAGGACTGTGCCATCCAGCCCTCATACATTTTTCTGAGGCTCAATCAGAATTCCATTGAGCACCTGAAGTAGCACTGGAGTGTCTGGACACAGTGGACACAGAAAGGTCAGGTCAGCTCAGCCACTGGAGTGAACAGAAACAGTGTGAGTGAACACAGATAGGTCAGGTCAGCCACTGGAGTGAATGGACACAGTGGACACACATATAGGTAAGCTCAGCTCAACCACTGGAGTGTTTGGACACAGTGTACACATGGAGTAAGCACAGACCATCAGAGCACTCAGCTCTCTCTGCAGTTTGTTGTGAAATGGCACCTAATGACCACTGCAGCACTTATATTATATATAAAAACAAATATCACCAATGACCAGTAAATACCATAAGTGCAAGTGCGCTCCAATCTGGCAAAGCCCTACCGAGGGGAGAATATATTATCTAGCAGAATAGCAAATGGCACTCATTGCAGTAATGACATCACAGGAGACAATATGTTCACCAACGTTTCATGGAAAGAATGAAGAAAAAAAAAAACACCCAGAACAAAATAAAAATGTAAAGTAAATCAATAATAAAACAGACAAAGTATATAAAGAGCTATGGGCAACTTAATATAAATAAATTCAATGAAAGAGTAGCTAATATGAATTAGGTTGATAAAACCCTACAAAAAAACTAAATAATTCTGACTCTTCGATCAGTCCCCTAGTCTCTAGAAGGAAAATCCATCTGCATTCAGCTCTCAAAAGTAGTTGACCACGGGTGTGGCTTGCTGCCTGACTGACTGGACGTGCTGCTACATTCACGATAAACCCCTTATTGGCAGCCCACCAGGGATTTCTACTCACCCAGAGGCCTATTAACCCTTCCCTGAGCCTCATCTCTTGAAGAGGGAGAGCTGCGGAGCCGGGGAGGGGAGCAGGTTTATCCTGCTCTTGCAGGTTGCGGCCTACCCCCTGAACTGAAGCCGGGACCTGGATTTGGTCGCCCCCCAGCCGGACACCTGGAGCCTCCGGGAGCCTTGTGGACGCGAACGGCCCCTGCTACCACAGCTCACCTCTTCTGCACGTCGCTGCCGGGAGCCGAGAAGCAGCGGCTGTGTCCCTGGAGCCGGGCGCTGGGGGCTGTGTAAGGCCGGGGAGGCACCTGCGAGTATCCGGTGCCAGCAGCCATCTTGGTAGAGGCTGCGGCAGGCGCGCGGGTGCCGCGTTACTACAAGCAGCTGCTCCGTCTGTTCCACCTGCTGGGGGTACTGTGGGGTGGCTTGGAGGGTCAACGACATCTCCCAGGAGTGGGGACCCCTGATCTGACATCCCCTGACACAGGAGCTCAGTAGCGGCGGCCATATTGGAGGTGGCAAAGGAGATCTGGCTGCATAGAGCTGCTGCTGCTGCTTGTTGCACCTCCTGTATCCTAGATATCCTCCAGCTAATTCACTCCTCAGTGCCTCCATGGATGTTTACAAACCCCCTACACTGCAGACCCTGGCTGCTGGCTGGTCCAGGCTGGGAGCTTTGAGGTGCGGAGCTGGGGAGGGATCATATGACCCGTGCCCCCGCTTTGCTCTCTCGTACATATAATCTGATTTTCCAGGATCACTCAGTTTTGCGCTCATTGCTAACAACTACAGTACATATTGTGCGACTTCACCGTGAGGATATGTCCTTCTAACACCATGTCTACCTCACCGTCGCTTCCTGCCTGAGTAACCATTTGCAACGTTCATCCTCTCTTCACCTGTATAATCTACTAATCCCCCTCTGGGTATCTCGACATGCCTCCAAAGAAGACGAAGGGGTCTAAATCTGCTCCGCAAGTGATTTTCTTTGGGTCCTCCTCCTCCGGTAACAAGCCCCACCCATCCCTTCCCTCGCCGACTCTGGCTCAACCGTCTCAAACTACTTACTCAAAGCTCTGCAATCCGGCTAATGCCGCCAAGTTGATATGGATTCTCTGGATGGTCCGGTCACGCTACATTCTATTCATTCCTTGTTAGCCTCTTTCAAGTCTGACATTTCGGCCGAGCTTAGATCTAACATCCAAGCTCTTTGCTCTGACATCTCTGAAATTGGTGACAGGACGGACCATATTGAGTATAAGATGGAGGAGCTGGTCGCATCGCACAATGATCTGATCACCGCACATGACTCTCTCCTAGAGGAAGTCTCCTACATCCGCGACAAAACTACGGATTTAGAGGACCGCTCACGTAGGAATAACATCAAAATAAGAGGCATCCCTGACGCTGTTTCTAATGCTGACTTATATGGCTACGCCACCGATCTTTTCCATAAATTGTTACCTGATGCTCCGCTAACTGATCTTCTGATCGACAGGATTCATAGACTCCCAAAGTCTAGACAAGCACCTGCTCAGGCCCCCCGGGACACCCTTCTCAGGGTTCACTTTTTCCACGTTAAGGAGAAGATCTTGTGTGCAGCAATGCCCTCTTCACCTATGGTGACTTGTCTGGATTCTCTTCAACTTTTCCCGGACCTGTCCCCAGAGACTCTGGCCAAAAGGCGTTCATTATCTGCTATTACGTCAGCCTTATGGAAAGCTACAGTCCAATATAAGTGGGGATTCCCTACTAAGTTGATAGTGCTACGTAATGGTACTACCACTGTCATCATCACACCTGAGGATGGGCCTAAAATCCTGAAAAAATGGGACATCCTTCTTGATATACAACCTGCTCCCCCCGCTACATCACCGAAACGAATTGTCCAAGATTGGACATTGGCTCCGGGCTGAAGCTTGCCTTGGGCTATTCATAAAATAGCTATTATTTAGCTTTTTTTCTTTACAGGTTTATCTGTGTTTACATGATTATTACCCTATAGGTTTTGCTATTCGTCTGATGTTCCAATGGTTTCGTTAATCTTAGGTTGAGGTAAAACTATTCTTGTTTTAATTATATAGCAAATGTCCATTTCTCCTTATTTTAGGATGACCTTGCTTATTTTTTATTATTTTTGTGATTGATAATTACCTGCTAAATATGCTTTGGTTTGGAAGCGAAGGTGGGTATTTTTGGCCGACACGCCACCCACCCGTATTTGCCCGTCACGATACCCGTGTGACGGAACTTCTAGCTCCTTTATGGATGCTATTTCTGTTTCTTTCCGCTGTTTTATTTTTTGTTCTGTTTTCTCTTCTGATGTTCTTTTCTTTACTGATGCTGACTTTGCTTCTTTTTTCTTAGAGTGCTATGCCGATATGTATTACATTTTGACATGACTGTTACTGAGGCTTTTCGCTGTGCTATGTACCACTCTGTCATACCCTCCCCCATGGCCACTTTTTTAAGTCTTAATGTCAAAGGGCTCAATTCACCCCACAAGAGGTGATTGGCTCTGAAATATTTTGCTAATCACAAGGCGGATGTAGTGGCTATACAGGAATCCCACTTTCCATTGCACTCTCCCCCACAGTTTTCCAATACCAATTACCCAGTTCACTATGTCTCTTGTGGTCCGATTAAAAGGAATGGAGTCGCTATTCTTTTCCATAAATCGTGCTCTTTCCAGTTGGAGGGTAAGTGGGTGGATGGCAATGGCAGATATCTGATTTTAGTGGGAAAATTGCGAACTAGGTATGTCACTTTGGTTTCCCTTTATGCCCCTAATTCCAATCAACCCCGGTTCCTGAAATCCTTTTTTCAAAAGTTGTATAGTGTTAGGAAAGGTGCGACTTTTCATATGGGTGACTTTAATTTGGCTCCTGACCCTAATCTAGACAAATCCTCGAAACTTGATAAACAATCTGCCAATGCGGCCAAATCGCTAGCCTCCTCCTTCTCACACTTACTGACTGAATTCGATTTATATGACGCTTGGAGAGTCAGGAATATTGGTGCCAGAGACTACACATTTTATTCGGCAGTGCACAGATCCTATTCTAGGATCGATTTGCTCCTGATGGATAAATGGACATTACAATCGATCCCTACCATTAAAATTTTGCCGATTTCATGGGCAGATCATGCACCTTTAATTTGGTCTTGGTCATACAAACCGTCTACCCTTCCTCCACGCCCTTGGAGGTTGCGGGATTACATTTTGAAAGATGAGGACGGAGTCTCTATATTACGAGAGGCCTTGTCTTCTTATCTGGCCACCAATAGTCCTGCTGATACCTCTATTTCTAATCATTGGAGTGCCATCAAGGCAGAGCTGCAGCTATCCACCTAAAAAATTTGTCTAATTAACCCGTGTGTTGCGCCATTATATTTCAAAGGCTGCTCAGCAGTTCCCGTGGCCATAGGAAGTGTCTCTCCGAAACACAACAAAATATGGTCATACACAGAAAAAATTATGGCTACAGGTACCACCAGGCGCCTAAACAGATGTATTCACAATACAATAATATAATGATAGAGGATAGGCAAACAATACAACCCTTTAGTTGATGTCGGAATGTCCGATCTTCAAACCTTGCGCACCTCCTTCTCCTCAAAATGGGTCACATAGAGACCGGCACATAAAAGAGAGCACAGGAGGGCCACATGTGTAGTACAGTCATTTATTACATACACACATAGACAAAAAACAAAACTGTTTGTGAGGTGGTATAAGTGAATCAGCTTGCAGAGGGAAAAATGCAGAATAATTACCAGAGCGTCTGAGAACCCATAAAAAGTTCTCAGACAAGATCTTTAAATCCCAGAAACCGCCCGGGCTGGAAAACTGGAAAATCACTAGCACTTGGAACTGCACGGCACCCTCCGAGTACTGACCACAGGTAAGTTCGCCAACGCGTTTCAACTCCTCGTTCCTGGAGTCTTTCTCAAGGCTGTATACCATCCCACAGTCATAATCCCCATATTTAAACTGTCCTTTGACCAATGACGTCCACCCTTTTTGGCGGCACTATCCTCCTCGTTATTTCCGCGTGTCGTCCGGTTTCCATAGTAACCGAAAGTCCGTGCACGTCACTTCCGCCCATTACACTTCGAGATTGTTACCGTGGTTACGGGGCACATCAGGACGTAACTTCCGGTGACCTCGTCCTCTTCCCGCTCTCCATGGCAACCTGGCTCGCAGTCCCACACAAGTCCAGAGTACGTCATCAACCCACTCCGGCCCTCGGCGTCAGTTACCATGGTCACTGTAAACAAAGACTCCATCCATAGTAAAGAATGTCCATAGTCTTTTGCTAAAAGTTGATCCGATCATTAAATAATGATTACTCAGAATTAAAATGCATTAAAGGCCCAATAGGGTTCTAGAAAAATATAAAAGACATAAAAATACATAAAAATTTTACAAAAGGGAAACAAACATCATATTACACCGGAAATTTAAAAAAAACTGTTTGATTCTCAATAAAGTTACATGAACCACTTCAACTCAAAATCATTATTGAGCCCCATAGGGTGTAAGGTATTAAATACATAAATAAAGTGCATCTCGCTCTTTGCTAAAAGAGTGGTGATATCTCGTTGTCTGGGTCCACATTTAACTACTTTTATCGCCCCAAATCTAAATATCCCCGCTGTGGAACTTTTGTGATGTACTTTAAAATGATTTGACAGAGCGTGGGACTCCAAACTTTTTCTAATATTTCTGCAATGTTCAGCTAAACGAGTTTTTAGTGGTCTACTAGTCCGGCCTATATAAAACAGATGGCATTTGCATTCGATAAAATATACAACATTTTTAACATTACATGTAATAAAATCTCTAATTTTTTCAGTTGTTCCGTTAATACATATAGAGTCCAATTTCTTGGTCCCGTCATTTGGTACCTCTCTGCAACAAATACAATCCCCACACCGGTGGAATCCTTTCGTTAAAATCCTGCCCTCTCTTTTTTTGGGGGGTATATAGCTGTTAACCAGAGAGGTCTTTAGGTTAGGTGCTTTTTTATAGATAAACGTTGGATAATTAGGTAATAAATCACCTAAGACTGGATCCTTTTTGAGGATCTTCCAGTTCCGTCTAACCGATTTTTCTAAGATTTTATGCTGTGAGCTATATCCGGTGATAAATGCCCAATCGAATTTCTCTTTATTCGAAGGTCTATATGGTTTTACCGCCAGCAGTTCTGCCCTATCTATTTTTTCCGTTTGCTCCATTGCTTTTTCTATTTTGGCTACATCATATCCACTATCTTCAAATCTTCCTTTTAATTTCTGGGCTTGATCCTGATAAACCTCAGTGTTGGAGCAGTTTCTTTTAAGCCTCTTTAGCTGCCCATATGGAATCGAGTCCAGCCAGTTATGGTGGTGGCAGCTTTCAGCAGGTATATACAGCATAGAATCAGTCTCTTTTGTGAAAGTACAGGTGGATAAAGTGTTTCCCTCTGTAGTAAGGGTCAGATCTAAAAAATTGACAGTGACTTTGCTAATTGAAAATGAAAGTTCTATATTAAGGTTATTTGAATTCAGATAGTTACAAAACGTCTCCAAAAGTGTAACATCTCCCCTCCAGATAAACAAAATGTCGTCGATATAGCGTTTCCAGGACACCAGGTTCGCTCCAAATGGGTGACCGGTGTATACAAAGTCAGATTCCCATTTTCCCATAAATATATTCGCATAACTTGGAGCGAACCTGGTGCCCATTGCTGTACCGACTTTTTGTATGTAGTACTCTCCTTCCACCATGAAATAATTGTTGGTGAGAATGAATTGAATGTCCTCCAGGATGAACTGTTGTAAAGTCTCATTCAGAGTGCTTTCCTGTAAATATGATGTAACAGCACCTATTCCAGCCTCATGGTTGATGATAGAATAGAGAGACTTGACATCGGCAGTCACGAGCACAAAATCATCTTCCCAACTTATTGTACTCAAAAAATTAATCAAGTCTTTAGTGTCCTTTAGATGAGAGGGATTAGTCAGCACTACAGGCTGGAGAAAAAAATCAATATACTCTGAAAGATTGGCAGTAACTGACTGGATCCCAGAGACTTTCGGGCGGCCTGGTGTTTTGAAACCTGCCGATAAAGGCGGTGGGGTTGTAATCATGGACAAGAGCTGGTACATTAAGGAACTGGAATTGCATGTGAGAGATCAATATACCTACTCAAAACTAAGGTCCGATCCAACAAGCAAAATAAACTCTAACTTACAGTTACTTATTGACAAATATAGTGAGCTAGGAGTTTTGGAAGATAAGGAAAAGAAATTTATTTTCAATTCAACTCCAGTCGTACCAGCTCTGTATCTACTGCCAAAAGTCCACAAAGATGCCTCAAAACCACCAGGCCGCCCGATAGTTTCTGGGATCCAGTCAGTTACTGCTAAATCTTTCAGAGTATATTGATTTTTTCTCCAGCCTCTAGTGCTGACTAATCCCTCTCATCTAAAGGACACTAAAGACTTGCTTAATTTTTTGAGTACAATAAGTTGGGAAGATGATTTTGTGCTCGTGTCTGCCAATGTCAAGTCTCTCTATTCTATCATCAACCATGAGGCTGGAATAGGTGCTGTTACATCATATTTACAGGAAAGCACTCTGAATGAGACTTTACAACAGTTCATCCTGGAGGGCATTCAATTAATTCTCACCATCAATTATTTCATGGTGGAAGGAGAGTACTACATACAAAAAGTCGGTACAGCAATGGGCACCAGGTTCGCTCCAAGTTATGCGAATATATTTATGGGAAAATGGGAATCTGACTTTGTATACACCGGTCACCCATTTGGAGCGAACCTGGTGTCCTGGAAACGCTATATCGACGACATTTTGTTTATCTGAGGGGAGATGTTACACTTTTGGAGACGTTTTGTAACTATCTGAATTCAAATAACCTTAATATAGAACTTTCATTTTCAATTAGCAAAGTCACTGTCAATTTTTTAGATCTGACCCTTACTACAGAGGGAAACACTTTATCCACCTGTACTTAGACTGATTCTATGCTGTATATACATGCTGAAAGCTGCCACCACCATAACTGGCTGGACTTGATTCCATATGGGCAGCTAAAGAGGCTTAAAAGAAACTGTTCCACCCTGAGGTTTATCAGGATCAAGCCCAGAAATTAAAAGGAAGATTTGAAGATAGTGGATATGATGTAGCCAAAATAGAAAAAGCAATGGAGCAAACGGAAAAAATAGATAGGGCAGAACTGCTGGCGGTAAAACCATATAGACCTTCGAATAAAGAGAAATTCGATTGGGCATTTATCACCGGATATAGCTCACAGCATAAAACCTTAGAAAAATCGGTTAGATGGAACTGGAAGATCCTCAAAAAGGATCCAGTCTTAGGTGATTTATTACCTAATTATCCAACGTTTATCTATAAAAAAGTACCTAACCTAAAGACCTCTCTGGTTAACAGCTATATACCCCGTAAAAAAAGAGAGGGCAGGATTTTAACAAAAGGATTCCACCGGTGTGGGGATTGTATTTGTTGCAGAGAGGTACCAAATGACGGGACCAAGAAATTGGACTCTATATGTATTAACGGAACAACTGAAAAAATTAGAGATTTTATTACATGTAATGTTAAAAATGTCGTATATTTTATCGAATGCAAATGCCATCTGTTTTATATAGGCCGGACTAGTAGACCACTAAAAACTCGTTTAGCTGAACATTGCAGAAATATTAGAAAAAGTTTGGAGTCCCACGCTCTGTCAAATCATTTTAAAGTACATCACAAAAGTTCCACAGCGGGGATATTTAGATTTGGGGCGATAAAAGTAGTTAAATGTGGACCCAGACAACGAGATATCACCACTCTTTTAGCAAAGAGCGAGATGCACTTTATTTATGTATTTAATACCTTACACCCTATGGGGCTCAATAATGATTTTGAGTTGAAGTGGTTCATGTAACTTTATTGAGAATCAAACTGTTTTTTTAAATTTCCGGTGTAATATGATGTTTGTTTCCCTTTTGTAAAATTTTTATGTATTTTTATGTCTTTTATATTTTTCTAGAACCCTATTGGGCCTTTAATGCATTTTAATTCTGAGTAATCATTATTTAATGATCGGATCAACTTTTAGCAAAAGACTATGGACATTCTTTACTATGGATGGAGTCTTTGTTTACAGTGACCATGGTAACTGATGCTGAGGGCCTGAGCGGGTTGATGACGTACTCCGGACTTGTGTGGGACTGCGAGCCAGGTTGCCATGGAGAGCGGGAAGAGGACGAGGTCACCGGAAGTTACGTCCTGATGTGCCCCGTAACCACGGTAACAATCTCGAAGTGTAATGGGCGGAAGTGACGTGCACGGACTTTCGGTTACTATGGAAACCGGACGACACGCGGAAATAACGAGGAGGATAGTGCCGCCAAAAAGGGTGGACGTCATTGGTCAAAGGACAGTTTAAATATGGGGATTATGACTGTGGGATGGTATACAACCTTGAGAAAGACTCCAGGAATGAGGAGTTGAAACGCGTTGGTAACTTACCTGTGGTCAGTACTCGGAGGGTGCCGTGCAGTTCCAAGTGCTAGTGATTTTCCAGTTTTCCAGCCCGGGCGGTTTCTGGGATTTAAAGATCTTGTCTGAGAACTGTTTATGGGTTCTCAGACGCTCTGGTAATTATTCTGCATTTTCCCCTCTGCAAGCTGATTCACTTATACCACCTCACAAACAGTTTTGTTTTTTGTCTATGTGTGTATGTAATAAATGACTGTACTACACATGTGGCCCTCCTGTGCTCTCTTTTATGTGCTGGTCTCTATGTGACCCATTTTGAGGAGAAGGAGGTGCGCAAGGTTTGAAGATCGGACATTCCGGCATCAACTAAAGGGTTGTATTGTTTGCCTATCCTCTATCATTATATTATTGTATTGTGAATACATCTGTTTAGGCGCCTGGTGGTACCTGTAGCCATAATTTTTTCTGTGTAATAGCTGCAGCTATCAGCTAATTAGCTTCAGAAGTCCAGTTGGCCTATGAATTGGAGGTGACGACTTTAGAAACTAAACATAAACAGTCCCCTGCAGATGATCTCACTCTCACGTCTCTGACTGAAGCGAAGTGGAAACTGAACAGTCTGTACCTTTTGCACGTACAAAGAGCAGTCTCCAACCTAAATAAAAAATATTACACATTAGGCAATAGGGCTGGTAAATTAATGTCTCGGTGCATCAATCACACTGAAATTATGTTTAAATTAATCCATGGCCTTTATCACACACCAGATAAACTCCATATGATCTGGCCTGATTCCTCTAAATTCTGTTGGAGAAATTGTGGGTTGGAGGGTACATTAATACATATATTTTGGACATGCCCGAATATTAGGCCGCTTTGGACAGAGGTTTTTAGACTAATTGAAAAGATCACAAAAGTGCTCTTTCCCCCCGTCCTGATATTGTTTTTTTTACATTATTTCCCTCCCTCTGTACCCTCTGAACACTCTTATGTTATGGGCCATATTCTCATAGCCACTAGGGCCGCCATTGCTCAATATTGGAGAAGAACAGACCCACCGAGTTTGTCCAAAATTATAGCATCAATCCAGCGCAATTTTGAAATGGAAACTATGAGTGTTAAATATTCCTTAGCTCCTCAATCCCCTCTACTCAAATTGTTGCCTTGGTTTGATTATTATTCCTCCTTTATTGCACCCTGAAATGCCTTGTCTTGTTTTGTGTGACTGTTTTATTTTTCTGTTGATATGAACCCGTAAAATGCTGAGGCCGAACCCTCTTGACATAGCCCGGGTAGGGCTAATTGTCTAAGGATAGATCATGCACATGAGCCTTTTATGTTTTTCCTAAGTATCTGCCCACTGTTTAGTTCAGGTTATACATATATATGCGCAGGTTCTCTACATTTTCCCTAGAATACTGACTGTCAGCATCTATCCTATTTTGTGTTTCTCTCTTTCTATATCTTCTCTCTTCCTTCTTTCCCCTATTCTCCTTTTGTTTCTGATTTTTATGCTTTTTAGTATTGTTATTTTGTTACCCTGTGTCAAAGTCAAAAATATTACATAGAGAGAACATACAAACTGCACACATTTAAGTCGCTATACTTGCAAATATGTGCAGCGAGCACAGCAATATATGGTAACACACGCATTTACACGGACATGGCACAGAGATGGATTCGACACTTATTTCATACAGTACATAATTATAATAATATCAAGCACCAGACATCATGGAGATTTAAAATTACCTAATGAATTAATGTCATGAATGTGTATTATTGGAACGGAACCAGATACACCTGTCATGTTTACTATTAAAACTAGCAGATTGGTGTGTAGATTAATTTGATACTTGTTGTGAAGCTGTGGGACATTGCAGCAGATAGTTATATGTATAAAAGCTAAAATCACTTTGTTAGAACAATGAATGATACAGTAAACAGGGAACTCAAGCCAACCCTTTTGGCTGTTTTCATAGACAACCTGATCAGCATATACAAAGAAATCGGTGACTCAATCATAGAGGGAGAGAGAGACCCCTCCCACAGGAACTAGTCACACAGGAAAGTAGTTCCTGGCTAGGGGAGAGGTCAGGTTCAGTTGCTTGTGGTCTCAGAGGAAGATGGAGGTCTTGCATGATTTTAAAGAGGAAAGAGAGAAAGACAGAGTCATATGGAGAGATAAACTAAAAATGAGAAAGGTCTGGTAATTGTATCGCTGGCATTTAACTATAACTATATGTAACTGTGTTTTAACTATGTTCTAACTGTTTTCTGTGTGTGTGTAACCATGTAATTATAGATATACTGTACTTTGTAATATATATTGTATCCATATCCTTTTAACAAGAAATATATATTTCACTGAGCTTTGGAACTCAGATAATGTGTGGGTGTATCTTTATCTCTTATGGGATTCTGTGGTATGCTTATGAGGTGTTGTGCGATGCAAGTGCACATTTATGGGATTTTGGTAATAAGATGTGCAGGCATTTACAATATATATATATTAGAGCGGGCATCTTAAATATTTGTGAGGAATCTAAAAATGGCATTCATAGATGGGGGCTCTCACGGGATATCACATTCTTAATGATGCACTGTACATTACAAATGCGGCTGTAATTGACTGGCTAATGATGGACGCATTGCAAAATGCTGACGAAAAAAAAAAAAAAACATCCACGTTAATGTATTGTTGTGGTATCAGTAAGACGCTGATAGGAAATTTTAAGGGACAAGGCGTTTCTCATAATATTTAAGATGCTAAAATGTATTTTTATAGTTGCAAAACAAGGTTCAAATGGATCATATCGTGTTTGATTAAGATTAAATTGTTTATCTGTTTAAGTAGGTTTAAAAGTAAATTTAAAAGTTGCTGCATAGCCTTGATATAGTTTTTTTTAACTCAGGCCTAAATTACTTTAGGAGCTTGCATGGTGATTTTCTTTATGACAAAAGCCGCATGGTCTGTCCACCATTTTGTGTAACCCTCATGGAGGTGGAAGGGGGAGGAGCAGTGGCCATTTTGGGAAGGTCAATTTTTTTTCCTAAAATGGCTGATTTTCAGGAAATAATCAGCCATCCATTGTCAAAAAAAGAAATCACCATTTATGAGTTACCAATGCATTTATTTAACCAGTGTCATAGTCAATTATAAATAGTTCAGATAGGGCTTAATGAAAGTTGATGGTAGGGTGAATATTTGAAGTAAGAAAGACACACAATGGAACAAAGTTGTTGTTGTTTTTTGTTTTTTTCTTCTTTTTCCCCTCTCACCTCCCTATTCTAGGATTCTCTGCTAGGTGTAGGATGGCCATTGAAATGCAAATGAACCTGTGTGACTGTTTTTTTTTTTTCTCCAAGCAGTGAAGAGAATCACCCTCACACACACAGTCAAGGGCACATTCATATGCAAATTAGAGAAGTGAATGGGTCTCATAGATGTAATATCTATATGTGTGTGACATCAATGTATGTTCTACAAGATAGCTATACAATGAGAATCATACTATTGCAAGCAGTGATTATTAGATTAATTTAGAATTGCATGTTCATTTGTGTAATTTTCACATCTCACCTTCCTGTTTGCCATTTGCATTGATAACGTGCTAAGAAAGATTTGTTGCTATTGGTAGTTAAAGAGTAAAAATAATACATTAAGGGGTCATTTGTAAAACACGCACACAGCTTTGCCTAAAGACATAAGGAAAGACCTGTGTGGTGCTCGGTAGATGATTACATTTAAAAGATCATCTACATTGATATAAACGTGTTAATTGTATTTCTGTGGACATATCCGGCTGGCATACACGTGTCTCTAACAAAAGGGTGAAACTAGGGTACGCAACACAAGGGCTGACGCACGGAGCGTATATTACGCAACGGAGCATCTGGGTACGCCCACATAATACAAATCACACGATAGTATTATTTTAACAGGCAAAAAGGAGGCAACACGATAAATAGCGCAAGTCAATTTTAGTGTCCAAAATTTTAAGCTAATAGATCCTTCTCTAATTTGCGACTCATCTGGTCTAGACTGTGTTACTGAATGAAAGGGATTTCTGCGCAGAAATAAAAGTAAAGTTTACATGTGGTGAGTGTGTGTATATATATAAGTTTCTACAATTTTTGGGGGTTGAACCGCAGGAAGTCGAGTACTCGTGAGGTACATACATGTAAGTGACATGCATGGTGGCTTGGGAGGCATCCCTTGTTAAACATTAAAAAGAGCATTAGAGTATAGCAGACCAAGAGGTCTACTGTAGCACAGACCAGGAGGTCCAGACAGACCAGGAGGTCTAGGTACAGCAGATTAAGAAGCCTGCTATAGAAAAAAGGAGCACAACACCAGGAATGGTTGGTGCGGAACCCATATAGGCCATTAAAGCTCTGGCTGAAGGAATTCGCAGCCTAAATTTTCGATTCCGTTGGTCGCTCCGCACATAAGATTAGTTGCTTATGTGCTGAACAATTGTACTGCACGTAATTGTGTGCATTAGTTAGTAACCTGACCCAGTACCATTTGCGTACGAAAGGGGTCATAAATGCTATTTGTACATTCTAACGTGATTTGTGTAATTTTTTTTTATTTTATGGGAGGTTCGCTGGTCACTCGGGAACTATCCAACAACCAATAGTTACTGTAAAGGGTTAAGTGCTCTTTGGATCACACCCGCATGTTCCAGTAAATAGAGGTTCAGGTCGCAGGGGCCCTAGGTCGAGTACGCCAGCGCTAAGTCAGTGTGTGGGCGTATTGGTCGGCGTGGGCGAGTGAGTGGAGTACTCGTTAAACTGCCACTGTCGGCCTACCCCGGACATCTTGGTTTTGTAAGGGTTTGCTGAAGACCCTGATTTGAAGGTCAGAGGTAGTGAAAGCAACACCTGCAAAGATGGGGGCCAGTTGTTCAGGTAGGGGGCGATCAACCTCGGTTCGGGTTGATACAGTAAACCGGCCAATCGGGTCGGCAAGGTATATAATGTGTGAGAAATACGGTCCACACACAGAGGTTTTATGCGATGAATGGAAAAGAATGACTGTGCATGACGGGGAGAAGTTCTCACGGGTAGGCAGATTTAGCCCAGATGTGTCACAAAATCTAAGGAGAAGGATATGTCTAATTAAATCTGCAAAGAGACGGATCAAATATTATGATTATTTAAAATTGTGGCAACAGGAAAGTGAAATACAAAGAAATTTAACTTACATATGTGACTCTCATCTTGGGAAGAGAGACATGGCAATGGAGAGGATTATGGTTGCAGAGAATGGCGCAATGGTGTACAATAAAAATGCACTTAGCAACTGTATCATAGATGATAAGAATAATTGTAATAAACGTAACAATGATAATTGTAATACTGTTAAATGTACAACTATTAACCCATGCAAGTTGCACCCCATGTTAAACTTCCCCCAGGATTACCAGCGAGAAGGTGAAACCAACACGATGTCAACACTCTACCCAGCAGTCATCATACGAGACACCCAGAGGTACACGGCCAAGTTGGTAAAGGCAATAGCAGAACCCCCTAACGGAGGGTCAGGTGAGGTCGTGTCAACAGGTAAGTACGGTATTGTATGTTACTCACAGACAAATGCATCTTACACCAAAGAGTTAACACAAAATAGCATAATGGAACAAAATCCTGTCAGGGTGAACACAATATTTTAAAACAAATGTACACTACAGGAAAGTAGCAGTTTATGTGTTAATAAATGGTTTAAAGGAAGTATTAAGAACGAGTATACAAGCCTCTCTACCTAACTGGAGAAATAACTCAGTAACTGCATTAAGGAACTCCGCTGTTGGGCATGAGCAAAATATCATCAAGCACAGGGAAATAAAGAAGCCCCGGATCCCTGTCGGTAAGTCAAAGGTGAAAAGGTGTTATAATTGGCAGAAGGAAGGTCATTTTGCAAGAGATTGTAGATCAAGAAGTAGACCAAATTCATATAAACCTCCTAGACAAAGATATGAGCAAAGTTATGACACACCAAATTGTAATCTGAGATCACATAGGAAGGAGTTTTGGGCTGCACCTGTAACATGAAATCAGGAAAGGTAATCATTAGGACTGATAGTAAGCCTGAGGTTACAGTTAATGAAATGGGAGGTCAGTTCCTTGCAGGCACAAGGACGGCCGGGTAGACATTGTAATTTATCTGTAAATGTTCTTTTCCCCATCTCTGACGTTCATCGGCAGGACCCAAATATCACATAGCTATTTGGTCCTTGCAGAAGTCTACCAAACCCCAGTATGACCTACCAGCATCGATGTATCCTGGCCAGATACAAAGGGTGGACATGTAGATGTGACAGCCTGATGGTGAACGGAAGATCTGACAATGTTTTTTTTTCTCTCCTGAAAAATGTTTGAAAAATGTTTTTTTTTTCTGTTGTTGTTTATTGTTGATTTATGTGATGCATATACATATATAATCGGTTCTCTCTCTCTCTCTCTCTCGTTGTTTTTTTTTCTCTCTCTCTCTTCTTTCTCATGTTCTCATAACGTTACAGATGGTATGTCACACATTAGTTGGACAAATGGTAATGCAAGATTTATTCTCCTTACAGAAAGAGCGCTGAGCTAGAATAAATATTGTATGACCAGAATGTTTAGAAGACTGAGAGACAGCACCTTTGAGATGACAGCAGAACAAGAAGAACAACAAGACTAGAGAACTAATTATCGTAACAAGTTTCTCTCCCCCTCAAACTGTTTTCCTGTACCCCCATTACAAATTTCTCCTTTCTCCTCCTGTAAGATGGACTCGCCTCAAGAGACTGTGATCCGTGTTTTCATGTTGACCCTGATGTTGACCAGAGCAGTCTGTTTCGGTGAGAGTACCAGTGAGGTCGAGAAAGGATCCAGAAAGGTTCTGATGACAGAGATGGAGGCGTAGATTTCCAAGAACAACATAATCATCAAGCAAAGGCGAGTATCAGAAAACGATCTGGTAGCATTGACCATAGAAGGAATTGTGAAGGATTGTTAGATGAAGAAAATTGCATCTGTAGGCATTGAGATAACTTAGTTGAGGATGGGTGCATCAAGAAATGTCAGTCCAGTTTTAACATTGACATGGACCGGCATCCATTGGGTGACTATCACTCATTAGTGGGTAAGGTGTTAAACCAAACAGACTGTTGGGTATGCTCTCAAGTACCTTAAGGTCATAGCAAATCAGGGCTAGTACCGTTCCCTTTAACTGTAGGAGAGGTACTTGAGTTAAGTGGTGGGAGGCCGGTGGACAAGAGGTTTAATATCTCTAGCCCTCCTAGTTTGAAGCTCCACCAATATCATGTGGATAGATCCTTAGTTTGCTTTAACATTTCCAATCCCCGAAATCCGGGAAATTGGGAAGTGTCATGGAATAACAAAACCATGACCTTGTCATATAGAGCCGGTAGAATGCCTACAGATACAGAGCTTATACGCCACATAGCCGATAGTGGAAAATATTTCCGATATAGGTATACCCTAGGAAGTAGGACCATGAGAGTTGGAGAAGTATCACCAGGATACTGTGCACATATCATACAACCGGATACGTGTACTAAACAGATGGGAGAATTAGGGTTAGGAGAGTTCACATGGAAAATTTGTAATATGGTTATGTCATACTCCGTCCCATATGTTCTCCTCGATGATGCATATTTCATATGCGGGAGGAAGGCGTATAAGTGGCTTGCCCCAAACTCAGAAGGGTTATGTTATATTGGAAAAGTACTGCCTGAGGTAATGACTGTATCCCACACTAAAATGAAAGATATTCACCGTGGTGCCCAAGCTCCTTATACTCACACTCATTACGAGCACGTCGTTAAAAGGCAACTAATAGAGAAAACAGAGCATCCGGCCTCTGACCTGATCCATGAATCCACCGGGATTTAAGTCCTACTCGCGTTAGATATCACTCGTACCCCCAGAGGAGTGATGAATTATAGATATATATCTGCGCTTGCAAATTTATTAGACAATATCACTGAAATGTATGATGACACATTCAGGTATACTGGGAGAGAGTTACAAGCCTACAAAACAGAACTGGTTCAGCATAGGATGATTCTCAATTACCTCACGGCTGTGACGGGCGGGTATTGTGTCACCTTGGCAACTCAATATGGAATAAAGTGTTGCACGTATATTACAAATAGCACTGAGGACCCGGTCGAGGTCATAGACCAAAAGATGGATGACATTTTGCAATTAAAGTGGAAGTTCCGAAGGAAACACAATCTCACCCTCGCCACTGTGGGTAATGAGCTGACCGGTTGGGTGTCATGGTTGAACCCACGAAATTGGTTCTCTGGTTTAGGAGAATGGGCCCAAGGTATTATCATAGATGTAGGGAAATTTCTTTTGTGTATTCTGGGTGTCATCATATTGGTCAGTCTGATATTTAGATGCGTTCGGGTTTTAACTAAGTGTAAACGTAATGCCGAGTTATGAGTTTAAGAAGTGAGGACACTGTAATAACAATGACTAATGTGATTAATGACCCAACGATAGAGACAATGTTGTGATGAAAATGTGATTCCACGATCCGTTTCTTTCACCCGTTTCTCCTTTGTTTTCCTCCAAGGTACAAATACATCCGCTTGGAAGAAGAATTTGACAACCTTTTACACAGACAACTGATGGACTATGCCATAGACCCCCATATCCCTAGTAATTTTAACTTTACGCTAGCCCAACACTTTTTGTAAGTCTATGGACATTGAAAGAGCTTTTTGCACACCATTTATAGCAAAAGCATCGGGAGACTACAGTCAACATATACATCAAGACAAGACACCAGACAAGACGTCAATCAACAAATGTATATTAACCTCACATAGAATATGACTGCTTTTACCATAATTGCTCTGTATCTTCATTTCTACAACCTTCAGGTAATGACACACATAGACGATAGGGAATACAGGCACAGATATCAGCACTCACATATTCCCCCATTCATGTATCATCAACTAAAATGTGCTCCCCCATTTTGTTGCAACCAAAAGCCGAAAAGAGCTCGGTAAAGTTTGACAGCCCATCCACAGACCCTTGATACGGGATAAGAAGGAATTCAAATGTATACTTCGCAATACCTCGAAGCTTGATTTAAAACACGTACGGCATGACATGACCCCCCAAACATGGATTCATACACACATGCTTCTACTATCTCACTAGGTCATATTTTTTTCCCACCTTCTTCTCTCCTCCCTTTACCCAATCATAAAAAGGTACTTACATGATGACATATATATTTCTGTTTGAATTGTTTAGATAGTTCATGGTATTATAAATCTTTCCTTTTACTTAAAAATTGTTTAGATAGTGGCAGTTATTGGTGACTGCCAAAGGGTGGACTGTCAAAGTCAAAAATATTACATAGAGAGAACATACAAACTGCACACATTTAAGTTGCTATACTTGCAAATATGCGCAGCGAGCACAGCAATATATGGTAACACACGCATTTACACGGACATGGCACAGAGATGGATTCGACACTTATTTCATACAGTACATAATTATAATAATATCAAGCACCAGACATCATGGAGATTTAAAATTACCTAATGAATTAATGTCATGAATGTGTATTATTGGAACGGAACCAGATACACCTGTCATGTTTACTATTAAAACTAGCAGATTGGTGTGTAGATTAATTTGATACTTGTTGTGAAGTTGTGGGACATTGCAGCAGATAGTTATATGTATAAAAGCTAAAATCACTTTGTTAGAACAATGAATGATACAGGGAACTCAAGCCAACCCTTTTGGCAGTTTTCATAGACAACCTGATCAGCATATACAAAGAAATCGGTGACTCAATCATAGAAGGAGAGAGAGACCCCTCCCACAGGAACTAGTCACACAGGAAAGTAGTTCCTGGCTAGGGGAGAGGTCAGGTTCAGTTGCTTGTGGTCTCAGAGGAAGATGGAGGTCTTGCATGATTTTAAAGAGGAAAGAGAGAAAGACAGAGTCATATGGAGAGATAAACTAATAATGAGAAAGATCTGGTAATTGTATCGCTGGCATTTAACTATAACTATATGTAACTGTGTTTTAACTATGTTCTAACTGTTTTATGTGTGTGTGTAACCATGTAATTATAGATATACTGTACTTTGTAATATATATTGTATCCATATCCTTTTAACAAGAAATATATACTTCACTGAGCTTTAGAACTCAGATAATGTGTGGGTGTATCGTTTTCTCTTATGGGATGCTGTGGTATCCTTATGAGGTGTTGTGCGATGCAAGTGCACATTTATGGGATTTTGGTAATAAGATGTGCAGGCATTTACAATATATATATATTAGAGCGGGCATCTTAAATATTTGTGAGAAATCTAAAAATGGCATTCATACCTTTATCATGGTTTACAGATGTACTACCACTGTGTTATTGGCTTTATTTGTTTTCAAATTGTTGTGTATGCTCTGTATTGAAAACCTTCTCTAATAAAAGTTCTTCAGACAAAAAAAAAAGTAGTTGACCACGATCACCCCCTCTGTTCAGTAGTGCAATATGGTCAAAAATTCAATAACTCATTGAGGCCAGGCTATAATGAGCCTCCACAAAATGTATAGCCACTGGTTGGTCTATAGATCTGACTGTAGGGCAGCCCTAGTGGATAACTTATGGGTTGCCATCTTCTCTTTGAAGGTTCTTTCGGTTTTACCCACAAAATGTAGACCACAGGGGCAGCTATTGAGATAGATCACAAATTTTGTGGCGCATGTCACTTTGCAGTGGAATTTACATTTTCTTCCAGTATATGGGTAAAAAAAGGTGTCTCCAGTGATCATGTGACTGTACATGGTACAGCCGTGCACTTAAAGCAGCCATGATGGTGCACTTAAAGCAGCCATGACGTTGTGTATCAGAAAGCTTAGAAAGGTGCAGTGCAGTCCAAATTTCAAATAGGGGCTCCCCTGCTTGAAATTTGGACTGCACTCTATCAACACCTCTGGAGTCGCCACTACTATGGTGTATGTCAGATAGAAATATATGTCAATATCATGTGGTAATTTGTTTGATTCTAGGACTACTACATTTATAGGAGTAAACACAGGTAAAGCTTACATTGGATTTCTACTGTGCTAGTTGTAGTAGAGCTAAGTAGGGCTTCTTTAGGACCTTCTCTTTAATTTTGAGCAATAGACCCCTATCGTATCCTCATGCGGCAAATTTCTCCACCATACAAGTGAGTGCATTATCAAGTAGCATGTCATTACTGATAATTCTTTGTACACATAGCATCTGAGAATTGGGTTGGCCATTTTAAAAGTTCAAAGGATGATGGTTAGGTGCCATAAGAATATTGTTTCTGTCAGTGGATTTGGAAAATAAAGTCTTGACAGAATTATTCTGCTTTTCAATTATCACGTCTGAATAATTGACAGTGAAGGGCTCAAAGTGTTAAGTGAATTTCACTGGAGAATCTGAATCATTATAGGTATTAACGATATTCACATGACCCTACCCACAACAATTCCAAGTCATCAATGTAGTGCAGATATAATAAGATTTTGAAACTTATTGTATCTCAGCATGTAGAAAAAATAGCTGGTCCTCTAGTTAATAAATAAAGCTGTTGGCAAAGGATGGTGTGACATTAGGACCCAATGCACAGCCTTGAAGCTTGGTAAAAGGGTAGGGTATGGGGAATGCCACACTGGTTTAAGTTAATGGTAAGGTTTTGATAGTTGTCCTCTGAGAAAACTGACTACTTATTTCAGAATGTATTTCTTTTTTTATGTAACCATACACTTTAGGACAAGTTGCTGTCTGTATAGTGTATAATTGATGACCGTCAGTAGTGCTCACCTGAGCCAGTAAATATAGGGTTAGACAAAAGAGAAAAAAACAGAAGACTCTTGTTAGGGAACACTCAATTTCAGAAGCACTTTTAAGTTCAAATACAAATGGATGATTAAAAAAACTATTTTATTGATTTATTTTTAAAAATAGGGAGTTCCATCAGTGATATGTTTAAAAAGCAAAGCGTAAATATAGGCTTAGATATACAATTTTTAGTCAAGTGCTAAAACTTTAGTGAGCCAGATATACTCTAAACAGTGGTCCGTGTATCACAGAAGTTGACTGCTTCTTTTTAAATGATATCTACCATATGTGATAAAAATATGAAAAGATTACATAATTTTTCCTGCATATATCCCAATGGGAAAAGAATTTGCATGGATTTGAATCAAAGGTCAGACCACCACTTGTTTAAGATCATCAATTCTTTGTAATTCTCCTTATAACTGATATGTGTAGGTGGCGGACACTGGTGAATTGCAGCACCTGGGTATTTCCAGGTGGTCTCCAATCCAAGTACTAATCCGGCACTCCACTGCTTAGCTTTGAAGATAAGAGGGCCACAATAAATAAACAGAGGCCGCAATAAATGTATTCACCACAACACACCAATTTGTTGAGCAAAATCTTATTTAGAGTAAAGAGTATATACTCTCACAACAACAAAATATTAAAGTTACACATAAATAATATTTATATAACCCACAATGGGAGTGTGTTTTATCTGAATGTGTTGTGGCAGGAAGCAAGAGATATCACAGATTTTAGGTATAGTAGTAGATTTAAAGAGAAACCTTTGTGCATTTATAGGAGGGAATTCAATTGTTTGAAAAGTTGGTTGGATGTCTGTTTTTTCCTGTATATTAGATAGGAAAAAATAGACACCTAACTGACTTTTCAAACAATTGAATACCCCCCATAGTGTTGCCCTTCTGCTTTTCATACATCTTGCCACATGGTTTAGGGTGGAGAATGAGAGAGTGAAACACTGGCAACAGGTTAGAAGAAAGATTATGTAGAGCTGTCAAGTATGCAGTGATTATCACATCAAGCACTGTTACTTATGCATTGTTCATGTATCACAGAATTCCCCTGATGAGTGGAGATTTCAGGGGTGTAACTGTAGTGCCATTGTCGCCTGGTGCTTCTCGGTGGACGTACGGACCAGAGCCGGCTGTTCCGGTCACGTGTGCGCACCACGTCACCAGTCTGACGTACCTGACATATGTTTCATTAAGTAAGCTTATTCACAGGACAGCCTTGAAGCTGAAAGAAATAGGTGCCATTAAACAAAAAAGTAGTTGCTCTTAAGGCTCAACTGTAAAAGCTGTAAAAATGTTGAAATGCATACCAGAAGTGCCACATAACTCAAAAAAGGGGTACAAAAGCATTCTAAAAGCCTCACAATGGCTATAGAAAGACTCACAGATAGTATCTGTCCAACTATTTTAGGAACAAAATAATCCCTAGAGGTTTCAGGGTGAACAAGTTCCTTCTATAGGTCTTAATAATTTAACATTATGTGCCAAATGGTGTGATGTCCTAACAAAGTGTTCCCTTGACCTTATGGTTTTAGTCATTGGAGAAGTGGCCACTGAGCTGGGTTAAGTTCACCAAGACATTACTAAACTCAACAATACCCATCTATCAATACTCACTACTGACAAAGGTAATAATTAGTGTAAACACCTTAAAGAACAAATTTACTATTTTGAAAGGGATTTAATTACTTTCAAATGCAGGAAATTTGCAACCATTAACAATAATTATGTTAATCATCAGGTATGCAAATGGCTAAAGGGTGAGTCTAAGTTTAGATGCAGTAGATGACACCAGCAACAATACAAATTTAGACTGCCACATACTTTTGACTCCTCTTTCTAACAGTCTTATTCTGAGACTGAAATGGTCGAGTCTGAGACAAGATCTTCTTTAGAATCTAGACCACCTTGTGGTGCATTTTAAGGCTGCGTGCCAAGGTCAGCCACAGGTTGACAGGTCACACAGATACCCCATGGAGGGTGCTTCAAGAAGAAGAAGAGGCAGAGGCCAAAGATTTTAGACACTGATTTCAATTTAATTAGATATCATCAATCAGACACAGATCTGGAGTTGTTGTCTTTAGGTTTCTCTTTTGTTCCTACTTGCAATCACAATAAATTCCATTGGTCGGTTGATCATTATAAACTTGTCATGTAACTCAGATTATGTAAGTTTTTTTTACTGATAACAAAGAAATGCCTTCTGAATAACTCTTTAAACAAAACTAGAATTTTTGACACATAGAGCACAAATCCAAGCATTAAGACCAATCTAAGACTTACAGAGCAAGATATGTAAAACCTGAATCATAAACCAAGATATGACAATTTGTCAGATGCTTAACATAGGGCCCTTAGACATTTGATTAATAATGATTCTTTGGGGTTCAGGCAGGCAGATAAAGTAGGAGCAGTGGTTGTCCAAGATTGATCAATATATAACCGTGAGATTTTACACCAGTTTTCTGATGTTAATACTTACATCAGACTTGACCATAAACAGATCTACCTTAAGGATTCTAATGATTTACTGACACTTAAAATTTCCCTTATAATATTTGGTTGGCGACTCTTGATGTCAACGTGTTATATACTTTTATACCTCACACTGATGGCCTAAAAGCCATGCAATGTGTCCTTTATAGTGACCCTAGAAAATGAATTTTTGATTGACTAGATTCGATTGGTATTGAACAAAAATTATTTCTATTATGGAAAAGACTATTATGTCCAAAACCTAGGAACCACAATGGGTTCAAATTTGACAACCTCACATGCCAATTTACACATGGCTGAATATGAAATGAAACCCATTTATCCTAATTTTGGAACAAAGATTTTCTATTATAAGAGATACTGTATATTGGTAAATTGTTTTTTATTTGGTCAGGCTCTGAGTTTATAGGAATAGTTGATATTTTTGAACAATCTGAATACACCCATTTGCTCACATTCAACATTCACCAAACTGAAATGAACTTATCAGAGTTAACAATATTTTTGTGACAATTGTGGTTTTGGCACTACATTATTCCACAAGAATACTGGCCGAAAAACCATTCTGCATGCATTCTGTTTTGGAAATATTAAGTTTGAAGTGGCGAGATGACATCCAATCTAAAATAGCACAAAGGCAATCAGTGGTGGAGACCAATGCAGATAGTGACAAATATGAGGAGGATAGGTAGATTTGAGTATCAGCTGCATACAGATGATACTAAAATTCAAGAGCACTGATTATGTTGCAAAGAGATGAGGTATAGATTGAGCAAAACAGAGGACCTATGACTGGACCTTGAGTTACTCCAACTGATAGAGGTAGCAAAGAGGAGGTGGATTCAGAGAAACAAACACCAAAAGAGTGATTGTATAGGCAGGATGAGAACCAAGAAAGATTCATGTCCTGAAGACATAGGGATTCCAGTATTTGTTTGAAAAGAGAGCTGTCAACAGTGTCAAAAATCAGCAGAGAGATCTAAAAGAATAAGAAGTGAGTAATGGCCTTTAGACTTAGCAGTGACAAGTTAATTTACTACCTTAGTTCTATCTCTCTGGAGTGTTGGGTACAAAAACATGATTGAAGTGGGTCCAATAAGTTGTGTTAGGCAAGTGACGGTTAGTCTCACAAGTAGCTTGGAGGGGCATGGGGGCTTAAAGATGGGACTGTAGTTGGAGAGAGTTAGGGTCAGCATTTTTTTGTTTCAGAAGTGGAGTTTTCAATGCATGCTTAAAATTGATGGTAAGATACCAGTAGATAGAAAGAGACTATAGTCTTTAGATCAGGTTGGGATAAGCACAGGAGAAAGATCTTTACTGATTTGTGAGGTTATAGGATCAAGAGGAGAGGTAGTAGAGTAGGGGTTCAGGTAGGAAATGAAGCAGGTAACTGGAGTTGAAAGAGAATACCATATCATGTTGGATCTTATCATTCTTGTCTTTGAAATAGGAAGCATGATAGTAGATGGTGGGTTAAGTGTGGGAAGGATAATAAGTGATTTAAATTCAGTAAATAATTGCTTGGGGTTAGAGGCTTGAGCAGACATCAGAGATTGGAAATATGTGTGTTAGATATAATAAATAAAACTATTGAAGACTACTGTAATAACTTCAATAACACCAATAACACCCCAGACATCAGTAAATGCACTTTATGGACGCAAGTTCATGTTTCGCAGAAAACTCAAACAATTGGGGGGTAATTCAGATCTAATCGCAGCAGCTCATTTGTTAGCTAATGGTCAAAACCATGTGCACTGCATGGGGGACAGATATAACATTTGCAGAGAGAGTTAGATTTGGGTGGTTATATTGTTTCTGTGGAGGGTAAATACTGGCTGCTTTATTTTTACACTGCAATTTAGATTTCAGTTTGAACACCCCCCACCCAAATGTAACTCTGTCTGCACAAGTTATATCTGCCCCCCCCCCCCCCCCCCTGAAGTATACATGGTTTTGCCCATTAGCTAATATATTTGCTGCTGCAATCAGATATGAATTAGGCCCTGGGTTCCTTGGCTGAAAAGCAAGGGAAGCTCAAAAAGATGCCATCCTGCTTAAAATTCAGGCCTGCAAATATTTCCAATGGAGAAATAAGCACATCAAGCATATTGTTCTGTCTTTGAGGAAACAGAGATCCCTAACCTTCATCCCCAAAATATAAGTTGATCAGAGTACTATTAGTTTACTTACTTAAACAATTTGGGGTTCTTTCAGAAAATATTATTCTGCCCTTTATTCTCTCTTCAGAAGGTTATGCTCTGTGTACCAAGTAGATAGAGGACTATCTTTCTTTGATTACGGTATATACTCTCAAATCACAGAACATCCATTCTCAATGGCAGAAACGGAAGTAGCGATTAAATCCACCCCCATGGGCAATAGCCCAGGACCCGACGGTGTGCAATTTCTTATTATAAGACATTATAAGCCCATTTGGTATCTTTTTTTTGCTATAGGAAATGGTAAGTGATATGGAGAGCTTGGGCGAGATTCAATTCTTTCCACCCCTTTCCATACCAGTTCTGTTTCTACCCTCAGGGCCATGGTATCATTATTTCAGCTCACCACCCCCGGAGTAGGGAGGCACCCCAACCCTTTACACAGCTAAACCTGATCACTGTGGGTGCAATATGTGCGATTACGGAGATCATTTTAGAAAGGAAATTGGGCGTGATATATCATTTGAATCCCACCCCTTTTCTACCCAAACTTTGAAGCCTATATAACTGTTTTCCCTAAGATGGACAAGGACCCAACCCTGTGCTAAACCTACCTGTCGATATCCTCACTTAATGTGGAATTCAAATTACATGCTAAATTGTTAGAAAACCACCAGAAAACTTTATTGATTCAATTTATACATATTGATCAGATGGATTTTGATCCCAGATGGGAAGTTAAAGACAATACAGCCAAAATGATCAATTTCACTTTCCAATTTATATCATCCACGGCCTCAACATCAGCAGATGCTGAAAAGCCTCTGATAGAGTGGTTTGGAGGTTCATGGTCAGTGTGAGTCTCAGCCCTGTGTGCGTTATGCAATATTAGCTTTATATACAGTAGGTATCCATATGCTCAAGTTAAAGTGAATAGTATGTTTTCTACACAATTTCCTATGTCAAATGAATACACAAAAGTATAGTATCTGCACACTCAAATCAATATAGTGTGAGTGTATGTAGTTCACACACATATACCCACTTGGTAAACCCCTCTTAGTATTGTAGATAATTCTTTATCGGTACAGGTGGTGCTGTCAACTATGGTGTATGATACATCTGACAATTTTTGGGAGAAAGGATCTGTATTATTGACGTGCAAGGAGAAAGGATAATTTATTAAAATATAACTTTTATTATTTCATTGATTAAGATGATATGATTACAACTCATATATTAATCCAAGACTACAGTGAAATACAGAAGTTAAAATCACAAAGACTAACAATCATGTGAATGGAAATAAAAATAAAGATTGTAAATTAAAAATTTAAAATTGTGTCCACATGTTGTTATTATTTAGATGGTGTGTTGTGATTGTAGTAACATACATGTCCACTTGGTCACTTTATTCGATGTAATACTACTAATTATGGGGCCATCAAAATGTCCATGTCCTGCAATACTGTTTCTGAACACCATGAATGTGATAGATCTATGTCCAGATTTATCCTAACTTGCTTCCATGTATATAGGGGTCTCACCAACCTGCTATTCGCTGATAAATACCTTAAAGGAATGCTCCTTATTATTTCAAAGCCACGAGCACAGGTTAATGGGACTGCAAATTTTAACTCTGATTATGAGACCACCAAGGATGATAATACCCTAAAGTTCTGTTTCTGAACATCCTATACAATAGGATGTTCAGAAACAGAACTTTAGGATTTTAACATCCTTGGTGGTCTCATAATCAATTTGAACTGGTGATCATATTCAATTAAGTGGTGTCACTGCCTAATTTAACTTCTGAATTCCAGAAGTTTGGCTACTTGCAGTATTACACTTCAAAATCATTTACATTTGTGGCACTCAATTTAAACACCCCAGACCCTGTTCTCCATAGTTTTCAGTCAACATTTTTGTTTAATTTATTCAACTCACATTCAATATCTGGTTATACAATTGTAAAGGATGTAAGAGATTTGTTTCAAGCCCATTTTTTCTCCCCTTATTACATAGGATCAGTAGTGGTCTCCAGACTTGGCAACTTAAAAAAAATCATGGATAGGAAGCGTTAATATTATAAATATTAACATACTTCAAAGATACTTATATTGTTTCTAAATACTTCATGTTTTGATCACACCTTCAATCTCCAGAGATCTCCAGAAGGAATTTAGAATTACTGTGGGGTGTGGCCTCTCAACACTGACCCATTTTTGGCATTTTGGGGTCGTGCCCAATGCTCTCATAGCAGCTGGGCAGCCCCCGACTCATCTCCATGTACTGTATAGATGCTGTGCGCATGCACACTCATCTATTGAGATATCACTCACTGCTTAGCAGAAGAGAGGGTGATCAAAGGATCTCTAAACTGTGGGACAGCAGAACAGTGTCCATATAGTGGGACTGTCCTGCTTGAATCAAATTGTGGCAGAAGCTCATGGTTGCATTCTGGAAGCAGATTGGCAAGAAATGAGGATTGCACATGTGTAGTAGAGTGTGAGAAAATCAGAATGGCAGGAATTCAGGATTTAATTCAGGTCTCAGAGTTCTGTGGATCTGCACTTGAGTAGCAAAGTGCAAGGAGCCCATGGATAATAGAGTCCTTGCAAACTCAGGATTGTGCTTAGGTAGCATCATGGCAAAAACTCAGGATTATATTTAGGTAGCATGGTGTTATAAACTCAGGACTGCACATGGATAGAAGAGTGCAAGGGGTACATGAATCATATAAACTCAGGATTGCTATTGAATAGCCAAGTAACAGGACTTCAAGATTTTACTTGAAGAGTGTGAGAAACTACTATTTGCATGTAGGTAGTAGATTGTCCATGGATTAAAGATTGCACTTGAGAAATAGCAGGAGCTCAGATGTTTTTTCAGGTGGTAGAGTGACAAAAACCTTAAATTGCAAATGGATAGACACATTTAGGAAAAACAGATAGCAATCAATGAGCACAGTTTCAGGATCACATGGATGCTACAGTATTAGGATTGCATCTGGATAGCATGGGGTGATGGAGCTCATAAATGCACATGGGGTTGCAGAGTGGTATGAACTAAGGTTTGTAAATGGATAGCAAGGTTTGAGGTACTCAGGATTGCACATGAATGGTAAAATTTCAGATATTCAACAGAATTATTGGGTTCAGGATTGCACTGAAATGGTAAGTAAAACTCTGAATTGCACTTGGGACCCAGAGTAGCAGAGACTCATATTTGCAATTAGATAGCAGAGTAAAAGAAACTTAGGGGGTAATTCCAAGTTGATCGCAGCAGGATTTTTGATAGCAATTGGGCAAAACCATGTGCACTGCAGGGGAGGCAGATATAACATGTGCAGAGAGAGTTAGATTTGGGTGGGTAATTTTTTTTCTGTCCAGGGAAAATACTGGCTGCTTTGTTTTTAAACTGCAAATTAGTTTGCAGACTGAACACACCCCACCCAAATCTAACTCTCTCTGCACATGTTATATCTGCCTCCCCTGCAGTGCACATGGTTTTGCCCAATTGCTATCAAAAATCCTGCTGCGATCAACTTGGAATTACCCCCTTAGGTTTGAAATTAGGTAGAAGATTGGAAGGAACCAGGATGTGTGTCAGGATGTTGGGATTGCACTCTGGTAACAGAGTAGCAGGAAATCATGACTGGTCAATGATATTATTTATTTATTTATTACCAGATATTTATATAGTGCACACATATTCTGCAACACTTTACAGAGAATATTTGGACATTCACATCAGTCCTTGCCCCAGTTGAGCTTACATTCTATATGATCTACAACATGTACAGTTGCACAAATTCACGCTAGGCTTCATTATGTTGGGATCCAATTAACCTACCAGTATATTTTTGGATTGTGGGTGGAAACAGGAGTACCCAGAGGAAAGCCAAGCAAGCACAGGAATAATATACAAACTCCACACAGTTAGGGCCATGGTGGCAATCGAACCCTTGACCTCATGGACTCCCAGGATAGAAGGATAGGCACACTATGAAAACTGAATAAGAAATAACTGTTGCTGTACAGTTAGGGAACGTGGTTACCGTAGCAAGAAGATAATAACTGAGAAGACTGGTATTATATTACTGCTGCTTGGCGATAATATCTGTGAAGAGAGTTGGATAACTGTAACTTGAGGACTATAACTGTAAAGGAAGGTTACCTGAAGACTGGGACTTGAAGGCAATAACTGTGAATGCTGAGAACCTGATGACTGGGACTTCGAGATAATATCTGTGAAGACTGGGTACTTGAAGACTGGAACTTGAAGACAATAGCTGTGGAGACTGGGTGCTTGATAACTGGCACTTTGAGACAATAACTGTGAAGACTGGAGGCTGAGTTGCTGCAGGTCAAAGACAAGAATTTAAAGAACTGAGTACTTGGAACATGAGACTGAAGAACTGATACTTTGGAAACTAGATGCTTGGAAAATGTGACTGCTGAACTCAGACTTTTAAACTGGATTCTTGGAAGATGTGACTGAAGAACTGAGACTTTGTAAATGGATTCTTGGAAGACGTGACTTAAAATCTCAGACTTTGTAACTGGATTCTTGAAAGACATGACTGCAGAACTTAGACTTTTAGAAACTGGACTTTTGCCAATTGGTCAGAGATCCCAAGATACCACCACCAGCTCTGGATTTCTTGCAGATTCCACCTGGCGGGCTGGCAGCCACATAAAGCGTCACCGGTGCTGAACTCTGGATCAGAGCGCAGAGAGAAGCAGAGTAACATGCAGATGAGCAAGGTAAGAGACTTCAAGGGGCTCAAAGCACTGAGCAACTAGGACACCCTCAGGAGCACAGAGCAGAAGCACCTTCTATGAAGAGCAACATAAAGCACTGGCAGTGTTTAATTCAGATCTAACCCTTTTTCAAAGAGGAAGCATACTAGTACTGTCTGAGAACTTACAGGAAGCACTGCTATTGGCTACACTGCATGCACTGGTCTCCAACATGGCGGCTCCCATAACGGCAGACATACAAGAGAAGGCTCCTTATCCCTGCTGAGTCCCTGCTCACTGAGCTTTAATGCCCACACCCACAGCCTCCATCAGTCTCACTGCAGCCCCTCACACAGAGCAGCAACTGGCTGCCTGCCACTGCAGCACTGCCATGCCCAGGACAGGGAGGCCCCGAAACCCGGTGCTGACTGTAAGATCCCAGATCTCAGGAACTCAAAATGAAATACTGGTAAATACAGTATAACTCTGAAAATGTGTAATTAACCAGATTAATTAAACTTTTAAAAAGACAAATGTTTAAATCAAGATCTCGGAGCAACTTGCTTGAGCTATGTAATGGCATCATATTTTTTTTCTCCCCAGAGTAGTTTGCTTCTGCAAATTAGCGACATATTTCCCTAGTGGTCTTTCATTGGCAAACTGTATAAGGAGAGCATAACATCTTTTGTATATATATAACCTGTTTCTAACATGAAACAAGGGCTGGGACATGATATGCTCTTCAGTATGTCATCTAGTACACCATGGCCCTCATTCCGAGTTGATCGGTCGCAATGCGAATTTAGCAGAGTTACACACGCTAAGCCTACGCCTACTGGGAGTGTATCTTAGCATCTTAAAATTGCGACCGATGTATTCGCAATATTGCGATTACAAACTACTTTGCAGTTTCTGAGTAACTTCAACCTTACTCTGCCTGTGCGATCAGTTCAGTGCTTCTCGTTCCTAGTTTGACGTCACAAACACACCCAGCGTTCGCCCAGACACTCCCCCGTTTCTCCGGCCACTCCTGCGTTTTTTCCGGAAACGGTAGCGTTTTCAGCCACACGCCCATAAAACGCAGTGTTTCCGCCCAGTAACACCCATTTCCTGTCAATCACATTACGATCGCCGGAGCGATTAAAAAGCCGTGAGTAAAAATACTATCTTCATAGCAAAGATACTTGGCGAAGTCGCAGTGCGAACATTGCGCATGCGTACTAAGCGGATTTTCACTGCGATGCAATGAAAAAGAACGAGCGAACGACTCGGAATGAGGGCCCATGATTTTACACCACAACAGAAATTGTATATATGTATTTCACATATAGACTTGAAAATATACAGAATATTACTTAAGGCATTTGTAGCTGTAAGTCAGTATCAGCAAAGTCTTTAATCATTTACTTGCTTGTTTTGTTGTTTTTGTTATCATTTTTGTTTTGCACTGAAATCAACATTTTCATTCATTGACATCACATCCTACTATTATTCTCTCTATAGATGACTGTGGTATTCTGATACATGTTACATTCATTTCCCAGATGTTGGACTAAATGAGATCCGGCAGAAGAAGAATATATTCTCTGACCCTTAAGTATAGTAGAATCAGTGGAAAAGAATATATCTACCGGTGTCCTCTATGATAAAGAATTTTATCTTTAATTCTGCAAATGTAATTGCATCCTTGTGTTTTTACCAGTTTCAAAAGACAACTACATTACTCATGTGGTAAGCGAGCTAAACAGAAGGTTAGAGTATTATTGGGCTTGTCACTATCTAATAGAACAGACACCATATCAGACATTCATAAAGGTATGTCGGTAATCATTGTCATAAAATTATTTCTAACTTGTATTTAATAATGTTTTGTAGGGAAGTGGTTTGCAAGAGAACTAAAGAGACTTTAAAGGTTAGAAATATGAATGATAAAAACTATAATATTATAGCGCAAGCATACAGGAGGACAGTAGTAACATGACGCACCAGCATACTGCATTGATAACTACTTACCTAAATCTGGATACACACTGGAAAACAGACAAAAATGGTTATTCAGACAAATTGGTTAAATTTGATTTAACCAATCTATCTGAACAACCGTTTTTGTCTGTTTTTCAGATTTTGTAAACAAATGGTTGATTGTCATTTGCTCACAGATATTACCAGGTTTTTGTTCCAACAAGCCAGATTGGACAGATAAACTTATAGTGTGAATCCAACTTAACTCTCTACCTGTATGATTGAATAAAGAAGCTTAATTATTGACATAAAATCAAGCAAAATAATTAAGCCATACACATACTGTAAGCTCACCCTTCGTATCAATGTTTCACTTGATACACAGTTAAACATAACATTGTTACAGTGATACATGTTGCATATTCTGTCCAATTTAATTGGTGCGCCCTTCCAAAGGGATACCATGCTTAAATAGTGGTTGGTTATATTATGAATAGATTATGTGGTGGGGAAACTTGTTATTGCACACTGGGCAAATTGAGATTTTTTGTATTATACTGTTACAGGCTGATCCTGCCACCGCTATTATTATCTGCTCAATGCTCTATGTATTTTAGTGATTACCCTATGGTACAATTTTATACTGAGTACCCCAGATTGGCAAATAAGAGTGATGTAAGATAGTATACAAGGTACTCCATACGTCTGTACAATAAGCTGCACATTGTTTTGTGGTGTAACAACACTTTTTTTCCATGTACTGTAACGCTGTGCACTCCCCCCGCCTGAGATCTAAATAAATATGTACTGTCCCTCAAAAGCAGATGACACAGTCGAAGAGGGAATGTACATGGAATTTATACTGACACCTACTGTATGTGTTGATTATGACACTTAGTGTTAAGAGATTATATAGAAGTAAAGGATTGACTTCTATTTGCTGGGTATGACCCCATCTACAAAAATTGTTACAGTTATATGCCAATGATGTAGATATATTTCTAGAAAAATAAAGGCTGCTCTAGGAACCCCGCTTGAGTAGTCCCTGTTAAAGGAAAAATGTGCTTTATATTTTTATTTTTATAAATCTTTCCCCCTGCCCTGGTCCATGTGGGACTTTAATACAGTTTCTTATTCCCAGATGTGATGCTACCCAAAAGGGTGAGAAAGAGTTGGACAATTCTCTCTCCATTACCATACTCAGACCAGTTCGGCATAAATATCAGATGAAGATATAGAAACAGGTTTTGTTTAATTTATATGCCGTTGACATGGAAATTAAGTTCACGTGAGGTATAGAGCTATGTTTTTAATTATTGAAATAAAAGTACATTTTTAAACAATTTCTCCTCTAGAATAACCAGTTTATAAGAGTGCGCCGACAAAGAGTATTCTTTCCTTTTTCTGTGTGAAAGTAATCATGCTAACTGTCAGATATAATGAAGAATTTCTGTATAAGCATAGATTTATATGCATTTAAAACATACAGTATAATATATATATACATATATATATATATATATATATATATATTCAAATCTAGATGTCCGCACTCACAGCAGTTATACAGTCACCAATGGGGTGCTCCTCAAGAAAGCCCAAAATAGGACATCCACATATACCAGGTTATTTTCAAGATCCAGATGAAGATCTCAAATAGAGGGCACTCACCAGTCCAACATCATTTGTAAAATTTATTGGTGCATTGAAGTCATCACATACATGTCGACGTTTCGGCTCAAGACCGCCTCAGGAGACATCTGCTCAGCATGCCAGAAGTATGCTCACTTCTGGCATGCTGAGCAGATGCGGTACACTTGTATGGTGTCCATGTCGACGCATGTCGACATACACATAAAACAATGAAAAACTCATGTTGGTATTTAGATCTGTCGGGCATTTTATATGTCGGTATTTTGACCTTGTTGGTATTTTAAATGTCGGTATTTTGTCCATGTCGGGATTTTGACCTTGTCGGCATTTCGACCGTCGGTCAATTGCTGTCAGGATTTTGACCGTTGGGATTTTGATTGGAGGTATTTCATACAGATCCCATATATATATATATATATATATATAGAGAGAGAGAGAGAGAGAGATACTGTATGTATATATATATATATATATCATATACATACTGTATGCAAATAAATATATATATATATATATATATATATATAATGTGGGAAGGTGTATCATAGCAAGTGCTTCCACTGATTGTCAGGGTTCGCCTTATGTTTGAAATATATCGGGGGTGGGGTAATGTGCCAAAACCTTTTCTGGCCAGGGGCACTAACTGTCTAGTTGCGGCTCTGATCTCTTCTAATGACAAAATTTCAAAGTTGGTTCAGACATGTATCTCAAATATAGGTTTTATTTAGTTAAATGTAACTGATGTTTGCCCTAAAGTATAGATACTGTATGCAGAATAATAAAGGTACTGTAAGCCAATTGCAATAATAATAAGTAATGTATGCAAGACGTACTTATAGCATATCTCTTTGAATTTATAGAATAAAAATCATGAAAGCATTTAAGAGCTGCAAAGATTTAAAAAACATCAAAGATGTAACATAGGGAATTGTAATAATATATGCTATGTTTATGTCACATTGATGGTGAAACATTTAAGATCTATTAGTTCCTACTCATTTCGTTCTTTCATTATGTTTTGGCTATGCAAGTTACAATCAGTGTCAACTTTAACCTGTTCTGTAAAGCTCTTTGGCAAATTAAAATAGCAATATTTATATTTGCAGCATGTATATGGGATGCGTTCAGGATGCCGGCTCTCAAAATTCCACTACTGTAATCCTGACATGCAGCCAAAATGCCGGCGCTGGAACTCGACATTACTTGGAATACAGACGCCGTGAATCCCACAGCTGACATCCCCAACATAAGTATGCCGGAGTCTCCTAGGTTTTGGCAGTGGGGAGGAGAGGTCATATTTAGGTTGTGGTGGGAGGGTTAGGGTTAGGCTCCGGAAAGGGAGTGTTATGGAAAAGGGGGGTTATGTTTAGGCTGCAGGAAGGGGAAGTAAGGATTAGGCTATGGGGAGGAGGTTTAGAGTTAGGCACGGCTGGGGAGGGTTAGAGTTAGGCTGTGGGGCTTGCGAGGGTTAAGGAAAGGTTTAGGCTGCAGTAAGAGAGTGTTACAGTTGGTGAGTTAGTGGGGCATTGGGGGAAAATAAGTCTACTTACCTAGCCCATGTCAGGATTCTAGCCATCGAGATGATGCAGTCGTTCTTTTGACGGCCGGCATCCCCAATACCAGCATATCATAACCAACCCCTATATATATATATAGATACACAGAATAAATCATTTTTGAATCAGCAGCGCAAAGGCTGCTTTAAATGCCTAGGCTGCACTACGTGCAGCCATATGATAGCAGGCGATTCTTTTCATCACCCATATACCGGTAAAAAGTTTAACATTCGTCACAGAGTCACGTGCAGTACGAAGTTTGTGATTTATCTACTCAGTTGCCCATGTGGGTTGCACTACGTGGGCAAAACTGAGAGTACTTTTAAGGAACGCATGGCGAACCACCGTTCATCAATAAGGGACGCATTATTGTCAGGGAAAAGTGATCTACCGGTCCCCAGACACTTTGTAGAGGCCCGCCATTCTCTAGCGACTTTACGCCACCGGATAATAGATCATATCCCCCCGTTAAAACGTGGGGGAGATCGGGGTCTGCGTTTGTTACAGGCAGAATCCAAGTGGATTTTCCTATTGGATACTCTGTCCCCCCGTGGGTTAAACGAACAGTTAGGTTTGTCATGCTTTTTATAAAAATGTGTTCTTGCAACCTTGTTTATGACGTGTATGTACATCTTTTGGCGTCAGTTGTGCCGATTGAACATCGTTTTTATGACATAGATTTCTATTTTGTAAATATTGATGAGATTTCTTCTGTTATTACGCATCGCTAATGTTAGTGTTACTATATACTACAGGCAGGCAGCTACAGTGTACTTTGCTGAATATGTGTAACATTACTGTTTGTGGTTTCTGTCTTTTTTATTTTAGCACTTTGCACTTTGTATAATTTTGGTGCTCTGGTCCCTCCGTACCTACTGGGTGTCCGGGCGCACCGTGATGACGTCACTTTATTGAGCGTGGCGCGCGGACGGCGGGAGGAATGGACGGATCAGTGATGGTATAAAGGTATGTGATGTTTTTTAATGTATCATGCCCTGACGAAAATGTTGAACAAATAACATTGAAACGTTAAAAAAAAGGCTGATTGGAGCTGCCTGTTTGTCTTTATTGCCGTGAGTGCCGCCGGACGACTTATATATATATATATATATATATATATATATATATATATATAAGAGAATCAAAGGACTTCTTCAGGGGTAACATCAAGGTATAAAAAAGGGTGGATATCTTAAATCCCAACAGTTAAGTTGTTATTAGACAGGTCTATATAGCCAAGGTACACATTACACCTGCTAAGGAGACTGCCTTTAAGCAAAAAAACAATCTTAAGGCATTTCCACTGCAGTCACAGGAGGAACAGCATCTCCACTGGTATATATACCATCAGAAGGATCTCTCTGTGTCCTGTGATTCTCTAGGAAATGTGCTTTACCAGTGGTTACCATTAGGGATTATCCCATCCTAGATACAACTTTGTGGCCTTATCTTTGTTTTTTTGCTTAAAGGCACTACAGATATCCACCTTTTTTTATACCTTGATGTTACCCTTAAAGAAGTCCTGTGTATAAGATGAAACACGTAGGGTTTTAAAGGTGATTGGACCCATTGTTTGCATTGAGAGCTTCCACCACTGAGCTCACACCCTAGGATGGTTGGTGGCACATCATTATATCTGTTCTGGTGTAGCATTGGTTCCATGTAAAACACCTTATTTTATGATGCAAAATCTTTGTTGTACATATATTTTACGGAATATCATGAATAAATAGCAGATGTTCTATTAATTGAAGGCCTTCGGTGCCTCTATTTTGGTGTCTATTCTGGTGTGAGGGTAACTTCCAGATAAATACTTGCCGGAATATAATCAATCGTTGGTCTAAAGTTTCATTTAACACTGATCCCAGGCCAGGATTTCAATCAAGGTCTTCAAAAACACAGTTATACACTTGGACACTTGTCATTGAGACAGTTTATTTGGACTCTTTTGTGGACAATCGCATTTGAAGCTCTAGCGCCCTCTGGTTCTCATATTTATACATTCCTTTGTTCTAGAGTGAGGTGCTGCTTTCCAAAAGCGCATGAGAAAGTTTTTGTTCTATCTATCTATCTATCTATCTATCTATCTATCTATCTATCTATCTATCTGTCTGTCTCTCTGTCTTTCTGTCTCTCTGTCTATCTATCTATATATCAATCAATCAATCAATCAATCAATCAATCAATCACAGTATATAAACATCCTGTAAACAATGTACTGTATATTTACACAAGGTGAGTAGTCATTTGCTCACTCCTGTAAGTTATTATATATGTATATATAATATCTACTGTCTTGTAGAGATGTGCACTTGAAATTTTTCGGGTTTTGTGTTTTGGTTTTGGGTTCGGTTCCGCGGCCATGTTTTGGGTTCGACCGCGTTTTGGCAAAACCTCACCGAATTTTTTTTGTCGGATTCGGGTGTGTTTTGGATTCGGGTGTTTTTTTCAAAAAACACTAAAAAACAGCTTAAATCATAGAATTTGGGGGTCATTTTGATCCCAAAGTATTATTAATCTCAAAAACCATAATTTCCACTAATTTTCAGTCTATTCTGAACACCTCACACCTCACAATATTATTTTTAGTCCTAAAATTTGCACCGAGGTCGCTGGATGACTAAGCTAAGCGACCCTAGTGGCCGACACAAACACCTGGCCCATCTAGGAGTGGCACTGCAGTGTCACGCAGGATGGCCCTTCCAAAAAACACTCCCCAAACAGCACATGACGCAAAGAAAAAAAAGAGGCGCAATGAGGTAGCTGTGTGAGTAAGCTAAGCGACCCTAGTGGCCGACACAAACACCTGGCCCATCTAGGAGTGGCACTGCAGTGTCACGCAGGATGGCTGTTATGCACACCAGTGCCTGCAGGAAAGTACTGGTGTCAGAACTGTTATGCACTCCAGTGCCTGCAGGAATGTACTGGTGTTTGAACTGTTATGCACACCAGTGCCTGCAGGAATGTACTGGTGTCTGAACGGATAGGTATGCAAAACAAATGGACTCACAGACAGACTGGGGAATATGACATTACGTACACAGAAGGTGATAGGGTAACAAAATACACACAAAGTGAACAGAGAAGCCCAGAGACTAAGGAACTGGGTGTCTCCCTTGTATTAGTAATGCTCAGATGGGAAAAGCAAGATGTTGTGTTTTAATACGTAGAGAACCCGAAATGCTGTTGCTAAGGGCAACAGCAAAACCCTAAAGGGTTACCAATGGGTGTGGCAGTAAACTCCTTGGTCAGAGATGGAATGATAGACACAAGGAGAGTCTCCACAATCCTAATTCTCACTTGCAGTGCACAGTTTCAGCTTACTGCCACTAAACTGACCCCTGACACCTAGCACAGTGAGACAGGATTAGACAGGCAAGTCTTAGAATACAGCCGCAAACTTGCTAAGTTCACAGAGTAGTAACAGAACCCGAGCAAGCTAAACGACTGACTCCAGTCTTACTGCTAGGTCTGGATTGGCAGAGTGTAATACCAAATCCCCAGGCCTATTTGCAGTAAGCAACAAACAAATACAAAGCTACACAGTACTGGCTAACTTTCAGGAACTGACTAACCAACAAAGATTCAGCAGCATCTGCTTAACCTGAGAAGAGGCCTTATAAAGCAGGTGCTGTCCACGCCCCACTCAGACCTCACAGACTGTGAGCACAAAAACCAGCATCGGATCCCCTGCCGTGCACAGAGCCTATAACCACTGCACAGCAAAAGACCCGAACCGGAGTATCAGCTGCGCTTAGGTTACTCCGCTAGCACTTGTCTCCCGGTTGCCATGACGACGTGGCAGCACAGGGCAGGAGACCCTAACAATGGCCCTTCCAAAAAATACTCCCCAAACAGCACATGACGCAAAGAAGAAAAAAAAGAGGCGTAATGAGGTAGCTGTGTGAGTAAGCTAAGCGACCCTAGTGGCCGACACAAACACCTTGCCCATCTAGGAGTGGCACTGCAGTGTCACGCAGGATGGCCCTTCCAAAAAATACTCCCCAAACAGCACATGACGAAAGAAGAAAAAAAAGAGGCGCAATGAGGTAGCTGTGTGACTAAGATAAGCGACCCTAGTGGCCGACACTAACACCTGGCCCATCTAGGAATGGCACTGCAGTGTCACGCAGGATGGCCCTTCCAAAAAAAACTCCCCAAACAGCACATGACGCAAAGAAGAAAAAAAGAGGCGCAATGAGGTAGCTGTGTGAGTAAGCTAAGCGACCCTAGTGGCCGACACAAACACCTTGCCCATCTAGGAGTGGCACTGCAGTGTCACGCAGGATGGCCCTTCCAAAAAACACTCCCCAAACAGCACATGACACAAAGAAAAAAAGAGGCGCAATGAGGTAGCTGTGTGAGTAAGATAAGCGACCCTAGTGGCCGACACAAACACCTGGCCCATCTAGGAGTGGCACTGCAGTGTCACGCAGGATGGCCCTTCAAAAAAATACTCCACAAACAGCACATGACGCAAAGAAAAATTAAAGAAAAAAGAGGTGCAAGATGGAATTGTCCTTGGGCCCTCCCACCCACCCTTATGTTGTATAAACAGGACATGCACACTTTAACCAACCCATCATTTCAGTGACAGGGTCTGCCACACGACTGTGACTGAAATGACGGGTTGGTTTGGACCCCCACCAAAAAAGAAGCAATTAATCTCTCCTTGCACAAACTGGCTCTACAGAGGCAAGATGTCCACCTCATCATCATCCTCCGATATATCACCGTGTACATCCCCCTCCTCACAGATTATCAATTCGTCCCCACAGGAATCCACCATCTCAGCTTCCTGTGTACTTTGTGGAGGCAATTGCTGCTGGTCAATGTCTCCACGGAGGAATTGATTATAATTCATTTTAATGAACATCATCTTCTCCACATTTTCTGGAAGTAACCTCGTACGCCGATTGCTGACAAGGTGAGCGGCGGCACTAAACACTCTTTCGGAGTACACACTTGTGGGAGGGCAACTTAGGTAGAATAAAGCCAGTTTGTGCAAGGGCCTCCAAATTGCCTCTTTTTCCTGCCAGTATAAGTACGGACTGTCTGACGTGCCTACTTGGATGCGGTCACTCATATAATCCTCCACCATTATTTCAATGGGGAGAGAATCATATGCAGTGACAGTAGACGACATGTCCGTAATCGTTGGCAGGTCCTTCAGTCCGGACCAGATGTCAGCATCAGCAGTCGCTCCAGACTGCCCTGCATCACCGCCAGCGGGTGGGCTCGGAATTCTGAGCCTTTTCCTCGCACCCCCAGTTGCGGGAGAATGTGAAGGAGGAGATGTTGACAGGTCGCGTTCCGCTTGACTTGACAATTTTGTCACCAGCAGGTCTTTGAACCCCAGCAGACTTGTGTCTGCCGGAAAGAGAGATGCAAGGTAGGTTTTAAATCTAGGATCGAGCACGGTGGCCAAAATGTAGTGATCTGATTTCAACAGATTGACCACCCGTGAATCCTTGTTAAGCGAATTAAGGGCTCCATCCACAAGTCCCACATGCCTAGCGGAATCGATCCGTGTTAGCTCCTCCTTCAATGTCTCCAGCTTCTTCTGCAAAAGCCTGATGAGGGGAATGACCTGACTTAGGCTGGCAGTGTCTGAACTGACTTCACGTGTGGCAAGTTCAAAGGGCAGCAGAACCTTGCACAACGTTGAAATCATTCTCCACTGCGCTTGAGACAGGTGCATTCCACCTCCTATATCGTGCTGAATTATATAGGCTTGAATGGCCTTTTGCTGCTCCTCCAACCTCTGAAGCATATATAGGGTTGAATTTCACCTCGTTACCACTTCTTGCTTCAGATGATGGCAGGGCAGGTTCAGGCGTTTTTGGTGTTGCTCAAGTCTTCTGTACGTGGTGCCTGTACACCGAAAGTGTCCCGCAATTCTTCTGGCCACCGACAGCATCTCTTGCACGCCCCTGTCGTTTTTTAAAAAATTCTGCACCACCAAATTCAAGGTATGTGCAAAACATGGGACGTGCTGGAATTTGCCCATATTTAATGCACACACAATATTGCTGGTGTTGTCCGATGCCACAAATCCACAGGAGAGTCCAATTGGGGTAAGCCATTCCGCGATGATCTTCCTCAGTTGCCGTAAGAGGTTTTCAGCTGTGTGCGTATTCTGGAAACCGGTGATACAAAGCGTAGCCTGCCTAGGAAAGAGTTGGCGTTTGCGAGATGCTGCTACTGGTGCCACCGCTGCTGTTCTTGTGGCGGGAGTCCAAACATCTACCAAGTGGGCTGTCACAGTCATATAGTCCTGACCCTGCCCTGCTCCACTTGTCCACATGTCCGTGGTTAAGTGGACATTGGGTACAACTGCATTTTTTAGGACACTGGTGAGTCTTTTTCTGACGTCCGTGTACATTCTCGGTATCACCTGCCTAGAGAAGTGGAACCTAGATGGTATTTGGTAACGGGGGCACACTACCTCAAGAAATTGTCTAGTTCCCTGTGAACTAACGGCGGATACCGGACGCACGTCTAACACCAACATAGTTGTCAAGGCCTCAGTTATCCGCTTTGCAACAGGATGACTGCTGTGATATTTCATCTTCCTCGCAAAGGACTGTTGGACAGTCAATTGCTTGGTGGAAGTAGTAAAAGTGGGCTTACGACTTCCCCTCTGGGATGACCATCGACTCCCAGCAGAAACAACAGCAGCGCCAGCAGCAGTAGGCGTTACACGCAAGGATGCATCGGAGGAATCCCAGGCAGGAGAGGACTCGTCAGAATTGCCAGTGACATGGCCTGCAGGACTATTGGCATTCCTGGGGAAGGAGGAAATTGACACTGAGGGAGTTGGTGGGGTGGTTTGCGTGAGCTTGGTTACAAGAGGAAGGGATTTACTGGTCAGTGGACTGCTTCCGCTGTCGCCCAAAGTTTTTGAACTTGTCACTGACTTATTATGAATGCGCTGCAGGTGACGTATAAGGGAGGATGTTCCGAGGTGGTTAACGTCCTTACCGCTACTTATTACAGCTTGACAAAGGCAACACACGGCTTGACAAATGTTGTCCGCATTTCTGTTGAAATACTTCCACACCGAAGAGCTGATTTTTTTGGTATTTTCACCAGGCATGTCAACGGCCATATTCCTCCCACGGACAACAGGTGTCTCCCCGGGTGCCTGACTTAAACAAACCACCTCACCATCAGAATCCTCCTTGTCAATTTCCTCCCCAGCGCCAGCAACACCCATATCCTCCTCATCCTGGTGTACTTCAACACTGACATCTTCAATCTGACTATCAGGAACTGGACTGCGGGTGCTCCTTCCAGCACTTGCAGGGGGCGTGCAAATGGTGGAAGGCGCATGCTCTTCACGTCCAGTGTTGGGAAGGTCAGGCATCGCAACCGACACAATTGGACTCTCCTTGTGGATTTTGGATTTCAAAGAACGCACAGTTCTTTGCGGTGCTTTTGCCAGCTTGAGCCTTTTCATTTTTCTAGCGAGAGGCTGAGTGCTTCCATCCTCATGTGAAGCTGAACCACTAGCCATGAACATAGGCCAGGGCCTCAGCCGTTCCTTGCCACTCCGTGTGGTAAATGGCATATTGGCAAGTTTACGCTTCTCCTCCGACAATTTTATTTTAGATTTTTGAGTCCTTTTTTTACTGATATTTGGTGTTTTGGATTTTACATGCTCTGTACTATGACATTGGGCATCGGCCTTGGCAGACGACGTTGCTGGCATTTCATCGTCTCGGCCATGACTAGTGGCAGCAGCTTCAGCACGAGGTGGAAGTGGATCTTGATCTTTCCCTAATTTTGGAACCTCAACATTTTTGTTCTCCATATTTTAATAGGCACAACTAAAAGGCACCTCAGGTAAACAATGGAGATGGATGGATACTAGTATACTTATGGATGACGAGCGACTGCCGACACAGAGGTAGCTACAGCCGTGGACTACCGTACTGTGTCTGCTGCTAATATAGACTGGATGATAATGAGATGAAATGAATATATATATATATAATATCACTAGTACTGCAGCCGGACAGGTATATATATTTATTATGTAATGACTGATGACGGACCTGCTGGACACTGTCAGCTTAGCAGCACAGCAGACTGCTACAGTAAGCTACTATAGTAGTATGTATCAAGAAGAAAGAAAAAAAAAAACCACGGGTAGGTGGTATACAATTATGGATGGACGAGCGACTGCCGACATAGAGGTAGCTACAGCCGTGGACTACCGTACTGTGTCTGCTGCTAATATAGACTGGATGATAATGAGATGAAATTAATATATATATATATAATATCACTAGTACTGCAGCCGGACAGGTATATATATTTATGATGTAATGACTGATGACGGACCTGCTGGACACTGTCAGCTCAGCAGCACCGCAGACTGCTACAGTAAGCTACTATAGTAGTATGTATCAAGAAGAAAGAAGAAAAAAAAACACGGGTAGGTGGTATACAATTATGGATGGACGAGCGACTGCCGTCACAGAGGTAGCTACAGCCGTGGACTACCGTACTGTGTCTGCTGCTAATATAGACTGGATGATAATGAGATGAAATTAATATATATATATAATATCACTAGTACTGCAGCCGAACAGGTATATATATTTATTATGTAATGACTGATGACGGACCTGCTGGACACTGTCAGCTCAGCAGCACCGCAGACTGCTACAGTAAGCTACTATAGTAGTATGTATCAAGAAGAAAGAAAAAGAAAAAACACGGGTAGGTGGTATACAATTATGGATGGACGAGCGACTGCCGACACAGAGGTAGCTACAGCCGTGGACTACCGTACTGTGTCTGCTGCTAATATAGACTGGATGATAATGAGATGAAATTAATATATATATATATATAATATCACTAGTACTGCAGCCGGACAGGTATATATATTTATTATGTAATGACTGATGACGGACCTGCTGGACACTGTCAGCTCAGCAGCACCGCAGACTGCTACAGTAAGCTACTATAGTAGTATGTATCAAGAAGAAAGAAAGAAAAAAAAACACGGGTAGGTGGTATACAATTATGGATGGACGAGCGACTGCCGACACAGAGGTAGCTACAGCCGTGGACTACCGTACTGTGTCTGCTGCTAATATAGACTGGATGATAATGAGATGAAATTAATATATATATAAATATATAATATCACTAGTACTGCAGCCGGACAGGTATATATATTTATTATGTAATGACTGATGACGGACCTGCTGGACACTGTCAGCTCAGCAGCACCGCAGACTGCTACAGTAAGCTACTATAGTATGTATCAAGAAGAAAAAAAAAAAAAACACGGGTAGGTATACAATTATATATATATATACAATTATATATATATATTAAACTGGTGGAGATTAATTAAACTGGTGGTCAGGTCACTGGTCACACTATCAGCAACTTGCAAGTAGTACTCCTAAGCAGACAATCACAATATACTGGTGGTCAGTGTGGTCACAATGGCAGTGTGGCACTCTGGCAGCAAAAGTGTGCACTGTACGTTAAAATATGTACTCCTGCTCTCAGACTCTAACTGCTCCCCACTGTCTCCCCCACAATTCAGATATACACAGTCACACTATCACTTCAGCAAGTAGTAGTACTCCTCCTAATGCTCCCCAAAATTACTAAAGTAAATACTGTGTCTCTCTCTACTCTAGTCTCACTCTCTTCTCTATAAACGGAGAGGACGCCAGCCACGTCCTCTCCCTATCAATCTCAATGCACGTGTGAAAATGGCGGCGACGAGCGGCTCCTTATATAGAATCCGAGTCTCGCGATAGAATCCGAGCCTCGCGAGAATCCAAAAGCGGGATGATGACGTTCGGGCGCGCTCGGGTTAACCGAGCAAGGCGGGAAGATCCGAGTCGCTCGGCCCCGTGTAAAAAAAACTGAAGTTCGGGCGGGTTCGGATTCCGAGGAACCGAACCCGCTCATCTCTACTGTCTTGCAGACTGGTGACCGGATCTCATGGAGAACCAGACTTCTATTACAAATTTTAATATTTTGCCATTTTCCATGAAAGCCGGTGATGAACCCATAATTTTCAGTATTTTCTTCTTAATATTTCTGTTTGGAGTTCTTGTGAATACAGCTATAATCACAGTTATATGTTTGGATTCACGTTTACACACCCCCATGTATCTGTTCCTCTGTAACTTGTCCTGTGTAGATATCTGCTACACAACCGTTACAGTCCCTAAACTGCTGGACATGTTGCGATCTGGGAATAACACAGTATCCTTCAAACAATGCTTTGCTCAGGTGTTCTTTTTCTTTATAGCTGCCAGCTCTGAGGTTATACTATTATTTGTGATGGGGTACGACCGGTACATTGCGATCTGTCATCCCTTACACTACCACCAGATAATAAGCAAGAAGGTCTGTACCCTGCTGGTGGCTATGATCTGGCTATGTACGTGTGTAAACGCAATGCTGTGGTTAATTTCAATTCTTAAAATGTCCTTCTGTCATTCTACCACCATTCATCAGTTCTTCTGTGAAGCTAAAGCTATTAGTGACATTGCCTGTTCAGGATTAAACATGTTTTATATCGTCACATTTGTAAACACAGTGCTATTTGGCATTTTTCCATTCTTCGTCAATGTGATGTCATACAAAAAAATTATCAGTGTTATACTGCATATTAAATCAAGGGAAGGAAGAAAAAAAGCTTTCTCTACCTGCTCATCCCACATCACCGTCATGACCATCTACTACGTTATTGGTATATCCGTCTATATGATAACATCAACAGGCCAACTCATTTTCCTAGAACAGATGATGACTGTGATATATACAACAGTGATCCCCATGGTGAACCCACTTGTATATAGTCTACGCAATCATTAAATCAGGAGAGCTCTTCAGAGACTAGTGGCACTGCTTGTAACCCCTCTGTGAAGTTACAGGGTTTCAGAACATGTGGGCATGGCAGTAGAGTAAACCAGTGGTGTTTTATTGAACAAAATGTGTGATAAACAGTACAGTACGCTTCAGTGATACACTTCAACATGACAATTCCCACAACAAATCCCTAGCAAAGCATCACCTCTCAGGCTAGAATCAGTGACTCCTCTCTTAAACCCTCAGAATACAGGTTCCCAGACAGGGCCCCGTGTGCACCTCTGGGTTGGCCCCCTCCTCTGTACGTTGCAGTAGTCTCCAGCATTGCACCTTGAAAAAGGCCTCTGTTAGAGGTGGAAACGCGTCGGTGATTACAGGACGCTGAGGAGGGTAGCAGGAGAGGAACGTTCCATTCCAGTACAGCGAGGCACAGGGGATTACCGGGTTTCCCTGCACCTATCAAAACCCGCAGGCTGGCTTTGAACTGTGCATACAGTTCATATCATCTGGTAATTTCCTCACCACTCCCCACCCCAGTTCCTTATGCTGCTATTTTAATCCAAACTGTGTTTTAAAAAATTATATATAAAATCCACAGAATCATTGTAATTTCCAGTGTTGCTATTTATCCTATGGGATGATTCATGTAATTTCAACACTTGAGGAATTTTTTAATGTTTGATGAATTTGTATTTTACCTATGATTAAAACTGTACTTCACTATGTACACAAAATCTTTTTCTTTCATATGATATTTGCATGAGTTTGCAATTAACTCTGGGACCTTTTGAAGCGACAATTCATTGTGGAGCGCAGGATGTCCCCTTTTCTCATATTTTTTCTTTGACACATGTGGTGAAGGATTTGGGAACCTTCTTTGGAGAAGGGGGGTGCTATCCAGCAGCTTGGCCTTTTGCGCACTGAGATCTCCCTTGTATTTCATTTATATTCTCCAGAAACATGTCGGCAGCCATGTTCTGGAGACCAATTTGGTCACTGCGAATGCGCTGGTGCCATTTCAGTGGTGATATTTGCCATAACTGAAGTGCCTGATGCTGGACTCTGGAAAGGTAAGTATTATAAATGGGTGCGGTGTGTTCGGTGTGGTTCCCCTCCTGGACCCAGGGGCCTGTTTGCACCGCACACATTGCACCCATTATAGAAACACTGATGATCTCAGATACATAATCTTGACTCAATGTCCCAAATAGTCCAATTCAGTGGGTTCCACAGCAGATCTATGGCAGAGCATTATCTTTTAGCCTAGGGTCAGTGATTCATCTCCCCAGGATGTAGTAATGTACTGATTGCCGGAATCCCAAAAGCTGGTAAAATGCCAGCGGTTGGAATCCTCACTGCTCCCCAGTATTCTTACTTGGGTGGTAGGTCCACACCACCACCTGAGGGAGAATAGAACTCGTGGCGAGCAAAACTCGCCAGTGGGTCCGAAGCGTGGTGAGCGTAGCGAGCCCATGAGGGGACTCACTCTGCTTGCTGATGGTATTGCGGCTGGTGGGATCGGCAGCTGGGTTATCATACTGAACTCATCTTTCCAATAGTCCAAATAGCCCACATTTATCTCACTCCTAATCCCCTTGTGGGAATATCCTGCCCAGGAGGAGTTATTGATTCAATATTACATATGACCTATAAAAGTGTGTTCCTCAATGCAACTATAATGTATCAATAGGGAGTTGCTGAGAGATCCATTTGGATACAAATTATAGTAAGTAAAAACTGCTCTGACTCACGAAGGTGTGTTTCCCAGCGCAGTTACCATGTATCAGTAGGGAGCTGCTGGGAGGACTATTTGTGATACAATATAGTGTGAAATCACTTTGAAATTACAGTCACTATACATCAATAGGAGCTCAGTAGAACTATATAAGAATAGTACTGTACATATTTTTTTTTTTTTTTTGGGCAACAAAAGTTCCAATTGAATAAATATTCCTTTATTATTTTTTATTTTCATTTTTTTCTTGAAGTGATGTATAAAAGACATTTGCAATAAGAGCATACACTTACTCCTGTACACTATAGCTCGAATGAAGTGATACTTCTCTTATTAAGATAATTGAGATAACTGAAACTAATGATCATTACCCTGAATTGGAGGAATCCTGACTATATCCCCAAAAATTAATTATTCCGATGTGATCAATGCCCATATGAAAATAGAAATAATTCATGGGTAAATGACAAGGACCTAATTATTATATTTTATCATACATGAAGATACCCATCACGGGTCTGCATGATTAGACATGGTGTTTATGCTGTAATCCCATATACATTTCCATACCTTGGTGATCAATTGTGGGACTCATAGAGATACTAATAGAACCTGCACAATAGACATGATGCATGTTTACCTTTCTGTGTGAATATATCATTGTCAGCAGGTCACATACAAATGAGCCCATAGATCTGGCCTAATAGCAGAACTATAATGTGGACTGTATACTAATAAAAACAGATAATATCCACTATTTGCTAAACAGGCTACTGCACAATCCTAATCTCCGTTTGAATAACAGTGATGGAAGGGAAAAAGTGTATAACACCATAGTTAGCAGACCTGCCTCGGTGAAACACAATATTCCTTGTCCTCTTGCTCTTCAACCAATTAACCCATGTGACTAATATAAGTTGACATTGTATCACAAGGGATATTCAATATGATATAGATCTCCTGTATCAGAATCTGTTACAATTTGGTAACCAACACACACAACTTAAAGAATAAAGAATTAATACACAGTGAGTCCGCAAGTATAATTTATTATCACCTTTATAATATTTTTCACATATATATGTTTATATTTCACTAAACAGGAACAAAATTTTAAATGAATTTAATAAAAGTTAAGTTTTATAATTAATTAATTATTCAACTATATAATAATTTCCTCTTCAAGTGCGCCAACAAAAAAGACAATCCTGTTCTTTCGTCTTTTTGCCAGGAGGAGTTACAAAATGTTCAGAATGGTGGGGTGTTTGCAATATCCAAACTCCACTATCTCACCTTAGGGTTATCTCTCAGTTAACAACACCCTGCTGGGTCAGACTCCTGGTTATATAGAATATTTTACTGTTGGACAAAAGGGAGTAAAATAAAGGAACAATGGTACATTAAATTACTCAACCTTTGAGTGTCCCCCTGTGGTATAAGTAAAGCAAAGATTGCTTCTGTTATACAATGGTTTGGTCTACCTGACCTGATAATCTAATTATGGATGCATGGACTTGTTCATTGTAAGTAAACAATAGAAATCCAGGGCTAACATAAATATATCAACTGCAGTGTAACAGATAACATAACACAATTGCATATATTGCCAATATTAAGGATAGTTTAAACACAGTATGGGGTGAGCAGCAACATGTGATAAAAAGTAAATATTCAACATGTTTTGCTGATGTGGGTAATGAGGCATATTAATTGGTACAGACCTCTCATTTCCTCACACCATTATTAGCCCATACTTAGCCCATTTCCAGTGTCCATGTGCAGAGACCAAACCATGTTCTGGTAACTGTCCTGGTCAATGGCTGGTTCACACAAAACAAAAGTGCCCATAGGGCATGAAAGAATACTATCTGAGCTTTTGCCATAATATGGTCCTATTGTTATCTCTCATGGTCATATGCCTGCATTCACAGGCTCACATGGAGAAAATGACACCATTAGAGTGGTTAAACATATGCTCATGGTTCTAGGAAGCATTGAGGGAGCAGGAGAGCTTGTAGAAAGCTTAGTTGAGGGGGGACAGTTTTCTAGAAATGCTACCATTTACTAATCCTGTGAAACACAGAAACTACAATACACTGGCTAGAAATGCTGATGGTCATAAGTGTATTTATAATGTGTGCAGAGATTGTGGTGCACATTGGCCACAGGGTCCAGGGGGTCCCTGCACCGTGCACCCTAACTTTGTGCCAGCAAGCGGGATCCTCATCCTCCACAGCACCATCATCACAGTGGCATCTGCATGGGCCCCCTTGGGCATTAGTAGGTCCCTGTTGATGGCTCTCTGCATTGGCATGGGTGTAGTCCTGCATCCAATGTGTCAAGGTCTACATCCAGTCCAGCTCAATATTCCAAAATACATTTCTAGTCTGGATCAAGTCATTGACATCCATCTCAAGACTTATCAAGAGAATTCACATTGAGTACAGTCAATAAAGTGAGATCCCTATCCTGTGGTAGTCAATGGATTAATGTCAACATTCAGCACAGCCCATTGTGTAGATGTCCACATCCAGTCTGATTTGCAGACATGCACTAGATACAGTGTTCTCTATCCTCCATATTCCATGATAAATAAATGCACAAAAGTCTACAAATAGCATACAAGTGTAGGCTTATAGTGCTTATAGCAGATAACATGATAAATAAATGTATAGAATAATAAGAATAAGAAAAAGAATAAATAATAATAATATCATCATTAGTGAAATACTGTACCCACACATATATACAATGTATTAGCCTCCTGTGAAAATACATCTGGGCAAGATGTATTAAAACATTGAAAAAGATAAAGTGGAAAAGTTGAATAAAGCAACCAATCTGCTAGTAACGGACATTTTTCTAGCACAGTCTATAAAATGACTGTTATAAACTAATTGGTTGCTATGGGCAACTTCTCCATATTATCTCTCTTGAAGATTTGACTCATCTCCCCCAAAGATAGATAAGGGTAATAAACAAACAGTTGTACAATAAACATTATAAGCCACCAAGGACTGTGTGAGTGTCTCTTACCGTTACGGACCTTCAAACTAATAAGTTAATTCTAAGCTATGACCCTGTAGCTATTAATGACTAATTTTTGTTTCAGAACTCATTATATAATCTTCAGGAAGGTGAACCAGCATTGACACCATACTCCTCTGCATTACAGGCTTATTTATATTCTTGTAATCTCCCTAAGAGCAGTTCTTCCATATCTAAACTTAATTCACCTATTACGATGGAGGAACTGGATGTGGCTTTAAAATCTCAAAATCCCACTAAGGCTCCAGGCACAGACAGTCTCCCAGCATCATATTGTAAGTCCTTTTCAGGGGTCTTGTCTCCTCATTTGGTTTCTCTTTTTGATTAAGTTATGCATAGTGAGTATTTTCATAGTGACACATTAAAATTACTGTTTTTTGTAATCCCAACCCCCCTGCACAATTCTGCCAGACTTAGATCCCAGAACGAGGCAAAACGTCATCATCCCGCTGTCAGATACTGGTGGGTTTTGGATTCCATATAAAATGCAATGTGTCATCACTATTTTCCCTCTGGACTTGGAGAGTGAGGAAGACAGACCTCTGTCTCTCTCTGTGGGTGGTGGCGTCGGATGGGATCAATGTGTGCTCTGTTGGGGTTCTGTCCTGTGTGCTGTTAGGGGTGCTGTCCTGTCACTGTGGTGTCCAGTGCTGTTAGGGGTGCTGCAGCTAAACATGGGTGTTGTTGTCCTGTCACTGTGCTGTACAGGCAGGGCCGGTGCTTCCATTAGGCAGCTTTAGGCAGCTGCCTATGGACGGGGGATCTGAAGGTTCGGTCCGCTGTGGCTGCCTGGAGAAAACAGTGGATACTTGACAGTAGAGGGTGAAGGCACTGGATCCGCAGCCAGGGGACAGAATGGTGTCATAACAAGGTTGGGGGCACAGCTTGGAGTGCACAGTGTCTATGCTTACCGATTGCCCACTACTCCCGTGATACAGCATAGAACCCGCTGTCAGGCAAACCCTAGTCTCCATTCAGCCAAGCTCCTGTGGCTGATCCCTCCCTTAAGACTAGCCACCAATGAGCTGAATCACTTTCTAGCAGACCCGCCTCCCTCAACCCCTTCTAAACATTTCTATTCAATGTGCAAGCCTGAAATACCACCTGCGCAGGGTCAGAGTTAGAGAATGATGTAAATCTGGTGCTGGTCTAGCCGCGGATCCCTTGTGCATGATAGTGATGTGATGGTGAGTTTTACAGTATGTGGTATGTCAGCACTGCATGACAATGCAGACTGCTTGCTGCAGGATGAGGGTAAAGTTGATGTGTAACAGTGTGATCCCCCCAAGCAGCATCCTCCAGTCCACTCCACACTGGGTTAGATTGTAAGCTCTTCTGAGCCAGTCTCATTCTGCTGCTCCCACTGTCTCCTTATCTGTACTCACCCCCCAGGCGCCTTTCATGTAAGGACAGATCAGCTTTTTTTGCATGATTAAGCTGCCATTCTTCTGTGAACGGAGATCGGAGGTCAGAGGTGGTGGGGAGCAGTGGCGTGCGGTGAGGTCAGTAGCTGGTGAGGCACTGCAGCCATAATGTCCGCCGAGTCCCGCCGATGATCCCTACCGCCGCCGAGCCAATGCCTGCTACTGCCACTGAGCCAATGTCTGCTACTGTCACCGTCCCTGATGCCCGCTACCCCTGCCGCTAATGGCCACCACCCCCACCAATGGCTTACAAAATGACCCACCATCAACTGCCCCGGCCCCCCCGCCACTAATTCGCATATCAGTCCGATGCCACCGCCAATGCCTGCAGCCTGTCTACTCATCAAACTTGAGATGAGCAGGTGGCTAGTAAATTGTACATTTTTATAAAAAAAAAAAAAAAGAACTAGTCTTTGGGACTGGAGAGGGAGTGCAATTTTGTTATACAGGGCTTCCCTTAACTTAATAGCGCCATGGGTGTGAGAGGGTAATGCTAGGGAGAGGGTGACACCAGAGGGTGACAGCAGTGGGTGACAGGGAGAGGGTGACAGCAGTGGGTGACAGGAAGAGGGTGACGCCAGGTAGAGGGTGACAGCAGTGGGTGACACCAGATAGAGGGTGACAGGGAGAGGATGACAGCAGTGGGTGATGCCAGGGAAAGCGTAACAGCAGTAGCAGTGGGTGAGACTGTGACTGAGAGAAGGAAAGGGTAATGGGGATAGGCAGTGAGTTACAATTAAACTGCTGTTTACTTACCTGGTCCAGGGCCTAGAACTGCAGCGTGACTCTTCCTTTGATGTTAACCCTGGGGATCGCCGGTGGAAATTGCAAGCAGGAATCCAGGTTCGGAGGTAGAGTGAGAGAAGAAGGGATGAGCAGGGGTCGTGCCTCTCCTCCCTCCTCTAGCCGGACTGCATTCAGTGCCAGCTGCAGCTCATGATTTTAATTAGTGGCAGAGTAGGCCAGAGACGGGCAGTGAAAGTGAGGTGGGCGCAAGTTACGGGACTGGGGGCTCTCTGGCTGTGCCGCACACAGGAACATTTCTCGGCAACCACTTCCCTGGCCAGCGGCACCCCCCTCTGCCACGGTGCATGGGCAGACCTGGATTAAGGCTCCAGGGGGCCCGGGGTACTTAAGACATGGGGGGCCCCAAGGACTAATATATAGCTATATATGGTATATGGCATTCAATTCAAATAACTGGACACAAGAGTCTCCTTCACAATCAACGTTTCGGTATTATTAACCGTTGTCAGGATCCTGGCGAAGGTTAATAATACCAAAATGTTGATCATGAAGGAAACTCTTTTGCCCAGTTATTTGAATTGAATGCCAGTCCTGAGAGTGCCACCCACACTGCAGAATATATATGTGTGTGTGTGTGTGTGTGTGTGTGTGTACTGATATATATATCATACAAATATATATATATATATATATATACACATATACAGAGATAGACTGCACTACATCACATACTGACCATGCAGATTGTATTACACCCAGACTGACCCTTTACTCACTACACTACAGAATAACCTTCACACACCACACACTACACAACAAACTGACCTTTACACTGACAAGTTGCGCACACTAGTATACAGAGAGAGCACCCCAGCCTTGGCGCTTAGCACGTCCCCGGTTACATTGCGCAGAGTGGGCCGAAGCAGGAACACGGAGAGCAGCAGCGCTGCCAGCAGCCGCACCGACATCTCCCTCATCCCGGCGGCACTTCCAGGTGTGGGACGTTACCCTGCGCTCCCCCAGCTCCTTGCGGATGTACACTAGTGTACATGGCAGGGACAAAACAGGTGAGGTGTGCGGGCGCAGCGTAGAATGGAGTGGGGCGCCGAGCGCAGTAGGCAGTACGGGACTGTAGAGGGGACGGGACGGGGCGGGGCGGGGCGGGGTGGGGGTGGGGGGGGGGCTGCGGTCGGATTAGCAAGGGTTATCAAAGAGTGATTCCACAGCCAAAAATAAAAATCCAAGATGACAGGTCAGACGCATGCCTTGGTGCTTCCACACCCCCCCCCCCTCCCTCCAAGCTGCCCCCTTCCAATCACAACTTCCACAGTTACAGGGGCGTGCTTTCATTTGGGCTGAAAGCATGTGACACCCTCATTACATTTCACCTAATTGTGGAATCCTGGCTGATTTCTATTAGACCCTTTGTTAAAAATATATATATGCCACAGGTGCTCTGTACAAAATAAGCTGTATGCATTGGTGACAGTGGAAAAGTGGATGCCCGTGATCCCATATAGCCCCTGTTGGCAGTGGTTGAACAAGGGCAGAGACCAGCGCGTGGTAAAAAGACAGTTGGATGATTTCCCCACGTGCGAGCTACGGAGGAGACGCGTGAACGACGGGCAGCCGTTAAGGAGAAACTGCGCACTGACTCGAAGGACCCGGGAGAAGACGGAGGGGATCGCCATCTTGCTCCGGCCGAGGGTTCTCTCAGACTGACGGCTGAGCGGTGTCCCGATCACCATAGGAGTGACGCGGCGGTTGCCGGCGGAGACTTGAGACGGAGGAGCAGAGAGCCGGGTATCCCCGCAGGTTGATTGGAGGCGGAAACTGGGAGGCGGCCTCACTAACGGAAAGCGACCCATCCACCGGAGAAGGTCAGTGGGAGGAGCGGCTGCAATTGAGTGATCCCGGCGGCCCCGAACTATATGACAGCGGGACTGATCTCCACAGCTGAAGCTTGAGAACTAAGCTGGCGAGTGTGCTGTCCCTCTCTGATCGTATGGAACTTCATAATATAGACTGCAAGAGAGGTATGACTACATTTACTCCTGGCATCATACTGTAGGAGCCAGCAGCGTATAAAACATCAGCTATTCAGATAGACTCCAAAGGTCAATAGACTGAAAAGAGAGATCTCTTAAAATAACTCCGTTGTAGAGGAATAATCACCTTACTAGTTATTGCTGCCTAGAACTGATACACCCCTGCCAGTTCTTTATGCTACGATATTATTCTCCTGACGGTATAAACCCCGTATCTCTTTATTAGTTGAATCAACAAAAGCAGGATTATTAGGCTGCAACTACTTGCAATAAACATTGACTACATATCTAGCGCAGGAAAGTCAGATGGTAAATTGACACTAACACCTACAATTTACGGAGTAGCTGTCGGTGAAAAGAGAGAGAAGGAGAGCGAATAATATAACCAATTAGACTGATACTGAGTTATTGTATCACAGTTAGTGCCGTATCACGGTCCAAGAGCTACCCGGTGTAATCAGATCCTCGTGTATCGCCCGACAAAGGGTATAAGGTAACAGCTGAGGAACAGGTGCCTGAAGAAAACGGCATATTATAGACTTGGAATTTAAGCATTAATTAAAATACCTTAGAGGACATAAGTTACCAGGAAAAGCCAATAAATCTTCTGGAAAGTAACCGTAATTCTTCAGGACCAGTTCAGAGCAGTAGTATAGACAGGCTTGTCTATAATTATTCGACCAGAACCTTTAATCACCAGTTAACTTTAACCCGGGCAACATACTGTAGGAGAGCTCTCTTTAGGACCTAATTAGCCGTGCACGTGCTTTGAAGGGACTATGTTGTTTAGTTCTTCGTTAATTGCATGTCTTAGTGTAGGATGTAAGGAGGTTGGAGTGTAACATACTATTTTAACCGTATTATCTCCTAAAGATTTGTGAATTACCACATTTATTGAGAGGTTTGTTTCCGTTTATAGTTGAAGAAATAATTAGAATAATAATTCTTTCACAGGTGGTTACGTATAGAAAGTTAGATATAGCCTAAAATAAAACAATACTTGTAGCATTGTGCATCTAAAGTTGAAGTACGGTACCAGATATAACATCGGCGGAGAGAGCCTGATGAGAATCCAGTTCCTGTATAATAAAGAAAAACACCTTATGACAAATCTATTATTCTCTGATAATTTCAAAAAGTTATATTGCCTGATTTATATAGAAGTGTAGAATTGAGTTTCCTTTTATTCATTACTGACTCTAGCAGAGAAAACCGGATATTCTAAAATTCATTACATAAGTTTGGCGTCCACGAACAGGATATCGATAAATCTAAAAAAATTAAAAAAAATAAAAAAAATAAAAAAAAATGTCGGCTCCACAGACTCCCGCATCGACATCAGGAAGGAAGCTCCTTCCAGCATCCCCCAGAAAAGAAAATTCTAATACTACCACAACGACATCACCTATAACTATGCCGTACTATTTTGGGGCCCCGTGGTTGCCTACATATGCCGGAAACGTACGTTCCTCCGGCTCCAGCACTCTTAAAGAATTTAAGGACAAACTATATTCTTTGTTTCGATTATACCCACTTAGTAAGAAACAACAAGTGGAGATCGTGATGGGACAACTCAAGGATTCTGCGTTACGTGAGGTGAAGGCCTTGGAGGATGAGGAAAAAGAAACGGTGGAAGACATTTTCCAAAAACTAGGGAGTAGATTCGATTCCAAAACAGTGGCGGAGGTCAAAAGCCGCCTTTATGCAAGAAAACAGCGACCCAACGAATCATTGAGGGATTTCGCCCTGGGACTACAGGAGGCAATGAAAGCAGTCAAGAGCCTTGATGCCCGCGAGATTGTTCAGGCCGACGAGACACTAATTAATTTATTTATAGAAGGAGCTCAAGGTGAGGCGGTTCGTTCTCAACTAAGAATGTGGAAACGTCAACAGCCAAATTGCTCATTTTCAGAGTTTAAAGAGGCAATTCTTCAAATTCTCGGGTTAAATCAAAGCGACGACGCTGATCACGAACCAGCAGCTGATAAACTGGATGAAGAAGGTCCACACGAAGATAAATCGTGTCCCAGGTTTGAAACCATGATACCGAAGGGGGCCGTTTCTCAACAGGCCCAGGCCCCAATGGGAACGGACCCTATCAGTATGCTTGGCAGCAAACTAACGGAACTTACACTGAATTTGGCTCGGATGAACCAGCGAATAGATGAGCTAAGTAGAGAACAAGGTGATAACAGGCAGAGAGAATGGCGCCAAGGGCGCCGTGGCCGGAATCAAACTCGTTGGGACATACCAAGAGAGTCAGGCCGGCGACCCACTGATCAATTTGACCCCCAGGGGAGACCGATCTGTAGAGGTTGTCAACAAAGTGGACATGTTGAACGAAACTGCCCTAATGCAAATTTAAACCAGGAGATCCCGAGGCAAGGGACCGACCCTCGGGAGGAGACCCAGTAACAGGTCCGTCATCGCAGGAGTGGTGGCCCAGGTATGTTGGCAAGTGCCCACATCTGAAAATTCAGATTAATGGGGTCGAAGTAATGGCTCTCTTAGATACGGGTTCTCAAGTATCCACTATATGTCTCACAGAGTTCCTTCGACATTGGGACGAAAACACCATCGTAACTCCACCAACTACTTGGCTCCATCTCCTGGCCAGCAACGGGCAACCAATCACATATCGAGGATATTGGGAACCGGATATGAAGATAGGAAAGGCCAAGTTGTATCGACAAGGGTGCCTAGTTACCACCGCATCTAATACACATTTGCCTCCGGTTATCCTAGGCATGAATATCCTGAAAAACTGCCCCAATGAGATGGTGGAAGCTCTACAATGTGAAATGAAGACTGCGGCTCCTAGAGAGCGGAGAGCCTTACAACAAACAGTAAGGTTGCTTGAGAAGCAGAAAAGATTCGCTAATGTCCGGGGAGAGATCGTAAAGGCCCGAGTTGCAGATCGGCAACCAATATTGTTAGAGCCTAAGTCCGAACAGGTGGTGTGGTGTAAGACCAGAATAGGCCCCCTAGGACATAATTATGAGGCCCTGGTAGAATCCTGCGATCATGATGGGCAGCAGCCTTTTGCTGTAGCAAGAACATTAGCGATCGTAGAACATGGAAGGATACCTGTGCGTGTGCTCAATCCACACCATTATCCTATCAGACTTTACAGACACTACCCAGTAGCAAGGGTAAGTCAAGTAGACTTCCAGGATATCGTGGAACAGAATGGGATTACGACTCCAAGTGAGGCAGCAGCGGAGGAAGCAGTCAATGAGACGGAAACTCCATGGTGGTCCGAAGTACAGATCGGCGATGAGGATACATCAGACGCTCAAAGAGAGGGGGTACTTCGGATGATACAACAAAAAGCTGAGGTTTTTAGTCAACACCCGTCTGACTTTGGCAAGGCCGAGAAAGTATTTCATCATATACCCACGGGGACAACCCCTCCGATTAAAGAGAGACATCGTCCTTTACCTCCAACCATGTATCAGCCAGTGAGAAATATGCTCGCCAAAATGAAAGAGGCTGGAGTCATTCGAGAGAGCCACAGCCCGTGGGCGGCTCCAATTGTGATTGTGAAAAAGAAAGATGGCAGCCTCCGATTCTGCGTAGATTATCGCAGGTTAAATGCTGTCACTCATAAGGATGCTTACCCGCTACCGAGAATCGAGTAATCCTTTACGGCTTTGAAAACAGCCGCATACTTCTCCACATTAGATCTTACCAGCGGATACTGGCAAATACAAATGGCCCCTGAAGATAGGGAAAAGACGGCTTTCACAACACCAATGGGACTATTCGAATTTGAGCGAATGCCCTTTGGGCTCTGTAATGCACCAGCTACATTTCAGCGGGTGATGGAACATTGTCTTGGTCATCACAACTTTGAGACGGTGTTGTTATACCTCGATGATGTCATCATTTTTTCAAAAAGTTATGAAGATCACCTTAGACATTTGGAGGAAATATTCAATTTACTGATTAAGGCTGGATTGAAGCTCAAACCGGCCAAATGCCATCTACTCAAACCAAAGGTTCGATACCTTGGCCATGTTGTCAGCGCTGAAGGAGTGATGCCTGATCCAGAAAAAATGAATGTGGTGCAGGATTGGCCAGTACCTCGAACCATCAAGGATGTTCGAAGTTTCCTAGGGTTCGTCGGTTATTACAGACGTTTTATTGAACAGTTCGCCCGAGTAGCCGCCCCATTACATGAACTCCTAAGAGGCCGATCAGGTGTCGAGAGAAGAGGCTCTTTTTTTGTGGATTGGAGGAAAGAACATCAAACGGCTTTCGAACAACTAAAAGATGCGTCGACAAAGGCTCCACTACTTGCCTATCCAGACTACGATAAACCCTTTGAAGTATACACCGATGCCAGTCACCGGGGTTTAGGGGCTGTTTTGTCCCAGAGGCAGAATGGACGGGAGCGAGTTATTGCCTACGCCAGCAGGGGCCTTCGCAAGACTGAGCGGAACAGCGAGAACTACAGCACCTTTAAGCTGGAATTGTTAGCCCTCGTCTGGGCCATTACAGAAAAATTTAAGGACTATTTGGCCGCTGCCCCATTTATCATCATGACGGACAACAACCCGTTAGCTCATCTATCTACTGCTCGGCTGGGGGCTCTCGAACAAAGATGGGTATCTCGTCTTGCCAACTTCAAGTATATGGTGTCGTATAGAAGTGGGAAGTCAAATGGCAATGCCGATGCCTTATCGCGGCTACCAAGGACCGATGTGGCAGAAGAGGATAAAGACGCTGAGGAAGACATCGAGACTCCAGTGTTCAAAGTAGCTAGAATGGGGAGAACCGTCACTTCGGACCCTTTGTCTGCATCCATTGATCCACAGGTGGAAGATCACTCCGGTGAACTAACTCCTATTGATTGGTCGAGAATCCAAAGACAGAGCACAGTGTTGAAAGAACTCATGACTCTATTGCGACAGAAACGTAGATTGAACAGAGTTCAACGAGCCGAGGCTGATCCAGAACTAGTGAAATGGTTGAGACACCGGGAACGTATACAGCTAAAACAAGGTCTCTTAGTACGAATTAGTATTGACCCTGGTACTCATCAGACAGTCACTCAGATCGTAGTCCCCAGAGATCAGGTCACCTTCCTGTTAAAAGCCTATCATGATCAATCGGGGCACTTCGGTATGCAAAAAACAGAGGCGGTATTAAGAAGAAGATACTTTTGGATCGGCATGAGAAATGACGTGGAGAGATGGTGTCAAGATTGTGTGCCGTGCAGCCTAAAGCGACACCCTGATGCTAAACAGAAAGATATATTACATCCCATCAAGAGCCAACGCCCTTTGCAAATTGTTGCAATGGATCACGTGAAACTGGAACCAAGCACCAGCGGGTACCAATACGCACTGACTATGATTGACCATTATAGCAAGTTCCTGGTGGTCGTACCAGCTAGAGACCTTACTGCAAAGACCACTGCTGAACTTTTTCTCCACTACTTTGCTAGACCCTATGGGTATCCAGACTGTATCCTGACGGACCAAGGCCCTGCTTTTGAGTCACGGCTTTTTCATGAACTTTGCTCCTATTATGGATGTCGGAAGACGAGAACCACCGTATATCATCCACAGGGAAACGGACTATGTGAGCGGGCTAATCGAACCATTATTGGCATGTTAAGGAGTCTGCCAATGGGTGAACGGGCCAAATGGCCGACCCTACTCCAGGAACTCACTTATCTGTATAACAACACAGAAAATTCCTCCACTGGATTCACCCCTTATTATCTCATGTTCGGGCGTCAGGGTAAACTACCGCAAGACTTGGAACTAGTACCAGAAGAAACATATACGGACAATACTCAAACTGACTGGGTTCGCGAACATCAACGGAGGATCAGGACTGCCCAAACAATTGTGGAAAAGAGGATAGAGACAGTTCATCAACGTCAAGAGAGGAATTATAATGCTCATGCCAATGCTGTGCCTGTGAAAGTGGGGGATAAAGTCTGGAGAAAGCGGAATCATCGTCATAGTAAACTGGATACGTTGTGGGAACATCTCCCCTATATAGTGATCAGTGTGCCGGACGGTGAACACTATACATACCAGATCCAGCGCGATCCGGAGGGACCAGTCAGTATCGTGTCTCGTGAACAAATCAAACCTTGTACTGCAAAAGTTCCTGAGGAAGGACGAAATTTGCCTGTAGCAGACGGTCTAGAAGCTTCCGAGCTCGTACCATTACACAGTCCTATGGAGCTCCTATTGTTCATGGGTGGCTCTACTACACCGAGTTCTGTAGAATCAATAGCCCAAGATCCTATGGAGGAAGGGTCCCTTGAATGCAATGATTCCGAGTATGGTGGAAACGTTCAAGCAAAGGGGAAGGGGCTTACACTACTCCATTATAGACCAAAAAGCAGTACACGAGGTCAATTACCTCTAAGGTACCGAGATTAAATCGTCCGGATATAGATATATGATGATGGTATTGCTTTTTGTAAATAATCCTTATCCATTGTAAGATTAGTTTCTGTAAGGTATGTCGAAATGGTCAAATGCGTGCGGACACGCATTGTTCTACTGGGGAGGTATGTGACACCCTCATTACATTTCACCTAATTGTGGAATCCTGGCTGATTTCTATTAGACCCTTTGTTAAAAATATATATATGCCACAGGTGCTCTGTACAAAATAAGCTGTATGCATTGGTGACAGTGGAAAAGTGGATGCCCGTGATCCCATATAGCCCCTGTTGGCAGTGGTTGAACAAGGGCAGAGACCAGCGCGTGGTAAAAAGACAGTTGGATGATTTCCCCACGTGCGAGCTACGGAGGAGACGCGTGAACGACGGGCAGCCGTTAAGGAGAAACTGCGCACTGACTCGAAGGACCCGGGAGAAGACGGAGGGGATCGCCATCTTGCTCCGGCCGAGGGTTCTCTCAGACTGACGGCTGAGCGGTGTCCCGATCACCATAGGAGTGACGCGGCGGTTGCCGGCGGAGACTTGAGACGGAGGAGCAGAGAGCCGGGTATCCCCGCAGGTTGATTGGAGGCGGAAACTGGGAGGCGGCCTCACTAACGGAAAGCGACCCATCCACCGGAGAAGGTCAGTGGGAGGAGCGGCTGCAATTGAGTGATCCCGGCGGCCCCGAACTATATGACAGCGGGACTGATCTCCACAGCTGAAGCTTGAGAACTAAGCTGGCGAGTGTGCTGTCCCTCTCTGATCATATGGAACTTCATAATATAGACTGCAAGAGAGGTATGACTACATTTACTCCTGGCATCATACTGTAGGAGCCAGCAGCGTATAAAACATCAGCTATTCAGATAGACTCCTAAGGTCAATAGACTGAAAAGAGAGATCTCTTAAAATAACTCCGGTGTAGAGGAATAATCACCTTACTAGTTATTGCTGCCTAGAACTGATACACCCCTGCCAGTTCTTTATGCTACGATATTATTCTCCTGACGGTATAAACCCCGTATCTCTTTATTAGTTGAATCAACAAAAGCAGGATTATTAGGCTGCAACTACTTGCAATAAACATTGACTACATATCTAGCGCAGGAAAGTCAGATGGTAAATTGACACTAACACCTACAATTTACGGAGTAGCTGTCGGTGAAAAGAGAGAGAAGGAGAGCGAATAATATAACCAATTAGACTGATACTGAGTTATTGTATCACAGTTAGTGCCGTATCACGGTCCAAGAGCTACCCGGTGTAATCAGATCCTCGTGTATCGCCCGACAAAGGGTATAAGGTAACAGCTGAGGAACAGGTGCCTGAAGAAAACGGCATATTATAGACTTGGAATTTAAGCATTAATTAAAATACCTTAGAGGACATAAGTTACCAGGAAAAGCCAATAAATCTTCTGGAAAGTAACCGTAATTCTTCAGGACCAGTTCAGAGCAGTAGTATAGACAGGCTTGTCTATAATTATTCGACCAGAACCTTTAATCACCAGTTAACTTTAACCCGGGCAACATACTGTAGCAGTGCCAGATTAAGGTCCTGATGGGCCTGGAGCTGAAATTTATAAAGGGCCTATTGTGGGCTGCCGCAGGGGGTGTGACTACTAATATGGGGGTGTGGTCTGTGCCATGAGGTGCAACTAGCACCAAGGAGGGCATAGCTACCCACCTTCCTTTACCCACTTCAATCTCCTTCACCTCTTTGCTTAAATGAAGCATATACATAATAGGGCTGTTCTAATCAGAGTGTAACCGCTTGACCGAGGTCTGCTAGGAAGGATCAGTCTGTGTGGTCACATTCAGATTATGTAGCCCCTTGTAACCAGTAGCTCCAGTTCGCCTGGTGCTGATTGCGGGAGGTCTCAGTCTGTTTGTGGTATAGTAACCTCAGCGGCTTTTATTTAAACCTGAGCGGTTTTAAGTAAAAGAAATTAGTGTGGTGTGCTGCGCTCCTTTACTGGATAATTATATGGGTCAGATGTACTAAGCCTTGAAAAATGATACATTTCACGGTGATAAAGTACCAATCAACCAGCTCCTGTCATTTCTCAATACCAGCCTGTAACATGGCAGTTAGGAGCTGGGGTGTTGTATGAGTTGCCGGCGGCCAAGTGCCCGGCGGCCAGCATACCGGCGCCGGGATCCCGACTGCTGGCTTGCCGACAGTGGGCAAATGAGCCCCTCCGGGGGTGTGATGGACCTCCAAGAGGGAGAAAAGGTGTTGGTATGCCGGGTGTTGGGATTCCGTCGCCGGTATACTGTGCGCCGGGATCCCAACAACCGGTATACTGAATACCACCCAGGAGCTGATTGGCTGGTACTTTATCACCGTGAAATGTATCACTTTTCAAGGCCTAGTACATCTCTCCCATCTCTGTGTGTAGATAGATTTATTTATGACAGCTCCCAGCGACGATCGTTACTTACATTAAACCGCAGAGCGGAATCCGTTATTCACATTACACCGCACAGCACTGTCACATTACAACGCACTGCGGCATCCTTTATGCACATTACATCACCCAGCAGCATTTGTTACTCACGTTACACCGCCCAGCGATGTCTGTTAGTCACATTACAACACACAGTGGCATCTGTTATTCACATTACACCACCCGGCACTGTCCATTATTCATATTACACTGCACAGCAGCGTCCATTATTCACAATACAGCGCACAGCGGCGTCACATTACATCCCACAGAGGCATCCGTTATTCCCATTACACTGCACAGAGGCACCCATTGTACACACTATGTGCACGACAGCGTCCGTTACTCACATTACACCGCACAGCAGCATCACATTATTTATATTACAATGTACAGTGACATCACATTACACCCCACAGCGGCATCCTTTATTCCCATTACACTGCACTGCGGCATCCTTTATGCACATTACGTCACCCAGCAGCATCCGTTACTCACATTACACCGCCCAGCGACGTCCATTACACACAATACAACGCACAGTGCCATCTGTTATTCACATTACACTGCCCAGTGGCATCCGTTACTCACAATACAACGCCCAGCGGTGTCCCTAGCTCACATTACACCGCACAGAGGCATCCGTTATTCAGGTGGGTCGTCTTCAGTATGCTGGCTGTTGGGATCCCGGCGCACAGAATACCGGCGCCGGGAACCCGACAGCCGGTATACTGACACTTATTCTCCCTTGTGGGTGTCCACGACCCCCCTGGAGGGAGAATAAAATAGCATGTAGCACGCCACCGTGCCCGTAGCGTGGCGAGCGCAGCGAGCCCGCAAGGGGCTCATTTGCGCTTGCCACACTGTCGGTAAGCCGGCGGTCGGGCTCCCGGCGCCAGTATGCTGGTCGCCGGGAGCCCGACCGCCGGCAATCCGTAGTGAACCCATTCACATTACAGAGCACAGTAGCGTCACATTACAGCGCCCTTCAACATCCGTTACTCACATTACAGCGCCCAGTGATGTCTGTTACTCACATTACAATGCTCTGCGACATCCAGTATTTACATTACAACGCCCAGCAGCATCCGTTACTCACATCACACTGGACACCGGTGTCACATTATTCACATTACAGCACACAGCGGCATCTGTTACTCACATTACACCGCACAGTAGCGTCACATTATTCACATGACAGTGTACAGCAGCGTCACATTACACCGTCCAGTGGCATCCGTCACACACGTTACACCGTACAGCGTTGTCACATTATTCACATTACAGCGTAGTCACATTATACCGCAGAGGCGTCCATTACTCGCATTACACCGCACAGAAGCAACCATTACTTACATTACACCGCACGGAGGCATCCATCACTCACATTACACCGCACAGAGGCATCCATCACTCACATTACACCGCACAGGAGTCCATTACTCACATTACACCGCACAGAGGCGTCCATTACTCACATTGTACCGCACAGAGGCGTCCATCACTCACATTACACCGCACAGAGGCGTCCATTCCTCACATTACACCGCACAGAGGCATCCATTACTCACATTACACCGCACAGAGGCGTCCATTACTCACATTACACCGCACAGGAGTCCATTACTCACATTACACTGCACAGAGGCATCCATCACTCACATTACACCACACATGAGTCCATTACTCACATTACACCGCACATAGGCGTCCATTCCTCACATTGTACCGCACAGAGGCGTCCATCACTCACATTACACCGCACAGAGGCGTCCATTCCTCACATTACACCGCACAGAGGCATCCATTACTCACATTACACCGCACAGAGGCGTCCATTACTCACATTACACCGCACAGGAGTCCATTACTCACATTACACCACACAGGAGTCCATTACTCACATTACACCGCACAGAGGCGTCCATTACTCACATTACACCGCACAGGAGTCCATTACTCACATTACACCGCACAGAGGCGTCCATTACTCACATTACACTGCACAGAGGCATCCATTACTCACATTGTGCCGCACAGAGGCGTCCATTACTCACATTACACCGCACAGAGGCGTCCATTACTCACATTACACCGCACAGAGGCGTCCATTACTCACATTACACTGCACAGAGGCGTCCATTACTCACATTGTACCACACAGAGGCGTCCATTACTCACATTGTACCGCACAGAGGCGTCCATTACTCACATTACACCGCACAGAGACGTCCATTACTCACATTACACCGCACAGTGGCGTCCATTACTCACATTATACCGCACAGAGGCGTCCATTACTCACATTATATCGCACAGAGGCGTCCATTACTCACATTGTGCTGCACAGAGGCGTCCATTACTCACATTGTACCACACAGAGGCGTCCATTACTCACATTGTACCGCACAGAGGCGTCCATTACTCACATTGTGCTGCACAGAGGCGTCCATTACTCACATTACACCGCACAGAGGCGTCCATTACTCACATTACACCGCACAGATGCGTCCATTACTCACATTGTATCACACAGAGGCGTCCATTACTCACATTGTACCGCACAGAGGCGTCCATTACTCACATTGTGCAGTACAGAGGCGTCCATTACTCACATTACACCGCACAGAGGCGTCCATTACTCACATTACACCGCACAGAGGCGTCCATTACTCACATTACACCGCACAGAGACGTCCATTACTCACATTACACCGCACAGTGGCGTCCATTACTCACATTATACCGCACAGAGGCGTCCATTACTCACATTATATCGCACAGAGGCATCCATTACTCACATTACACCGCACAGAGGCGTCCATTACTCACATTGTATCACACAGAGGCATCCATTACTCACATTGTACCGCACAGAGGCGTCCATTACTCACATTGTGCCGCACAGAGGCGTCCATTACTCACATTACACCGCACAGAGGCGTCCATTACTCACATTACACCGCACAGAGGCGTCCATTACTCGCATTGTATCACACAGAGGCGTCCATTACTCACATTGTACCGCACAGAGGCGTCCATTACTCACATTGTGCCGCACAGAGGCGTCCATTACTCACATTACACCGCACAGAGGCGTCCATTACTCACATTACACCGCACAGAGGCGTCCATTACTCACATTACACCGCACAGAGACGTCCATTACTCACATTACACCGCACAGTGGCGTCCATTACTCACATTATACCGCACAGAGGCGTCCATTACTCACATTATATCGCACAGAGGCGTCCATTACTCACATTACACCGCACAGAGGCGTCCATTACTCACATTACACCGCACAGAGGCGTCCATTACTCACATTGTATCACACAGAGGCATCCATTACTCACATTGTACCGCACAGAGGCTTCCATTACTCACATTGTACCGCACAGAGGCTTCCATTACTCACATTGTGCCGCACAGAGGCGTCCATTACTCACATTACACCGCACAGAGGCGTCCATTACTCACATTACACCGCACAGAGGTGTCCATTACTCACATTACACCGCACAGAGACGTCCATTACTCACATTACACCGCACAGATGCGTCCATTACTCACATTGTATCACACAGAGACGTCCATTACTCACATTACACCGCACAGTGGCGTCCATTACTCACATTATACCGCACAGAGGCGTCCATTACTCACATTACACCGCACAGAGGCGTCCATTACTCACATTGTACCACACAGAGGCGTCCATTACTCACATTGTACCGCACAGAGGCGTCCATTACTCACATTGTGCCGCACAGAGGCGTCCATTACTCACATTGTGCCGCACAGAGGCGTCCATTATTCACATTACACCGCACAGAGGCGTCCATTACTCACATTACACCGCACAGAGGCGTCCATTACTCACATTACACCGCACAGAGACGTCCATTACTCACATTACACCGCACAGTGGCGTCCATTACTCACATTACACCGCACAGAGACGTTCATTACTCACATTACACCGCACAGTGGCGTCCATTACTCACATTACACCGCACAGAGGCGTCCATTACTCACATTACACCGCACAGAGACGTCCATTACTCACATTACACCGCACAGTGGCGTCCATTACTCACATTATATCGCACAGAGGCGTCCTTTACTCACATTGTACCACACAGAGGCATCCATTACTCACATTATATCGCACAGAGGCGTCCATTACTCACATTGTACCGCACAAAGGAGTCCATTCCTCACATTATACCACACAGAGGCGTCCATTACTCACATTATACCACACAGGGGCGTCCATTACTCACATTATACCACACAGAGGCGTCCATTACTCACATTATACCACACAGAGGCATCCATTACTCACATTACACCGCACAGGAGTTCATTACTCACATTACACCGCACAGCGACGTGTATTACTTACATTACAAAGCCCAGTGTTAGCCGATACTCATATTACATCGCCCAGCAACATCTGTTACTCACAGTACACCGCGGGCGGTGACGTGAGTGGGGTGTGCGGGGGGAGTGGGGGGGGGAGTGATAGTACTGCTCTATCACAAGAGCACTTTGGGTCAGAGATTAAAGAAGACTCATACTCACCAATCCTGCTGGATCCACTGCAGCCGCACCGTCTCTTCCTCCGAGGTATGCGCGATTACGTCAGCGGAGTTCGGCGTGCAGACCTCTTCCTGACAGCCGGGTGGTGTGGGGGCGGGACCTCTTCACCTGCTGGATCCAGGTGAAGAGGTCCCGCTGGATCCAATCGCGCATACCTCGGAGGAAGAGACGGTGCGTCTCTTCCTCCGAGGTATGCGCGATTACGGTGTGGGGGCGGGACCTCTTCACCTGCTGGATCCAGGTGAAGAGGTCCCGCTGGATCCAATCGCGCATACCTCGGAGGAAGAGATGGTGCGTCTCTTCCTCCGAGGTATGCGCGATTACGTCAGCGGAGTTCGGCGTGCAGACCTCTTCCTGACAGCCGGGTGGTGTGGGGGTGGGACCTCTTCACCTGTTAGCGGTCGGCGGCCGCAGCGCACAAGGCAACGTACATTAAGTTAGTGACGCGTGGGTGGGGTAGGCGGGGCCACAGATGACAGGCGGCCACACACACCAATCAGCCCACCAGTTCTCTCCTTGGGAGAAGGTGGATGCAAGTACAGAGCCAAAATTCATTTGCAATGCTGATCAATAGATTTCCTGTTCTGGCACCAGGGCTTTTGCCAGGAAGCCTCGTGATGTAGCTCCTTCAGTTAGGGCTAAAAAAAAAATGTCTTTTTAAAAAAAAAATCTCCCTTCCTCACTTTGGAATACCTGTCAGCAGGGACTCACTTACCAACAGATCAGCAGATCGCGGGCATAATGCCACGAGGGGGCGTGGCCTAATGCCGCGAGGGGGCGGAGCTACGGCCGTGGGAGGCAAACATGAAAAAAAACTTGATTTATCATGTGCCACTGATCGGCTCTGCGGCTGGGGGGTGAGGGGGTCAGGCTGGTGTTGGTGATGCCGGAGGGGGCGGGCCCTAGAGTGTGCTGCAGGCTGCCGTAGCAGGAAAAAAAAATCCTGTTTACAGCAGCAAAGACATTTGCAGATTCCGTGGGCCTATTTTTCAGGGTGGGCTTGGAGCTGCAGCTCCATCAGCCCCATTGTTAATCCGGCCCTGTACTGTAGGAGAGCTCTCTTTAGGACCTAATTAGCCGTGCACGTGCTTTGAAGGGACTATGTTGTTTAGTTCTTCGTTAATTGCATGTCTTAGTGTAGGATGTAAGGAGGTTGGAGTGTAACATACTATTTTAACCGTATTATCTCCTAAAGATTTGTGAATTACCACATTTATTGAGAGGTTTGTTTCCGTTTATAGTTGAAGAAATAATTAGAATAATAATTCTTTCACAGGTGGTTACGTATAGAAAGTTAGATATAGCCTAAAATAAAACAATACTTGTAGCATTGTGCATCTAAAGTTGAAGTACGGTACCAGATCTAACATCGGCGGAGAGAGCCTGATGAGAATCCAGTTCCTGTATAATAAAGAAAAACACCTTATGACAAATCTATTATTCTCTGATAATTTCAAAAAGTTATATTGCCTGATTTATATAGAAGTGTAGAATTGAGTTTCCTTTTATTCATTACTGACTCTAGCAGAGAAAACCGGATATTCTAAAATTCATTACAAGCACACCCCTGTGAAAGAGGCACTCATACTAGTGCCGCTTTCAGTGATATTTTGAATGGGCTTTTACTGCCCGATGTTTGGCACCGCCCCCCGCTTCCACTCGTTTAGCATTGACAGCTGGAGGCACCGTGAGCGGTGCCTCCAAAACACTATTACAACCTATTTTTACAAAGGTAAAAACTTTTAAAATAATATAAAGGATAAAACAGATACTTATGACACAGAATATGTCATAAGTATCTTCTTTGTATTACTTTAATCGTTAATGACAGGGGAGGCACTGCCTCCCCTGCCTCCCCTGACTGCACGTCCCTGGTGGGGAGGGCAGCAGTATCTGGAAAGTTATTTCTGCTATGAAGCCAGCTCCGATCCTAAAACTACTGAGCTAATAACACACAGCTCCTGCACAATGCAGAGTTAGATACTGTAAGTAATAGCAGCATCAGACATGATCCTATCCCCTCTCCCTGATCACACTACACCTTTGCTAATCTGCACACACCACCAAGCAGCATGTACTTCCTGCCCTGTCTCACCCAGGTAAGTGGCTGGAGATTTGGGTACAAGGTTGTGTCTGGCACATGGCTATTGGCACCTTACTGTTCCAACTTTCTGCAGGGTCTGGCACTGTTTGACCCGAGCATTGTGCAGGGTGAACTGTCTGCATGTTTCTTGGAGGTAGATGGCAAGGAATGGGTGCCATGCAATTCACCAGGCAGCTCTAGTCTCATCAGTGCTTTTACTGTAGCCTGTAAGTTTGTATACTTTGAATTGTACATGTGCACACACAGGTGGGATGTACTAACACTAAACTGTAGTCAAAACTAAAAAAAATTCAGTTTTAAGAGTTTTGACCCCTTTTTTTAATTGCACAAAGCTCCAGAAAGTTGTGCCGATATGCAACACCATCTATAAATGGTGTTGCCAAAAAAAGTCTATGGGCTTATTTCAGTAGAAATCGCTGGACAGGGATCCTTTAAATCCCTCCTTTTCCTCCAAATGCGCTGGCCGACTGTCATAAACCTGGAAGTCATAACTTTGCTTGGGACAGCCCCTTGCTATTAGAATTGCAAAGAATAGCTCAAGTGATAAGAATTGTCCTTAGCTTAAACTTTGAAAATTTTATTTTCAGAGTTTTAGATGCATTTTTGCCCTTAGTACATCCACCCTTTGATATATATAGAAATTAGAATAATCCATGTGACTAACAAAAAAAGAAACCCGGTAAAGGGGAGGAGTCAGGATACATCCTTAAATCACCTACCCTTAAATAAAAGTCTCCTGCTGAGGGTATAGCAGGTGTGTGATTATAACCTCCCGCCTCCGCATCACTGTTTACATGATGGCTCTTCCTCTCCATAAGTCTAGGTCTGCCAATTCCATTGCTTGCTCTCATCATTTTAGTTTGAAAGCTATTCTGTTTACAACCGTATTTTTCGGGTAACTGGAGGGAAGAGGGGGTTAGGGGTGGTGCAGGCATTATGTGTAAAAGGCACTACTGTGTGGTATAATGTGTACAAGGGGCTCTATTGTGTATCTTAATGTGAGCAACGGACACTACTGTGAGGCGTGATGTAAATAACGGACATTACTGTTACAGTGAGAGGGATGCCGTCACCTCTCCCGAGTACAGGTCACACTTCCCCACTGAGCTCACCCTGTGCCACAGGTGGTGTCCTGCGTGGTCTGGCAGTTATGCCTCAGGGACAAGATCCACTAGGGATACTTATCGGTGCGACTTTGCTTGTCTCTGATGTAGTAATGCCAGACCAGAGCTGCTCGGCCATCCATGTCCTGATCTGGGAGCCCCTCGGCTGCCACCCTCAGGGAGTGGGTCCAGTATACACTATCCACCATGGTCCCCTGCTATGCATCTGGAAGCTGAGTCAGCAGCAGTGCCTACTGTACACACAGCACCCTGCAGATACACTGACCAATGACAGTGGCAGCAGCTGCAGTAGGTCCCGTACTGTGCACAGGAACAAGTTAACTATCCAGCCAAATACAGGTCACCATGCAGTGCCAGCATGGTGTGGTGGTGCTAAACCCTGATACAGATCTATCTCCTCCGTGATTTTTACCTTAGGGGGAAGTGTGTGTAGTGGGGGGGGGGGGCATAAGTTTTGCCTAGGATGCCAAATGAACTTGCACCAGCCCTGTGTACAGGGGCACTGTCCTGTATGCTGTAAAAATACAAGGGTGCTGTGAAAATACAGGCAAGCTGGTTCTGTTCTGTATGCTGTAAAAAAATACAGGGGTGTTGTAAAGCTACGCTGGCCCTGTCTTGTATCCTGTAACATTACACAGGTGATGTGAAAATAAATGTACACTGGCCCTGTCTTGTATACTGTAAAAATGTAGGGGTGCTGTGAAGATAAAGGTACACTGGCCTTGTCTTTAATGCTGTAAAATTATAGGGGTGCTGGCTCTGTCCTGTATGCTGTAAAATTACAGGGGTGCTGTTGTTAAAATAAAGGTACACTTGCCCTGTCTTGTATGCTGTAAAATTACAGGGGTGCAGTGAAAATAATGGGGTGCTGGTTCTGTCCTATATGCTATAAAAAAATAGAGAGGTGTTGTAAAGGTACACTGGCCCTGTCTTGTATGCTGTAAAATTACAGGGGTGCTGTGAAAATAAATGTACACTGGCCCTATCTTCTATGCTGTAAAAATACATGGGTGCTGTAAAAATAAATGTACACTGGCCCAGTCTTGAATGCTGTAAAAATACATGGGTGCTGTGAAAATAAATGTACACTGGCCCTGTCTTGTGTACTGTAAAAATCCTGGGGTACTGTGAAAATAAAGGTACACTGGCCCTGTCCTGTATGCTGTAAAAATACAGTGGTGCTGTCAAAATAAACACACACTGGCCCTGTCCTTTATGCTGTAAAAATACAGGGGTTCTATTGTTAAGATAAAGGTACACTGGCCCTGTCTCGTATGCTGTAAAAATACATCTACACTAGTCCCTGTCCTGTATGCTGTAAAAATACAGGGGTGCTGTGAAAATAAATGTACACTGGCCCTGTCCTGTATGCTGTAAAAATACAGGGTGCTGCTGTTAAAATAAATGTAAACTGGCCCTGTCTTGTATGATGTAAAAATGCAGGGGTGCTGTAAAAATTAATCTACACTGGCCCTGTCCTGCATGCTGTAGAAATACAGGGGTGCTGTGAAAATAAATGTACACTGTATGCTGTAAAAATACAGTGTGCCGCTGTTAAAATAAATGTACACTGGCCCTGTCTTGTATGCTATAAAAATACAGTGGTTCTGTTGTTAAAAAAGATACACTGGCCCTGTCTTGTATGCTGTCAAAATACAGGGGTGCTGTGAAATTAAAGGGGCACTGTTCTGTGTGCTGTAATAATTAAGGGGTGCTGTCCTGTGAAATGGAGAACATAAATTTGGAGGAAAATTTAGTGAAAGATCAGGAACCAATTCCAGTTCCTAGTACTAGTGCTGAAGCTGCTGCTGCCACCAGTCATGACATTGATGATGCAATTCCATCAATGTTGTCTGCTAAGGCCAATGCCCAATGTCATAGAGGGAATGTAAAGAAGTAAAAATGAATAAATAAATAAAAATATCTGATAAGAAACATAAAATTGTCAATATGCCATTCATGACACAAAGTGGCAAGGAGAGGCTAAGGCCTTGGCGTATGTTCATGACTGGTGGTTCAACTTCTCATGAAGATGGAAGCCCTCCACCCACTCAAAAAAATAATAACAAAATAAATCTTGTTAAAGCACTGGAAAAAAACTGTGCATTTAGAGATATCACAAATCCCCAAGGAGAGTCCAAGTGTGTCCATGGTTGCGATGTCTAGGCCTGACCTTTCCAAGACTGTATGGGAAGAGGAGGCTCTTACCACCATTTGCACGCCCTCTGCAAGTTCTGGGAGGAACACCACCAGTTCAGTTGCTGATATTGAAATTGAGGATGTCACTGTAGAAGTACACCAGGATGAGGAGGATATTTGTGAAGCTGGCGCTAAGGACGAAGTTGATTATGAGGATTCTGATGGTGATGTGATTGTTCGAATAAGGCACCAGTGGAGACAGTTGTTGTCCATTGGATAAAAAAGCCCATTGTTATGCCTGGGTAAAATACCCAAAAATCCACCACTTCGGTGTGGAATTATCTCTATGTGAGAAAAAGTATGAGGATGTAAATACTGAAGTGGGTGAAGAATCGGAGGATGAGGATGACATCTTGCCTCTGTAGAGCCAGTTTGTGCAAAGAGAGATTAATTGCTTCTTTTTTGGTGGGGGCCCAAACAAAGCGATCATTTCAGCCACAGTCATGTGGCTGACCCTGTCGCTGAAATGATTGGTTTGTTAAAGTGTGCATGTCCTGTCTAAATAACATAAGGGTGGGTGGCAGGGCCCAAGGACAATTCCTTCTTGCGCATCTTTTCTTTGTCTGCCACATCATTCCAAGTGTGCTGCCGTTTAAGTCCAGGGGTTCTATTGCTTATCTGCTGTGCTGTGTAATTCTCCAGGGGTGCTATCTATGCTGTAAAAGTCCAGTGGTGTTGCCTATCTGCTGTAGAAGTCCAGGGGCATTGCTGTATAATTCCAGGGGTGCTGCTGTACTTGATCCTAGGTTTAAATTAAAGACTAGAGCAGAATATGAAACAATATTCAACATCACAACCATATTTATGAAAACATATATCAGCAAAGGTGAAAATGGAAATTGCAAGTTTGACGGTGATTTTTAATAAAGTGGAGAGAAACCACATTTGTGGCCAAAGTCAGTCAGACTCAGAGGAGACAGAATCCTAATCCAGCGGAACGTGACATGGCACATCTCCTACGTAATTTTCTCTGGCAACTGATGGAGAAAACTAGATTTTCTAAACACACCTATGTCTATATGTCTGCCATATATTTCCAGGGGAGTCCTGTCTGAACCCACTCATTTCTAGTAGATATATATTCTAGTGTGCACTGTGTACCCAGCATTAGTGAGAGGTTCTTCTCAATTATTTCATAATAGGGACTCAAATGAATGGCTCCAATTAGTCAACCTTAATTTTGATTTATTATTAATGTTCCACGTTTTGGGATTATTTACAAGATGCACATTTGTTGTACAGGGTTCTTTTCCTTTGTTTTGTAAATGATTTATCCTTTTTAAGTGTAGAATGTAAGGGTTGCATAGGGTTATTGCAAGACCTCGCAGTGTTAGAAGAACAGAGTTTCAGCTTTCCATTGCACTGCAGCACTAGATGGGCCAGGAGTTCCTTTGAGGCACAAACATTTACTGAATAAAGGCCCAGTATGGAGTCTCATGGTGGCTTACAGACAGGAAGATGTCTGGCTTGCCAGGCTGAGGCATGCTGTTGGCACAGAGGTTAGCATTGCTTTCTCCCATATTCCTACTTAGAATATGAAATGAGTTTTGACTAAAGTTAACAGAAATTTGGTTTGGTTCCGCACAGGAAAAATGTGGTAATGATGAACATAGATTAATACACAGATTGTAGAAAACTGTTTAGGGAATGACCAACGATACTAAGTTTAAATTTAAAGATTCTTAATGAAGACATCTAAATAATTATTTGAGTTGGTGGTGCTCCCAGAGTCAGTAATGGTTAAGCAAAGAGAAGAAAAAAGAAAGACTCTGTGTTGGGGCACGCTTAGAAATTTGAAATAAGTTTATTAAAACTTAACATTTAATTAATAACGAATAAAAGTAATGAGGAGTTTGATACAAAAAAATTGTTCAAGAACACAAAGTAAACATATATATTGACAGAAATCAGGATAAGCCTGATACAAAATTATGGGCACCTGTGGTGAAAAATATACTGAAAAACATAAAAAATTACAAAAAATTAATATTATTAAGGTGCCTGAGTTAATCAAAATTCAAAATTGGAGTAGAGGTAAATGATATGTACATATAATCACCGCAGTGATAATTGTAGGTAAGCACCTAGTCTAAAACCTCATGAGAATAGATGAGAGGCACAAAGGTTCATAATTGAAATGTCAAATGACTGAGGGTAATCACCTGGTAGAGATTCTGTTTGCTAAAAGGCTAGATCCTTATAGATAACAAAGCATTTAAGATAAAAGTATGATTATTAAAGATACAAAAGAGCATTGATAAATAAGCCTAAAGGCAAAGCCAATTGTAGATAAATAGAAGGTTTGCGGGAAAGTTGGATAAGGAATAGGTAAGTTTCAGAAGTTGCTCTAACACTTCTGCTGTTTGTGATCAGAGGTCACAATCTTACTGCACTTGATATTCCCAAGAGGTCACCCTACTAGGTACTGATCAGGCTTATCAGCGCTTAGCTTCCAAGGTCGGATGAGATTGGGCGTTGCTGCTGAAATATGGCAGTAATAAACACTAGGACACAAATGAGAGAGTGTAATGAGTAGTGAGCAACAAGGTACTTCTGCTGTCCAGTTTCTAGCGCAGATTCTCTGTTGCTGTGAGCATTGCAGAGAGTGGTCTCGCATCTGGATGCTTGTTCACTGTGTCCTGAAACGGTCCGTCTGTGCTCAGTGATGCTGAACTCTTTCTAGCTCAGATCACTTTTTGGGACTCCCTGGTATTGTATGTGCCCATTTGGACCCCAGTTATTTAACTGATACTAATATATAATCAATATTGTTTTTTTTCCATGTTTGCTATTTTTGATCCTTAATTATTGCTCTAAACCATTTTCTGGTATTTCCTTTTAAATGTAATACTTTTTTGCAGAATCCTTTCTGCATAAACAGGGTCTTATACCCATTTTGGTAAGCCTTTACCATGCAGCCTGTGTTTACTTTCCTTTTTCCAATTAATCGTTGATTTCATGATTGTTTTATTTCATAATTTACTTAATTTTTTGTTAATTTGTAATCTCACCACATTACCATTTCTTCTCCTTCTTCTAATTTTCCCACCACCCTTTTTTTCAATAGGTAAGCCTAACCCACCTCTCTCATCCACTGTCCGCTATATATCTATATAAGACAGTGGACAGCAGAAGGCAGGGTTTCCTCCCTATTCTGAGCATATCTCACTTCTGTTTTTAGTACCCTCTCATCCAGATGCGAGACCACTCTCTGCAATGCTCACAGCAACAGAGAATCTGCGCTAGAAACTGGACAGCAGAAGTACCTTGTTGCTCACTACTCATTACACTCTCTCATTTGTGTCCTAGTGTTTATTACTGCCATATTTCAGCAGCAATGCCCAATCTCATCCGACCTTGGAAGCTAAGCGCTGATAAGCCTGATCAGTACCTAGTAGGGTGACCTCTTGGGAATATCAAGTGCAGTAAGATTGTGACCTCTGATCACAAACAGCAGAAGTATTAGAGCAACTTCTGAAACTTACCTATTCCTTATCCAACTTTCCCGCAAACCTACTATTTATCTACAATTGGCTTTGCCTTTAGGCTTATTTATCAATGCTCTTTTGTATCTTTAATAATCATACTTTTATCTTAAATGCTTTGTTATCTATAAGGATCTAGCCTTTTAGCAAACAGAATCTCTACCAGGTGATTACCCTCAGTCATTTGACATTTCAATTATGAACCTTTGTGCCTCTCATCTATTCTCATGAGGTTTTAGACTAGGTGCTTACCTACAATTATCACTGCAGTGATTATATGTACATATCATTTACCTCTACTCCAATTTTGAATTTTGATTAACTCAGGCACCTTAATAATATTAATTTTTTGTAATTTTTTATGTTTTTCAGTATATTTTTCACCACAGGTGCCCATAATTTTGTATCAGGCTTATCCTGATTTCTGTCAATATATATGTTTACTTTGTGTTCTTGAACAATTTTTTTGTATCAAACTCCTCATTACTTTTATTCGTTATTAATTAAATGTTAAGTTTTAATAAACTTATTTCAAATTTCTAAGCGTGCCCCAACACAGAGTCTTTCTTTTTTCTTCTCTTTGTTTTGACTAAAGTTGTAAGCTCCACTAAGGCAGGGGCTGAATAACAAAAACTTCAGTGCACAGTCCTACTTAGTACTGTACCAAACTCACCCGAACTAAACCTGCCCGATTCTGGGCTGCTGTGGGGGCTCACGATTAGCTGCTAAAACATCTAAGGGGCTGCTTTATTTAAAAATAAAACATGAATAAAATAAACAAGACACACAGGTATGCTCACATGTATGTAACTGGGACACACAGGTGTGCTCACATGCGTGTAACTGGGACACACAGGTATGCTCACATGCGTGTAACTGGGAGCTGTGAAAAACAAAAACAAGGCATCTGCCACAAAATATGTAAGTAAAAATGCAATAAAAAAATGGAAAAAAAGAAACCCACAAGATTTTCACAAAATAAATCTCCAGACTCCATGGAGAGGAAAATATCCAAACTTGATCCTGTGATATATACCAGTTTATTTGCATCCCAGCATTAAATCCGAGATTATCTTAATCCCTGAAAATGGAGAAGGGGGTACAAATTCAGAGGCTTTGGCCCCTAGTTTTTCACTTTGTTCAGTAATGTGGTAATTATATATTTGCTTGGTCAAAGTCCTTTCTGTTACACACAAATATAGGAGGGGAGGTGAAAGCCTGTGTGTTGTTCCTGATTGTGTGTGCCTGTCTAATTTTTAATCACCTTCTTGACACTGTCCTCTTCCTCTTGCCTCTTTTCATAATGTGAAAAGTCATCAAATTTGGAGGTGGTATATTTGTAGCTAGCTATGATTTGGAGAACTTGGTGAGCTTTTTCCATGGGGACCACCTCTCGCTGAAATTATTGGTTTATTAAACTGTGCATGTCCTATTTAAACAACATAAGGGTAGGTGTGAGGCCCCATGGACAATTCCATTTTGCACCTCTATTTTCTTTGCATTATGTGCTCTTTGGGGCCTAGCTTTTAAAACTGCCATCCTATCTGCCACTGCAGTGCCACTACTAGATGGGCCACATGTTTGTGCCACCCACTTGTGTCGCTTAGCTTAGTTATCCAGCTACCTCAGTGTAACCTTTTGGCCTAAAAACAATATTGCGAGGTGTGAGGTATTCAGAATAGACTGCTAATGAATGGACATGAACATTATTGGGGCTAATAATATTGTAGGATCAAAAATACCCCCAAATTCTGGGATTGTAGCTGTTTTTATGTTTTAAAAATAAATCCAGATCCAAAACCCGAAAGGGTGGTTTTGGCAAAACCAATCCTGATCCAAAATACAAATGGAGATCTAGATCCAAAACCAAAACACAAAACCGAAAAGTGCCCGGCGCACATCTCTAGTTATAATATCCAAGACATAGAAAGATTACACTTGCTGTACCAATTATACACCAATATCTTTGATCAATGCAGATATTAAATTATTTGTGAAAATGTTTGCTAATGGACCAAAGTTATATTTGCAACAATTATGATCGATGCAGAGCAGTCTGTTTTGTACCAGCTCAGCAGTAGATGGTCAGTTAAGCATTAGAAAACAATAATTGCACGGTCAAACTTGTTACCCACATTAACTGTCTCAAAATAGCTATGGCAGTGGTTTCACTAGAAAGAGAGACAGCCTTTGACCAGTTGTCCTGGCCTTTTATGTTTCAAGTTCCGCAGTCCTATGCCTTTTTGGGTGACTTTTATCCACAATACACACTTTACACCTCAACCAAAGGCATAGCTACTGTGGCACCCCCCAAAAAAGTGTATGCTCTTTTAATTGTAAAAAACAGTGTTTGATAACATGGAAGACATTACTGGCACAGCAAGAATTAATAGAGTGGACCATAGTCCAGTCACATGTTCTAGCAATGAGGTGGCAAGGTTTGATTGGATGGAGACTGAGGAGTAAGTAGAGTCTTGTGGGAAGAAGAAGTGGTTACGGAGGTTGTTGAGTTGGAGCCATTGCAGAGAGCATACATCTGTGGAGTGGAGCAGTGAACTAGAAAGTCTGGTGGTCATGTAAGGTGGTTGTGAGACATGCTGCAGAGCTAAGACAGTGGGTTGCTTGCCAGAGAGTTGTGAGAGCTGGAAGAATGGGCCGGAGATGCTGCAGCCAGGCACAAGGTACCACCAGGCTTTTGCATAGGTGCAGATGCTGCAGCCTTTTTAAGGAGACAGCAGATATCATGGGGAGCTAGTCATGGATGTGAAGGACAAGTGAGAGTCTGGGTGAGTTACTGAGACTGTGATAATTAATTTAAACTACAAGAGGGTGAGTGTTAAACCTCATTCCTTCTGATGCACACACACCGCCTAGCTACTAAATTGAGAAGAGAGCCTGGAGGCATAATACAGATATTAGCCACAGATTTATCCCTGTCCATAGCCAGCATGGTCAGTACAGACTTTACTTTGAGGATTAATTCTAAAGACACTTTGCTTAGTTGGTACCTAAAGGCACATTTCTTACAGGAACTTGCATATTTGGATTACAGTGACACTGTCTACAGAGACTCAGCTCTTAAATCACAAATTCTATATTTCTTTGAGGAGGTACCATATACTTGTGAAAAAAGAACATTTAAATCCTCAGGTCCCAATGCAAAACTGTGATACTTTGGGATCTATGAGCTCCAATGCTTTTGCTTGTGAAGATCGGTACTGTTTGTAGGGATATTGAATGTAAAGTGAGGATAGTCTTAGTGACTTCAATTGATTTGTGTAAATCACTCTTTTTGATCTATTTTGAACATCATACTCTTTTTGAATGTCTTTTTTAAAATATATTAATTACTGCTTGCATATCTGTGATTAAATTGATTACAAATCAGAATCATTATTAATCACTGTCTTCAGCTAGGCCGGAGCCTAATTTGAGTCACCTAGTGTAATATGAGCTTTCGAATGGTTTAGTCTTTTCTGAATGCCAATATATTTTCTTTGAATTGCCACAACTTCACTTAATCCTTTTTGAATGTCTTTTAAATAATCCATTTGTATAACCAAATAACCTTCTTTTTGCCAGCATTCATCCAGTAAAATAAAAATTGGTACCCTCCATGGAGATTGCTGTTAAATTACCTTCCTGTTTATGTATTAAGCTGTCCTACCTCTTTGAACCACTTACATTGAACAAGGTATTGGGTAAAAACATATTATGGAAAGAGTCCTTTACCAAGCCACTGAACACCTGTGATACCTATCTCTAACCACGTAGACACCCAACCCCGGGATTTCACACTACCATAAGTTCAGGGAATAATGGTGCTATGGGGCACAGAGCTGAGAGGGGCCCACCTTCCCTGTCAAAGTTACATGTGTTAGAAACATTTTCACCTTTGGTAGATACATAGCGGCTCTTGCAAAAATGTGCCTTGGGGCCTGCAATATATTTAAGTATGCCCATGAACATGTTCATTGTAATGAGGTTTTAAATTAATTGGGGGGCATTATAATGTTACATAATATAATCTGGGGCACTGTGATGTGCCTCAACATGAAGTGGAGGAAATATAAGGTGGCATAATTTGAACTGGTGGCACTGTTTGTCATAATGTGAATTGGGGGTTCTGTGTTGCATAATGTATACTGGCAGCCCTGCAATGTGACATAATATGAATTACAGCACAATTTTAGATCATGAAATAAACTACAGCACTACTATGGGGCACTGTGTCTCGCTAGAAGCATTGGGACAGGGGCCCATTACATTTTTTGCTATGGGGCATCCAAAGTTCTGGCTATACCACTGACCTCAGCCATACTACCGTTTAATCTGTGCAATGGGACTTGGCAAGGCTGCCCACTTTCGGCTTTACTTTATGCTTTAAGCATTGAATACTTGGTTGCTAAAATATGGGGTAATCCTGATATTAGAGGTATCTTGATTTTGGACTCTGAATATAAATTGTTACAGTTTTCAGTCAATGTACTATTGACCTTGTTCTCCCCTCTAACCTCGCATCCAATTTGTAGGCTGAATTGGCCTTACAGTATCTGCTATAAAGAACCTGCTATGCTATTCTTATGATGAAGAACCTACATGGTTTGAAACACGTAAAGCAGCTGACTTTCTTGTTGTAAAAGACTGTGGGCAACTTGAGGACTCTCTTTCCAGCAGTGGGATCTGGTATCCAGGACCTCTTCTCCATTCTGCCATGTGACTTTTGCCAACTGGTCAAGGAGGGAACCTATACCATCAACCCAAGTTCCCCAGGGAGTATCCCATCTGTGTGTGGCAGATATGCTCAATATCTATGTTTTAAATGTGATTGCAGATATGTAAATAAAAACCTTGACTTGTTATAGAAGATATTGCACGATGCATGGGCAGAAAGACTTGTGATTGCGAACACCTCAAATCATACTGCATCTTAAATTTTGGTTGTTTATATTCAATCCGAACATATACTGTACTAAGTTGCACCAACACTGTGATCTCCCTTCCTTCAGTCAGAGACAAGGGCAACTCAATAATTCTCTCATTTGCTACACTGATTTCAAACAATTAACAGCCAAATGCAGAAAGGAAAAGTTACCATTTCTCTGGCATAAACTATTTTTCTAAGGACTGGTACCAGTAGGAGTCTCTCACCCCCCATTCAATACTTAGGCAAATGGGGGAAGCAAAACTCTGAAAGTACCTCAGTAGACCTGTCTAGTCTATCTACTCACGGACAAATAACTATCCTTTTGTCATTTCAAAAATCAACAAAATCTTTGTTCATAATATTCCTAAATATAGAAAAGGACCTGATTGCCTTTTAACTACTAAATGTTTTTTTTTTATTTTTATTGTGCATGTCTATGTGTATGTCTTTGTCCATATTTTGCCATTGAAATGATAACATTTGTTCCTGATATATGTAATATTTTGTGTGAATACATACCTGACCTCAGGGTTAAAAATGGTCATTATTAAAGGCTAAATTTGAAATCTTTATATACCCCTACTCTCTACAAAAAAAGAGTGCTTGACCACCTAAAGAGTTTGACCCTTTACCCTTTTGGGTTTCTGTTTTACCTTGAATCTTTAATCACTCTGTGGAAGCACCACTATTTCGTAATTGATATACTTCCCTTTTATTTCAAATGCGGTACTAATGTTATTTTAATATTTTTGCCTGTGCAATGAGATTTATCCTCCTCCAAAACACAGGTGTTCCTACGCATTTTTAGGGCGTATGTATGAAGTCAGTTCCGGACAGATCAGCCTGTTTGTATCATACTGTTGGAGTATGTCCTGGGCTATGCAAAGACTGCACATACTGGAAAAATAATTCAGTGGTGAGTGAGTTACAAATGGATTTGCAGCTGATCTGCATTTGCAAAGCATTTCGCACAGCGTACGCAGACTTATATTGGGTGGTTTTTCACTCTGTCTGGGCGGCGACTTTAGGACCGAAGACCTCTGCAAATTCGTAGATGTATGATCAGGTCTGAACTTAGGCCCTAAGTCGTTTGTTTCACTGAGTACATATGTGGTTGCAACAACAACATTGGGCAGTCTTCCAAACAATATCTTATAAGGGAAAACATTCAGTTCTCCTCTAGGGGTGGCTCTGATTGAGTGTAGTACTAAGGATAAGACTTCTGGCTTCTGCAAACTAGTCTCGTTACATATTTTGGTAAGTTTGTTTCTTATTGTCCCATTATAGCGTTCGACCTTGCTACTTGATTGCAGATAGTATGTGGTATGTAATTGTTGTTTAATTCCAGGAAGTTGGCTCATCTTTTTTAACACTTGTCCTGTAAAATGTGTCCCTTGGTCTGATGATATTACATATGGTATTCCATACCTACAGACAAATTTCTACTCCAATTTCTTTGCTGTAATTGATGCTGTTGCTCTAGCTACAGCATATCCCTCGATCCAGCCCATGAATGTATCAAAACAAACCAATACATATTGAAGCATCCTAACCTTCGGAAGCTGAATGAAATCAATTTGTATAATCCAGAAAGGACCAGTTGTCTAGGGAAGATGTGCAGGTATGGTCTTAACTAGTCTCCCAGCATTCTTCTACAAGCAAACAATGCAGGAAGTAAGGTATTTAGTTGCAACCAATGCAAAGCCAGGTGTATACCAGTATGTCTGATCAGACTTATCATGGCCAACTTACCTGCATGGGTCAGTCCATGGGACATCTGTGATAATACTGGCAAGAGGGATTTTGGGGCAACAGTCTTTCCTTCAGAGCTGTGCCACAGGCATTCATTGTCTTGAGTACACTTTGTATTTTCCCACTTAGTCCTTTCCTGTGGATCATAAACCTTTTGCATATTGATTAATGTCTGCTCACTTAGTATACATACATCAGTTATAATTTAAGCATTTTCTATTTCAACTTCTTTTTGATCTGCCAGTTTTGCGACAATGTCTACTCTATGGTTCCCTATAGTAATTTCATCATATCCAGTCATATATGCTTGACATATAATGTCTGCAATTGTTGAGGGAAGTTGTATAGCATTTAATAATTATTTAACTGCTTCTACATGTGCAATTGGATTGAATGTTGCTGTTAGGAAGTCTAGCTGTTTCCACAGCTCACCAAAATCATGGAGCACACCAAAAACATATCTACTGTCTGTGTATGTTTGCAGTTTTCCTTCAGCTAGTTGGCATACTTTTATCAATGCTTTATGTTCTGCCAACTGCGCTGACTACCACAGCATATACTGATTGGGTATTTTATTAGGTGTGCAGCCATCACATGTTTAGTTTTCTGGTAAGTGAGTAGGGCTGGTACAGCATGGGGAACATAAACTTCAAGATCCCATTCCAAAACAATGTCTACTGATTTGTCTACCAGTAATGCTGCTGCTGCTGCTATTTCTCTGAGAAACATAGGTAATGCTTTTGCTACTGGGTCTAATTGGTTTATGAAGTACAGATGTGTCCTCTTATATCCTTGCTTCAGTCACAATAAACAGCCCTTGAAGTTGCACTATGAGCACATTTTTTGCTTTTTTCCGTGAAAATGCATCTTAGATGCAAAGCAGTGTAATAGGATGCACAAGCAGCTTCTGCTGATTAAAATGTTATGCAACATGCCTTTCAGTCTCTATATACAACCACATAGCTGTGTAAGTACACCTGTTGCATGTCTGAGGTATTCATGACAAAGTAGGCAAACACTTGTTTGTAATTAGGTAACCCCAATGCTGGGGCTGCTATAAGTTCATATTTCAATTGTTGAAATTTCAATTTAGTCTGGTTTGTGTGTATGGGGGCTCAGGTACACAGAATTTAGTCAACTCATACAAAGGCACAATTAACAGAGTAGTTGGGTTCCTAAAGTAATCTACCATTTCCAGAAAACCTACAGTATTAACTTTCTTTTGTTAATGGGCACTCTAACGTCTTGAATGGCTGCAATTCTATCTGGAGATAGGTATCTGAGGTCTTCAGATAGACAATGGCCAATGTAGATATTTTTATAGCAAAGTTGTATTTTATCTTTTAATATCTGGTATCTATTATGTGCAAGAAACTTTTAGAGCTCTGCTGTTTCCTTGATTGATGTGTCAAAATGTGGGGAACACACCAGCAAATCATCTGCATACTGAATCAATGCAGATCCACCTGGAAAGGTAAGTGCCTTCAGATTTACAGGTAGCATTTGACTAAAACTCGTAGGGCTATTTAAGTATCATTTGGGTGCTCTAGTCCAAGTGTATTGTGTTCTCTAATAGGTAAATATAAAAAGATACTGACTTTCTGGTGTATTGGTACAGACCAAAATGCTGAACACAAATCAACAACAGAAAAATTATTGCTGCCTGGAGCGATTTGCATTAAAATGGTGGCAGGATTTAGTACCACAGGATGTTATTGTACAACAATAGCATTGATAGCCCTTAAATTCTGAACCAGGCTGTATCTCCTACAATTGTTTCCGGACTGTAAAAATGGCATGTTGGCTTCACTTTGAGTTTTATCCAACACCCCTTGTTGTAGTAATTCTTGTAGTAATTATTGGATCTGGAAACACACCCTTTTCTGTTTCATGTTTCAGGGGGTACTGTGGTCTACTAGGAATTATTGCTCCTGATTTGAGTATAAGAGTTACTGGTGGAGCACTTTCCCACATCATTGAACCCTGCAGTCCACAACTTGTCAGGGATTGTTGTCAGTATTTCTAACACTTCCTGAGGGAGTGTATTCAAAGTACTAGGTTCCAGAGCATCTGGGCAGGAGGGGTTCACTAAGCCGTTCTCTTAAATACATAATGAGTAATAAATCACTCCCAAAGGGTTGGTTGGAATATTTGCAGCTAATAGGAAGAAGTGCTCAGTTGTTCGGCTATTTGGCAAATATAGCAAGTAATTTGTTACTTATATAAGAACTCAGAACTGGGGTGTCTGGCACCAATGTTCTGGTTCTTCTGTTTACTAGCCAGATCACAAGTGACTTGGGCAGCTTTAAGCTGTAGGTTCATAAGCTTAGTTTCTGTTTGCAACTTTTTAGACACAAAGTTATCTTAATGATGTACTGCTAAGGTTGGACTTTTCTACACCACAGTGAGTTATTAATGGTCAACCGAGTTCAATTGTGAGGTCTAAGACCTTCAACAAAAGCACTGGCCAGCATTGGAAGAAGTTAATTGTGATCAAATATTTCTTCAATTCCTCCACAATTGTATTCTTTAGTTTTAAACCTGTCCCAGTATTCTCCTGCCAACTCTGTGGCTCCTTGTTTGATCATCATTATTTTCCCCAAGTTAGGCTGGTATAGAAATTGGACTTTAAAGGCTCTCATCAATTCCTTCCACCATCATCTAAAGCAGTGGTCCACTATAGGTAACTGGGACAGAGTTTTTTTTTCAAGTCTGTTAATGGAGCTGCTCTACTTGCAAAGTCACTGAAAACCACCTATAGTAACCTATCAAGCCCTGGAAGGTTCTCAACTGCGACTTGGTCTATGGTACTTTAGTAAGCACTTGGGGTGCAGTGCACAAGGAGCACATGTATAGTAGAGTCTTCTGAACTCTGAGCTGCACTTGGGTTGCAAAGTGGAAAAAACTCATCATTTCATCAAGGTAGCATGGTGTTAAGAACTTAGGGCTGCACATGGATATACGAGTGCAAGAAACACATGGGTGTAAGTATCACAAATTCAGAATTGCACTTGAATAGTCGAGTAATATGAAATTCGGGATTACACTCAAATAGTGACAGGAATTTAGGACTGAACTTGAAAACTGTGAGAAACTAATATTTGCATTCATTTAGTAGAGTCTATTTAGGTTGATTGCTTTTGGGTAGCTGCAAGAGCCCAGAATTTTATTTAAGGAAGCAGAGTGGCAAGAACCTAGAATTGCAAAAGGGTAGCCAAATTTAGGTGGTCCAAATAGCAAACAATGTGTTAGGATGTTAGGATACTAACAGTGTTAGAATTGCACTTTGGTAGCAAAGGGCCATAAAACTCAATATTGCACTTGGGGTAGCAGAGTGGCACGAACTCAATTTTGTATTTGGATAGAAGAGTTTAAGTAACTCATTATTGCACATGGCTAGTAAAATTTCAGCTTTTCTGGAGAGCACAAAGGAATCATAATATAAAAGGATTCAGGGTTGCATTGAAGTAGTGGGTTGAACTCAGGATTGCACTTAGGAGGAACTCATATTTGTATTTGGGTAGTGTCAATAATTTAGGATTGTACTAATAAGGCAGAGTGGTAGCAAAGTAAAATTGTACATGAAGAACTAAAGGGCCCTATACACTTGGCGATTTGTATGATTTTGAAGACCAATGATATTATCGTTGGTCGATTTTACATTAACAATTTTTCACATACACCCTGAACGAGTTTTATGGCCAATTTGGATGATATGACATTACATTACATCGATATCATCCAAATTGACTTGCATGAATAAACGAGGATTGACCAACGATGAACTACTGCTGGTATGCACATCGTTCATCGTTGATGCATCCACACTGAACAATATGAATGATTTGTCATTCATTTTTGAATGATATCATTCATATTGTCCTTCAATATTGCCAAGTGTGTAGGGTCCTTAAGTGTCAGGAACTCTGGATTGCACTCTGATAGCAGAGTGGCAGGAAATCATGATTTTGCATTGCACTGCATTGGTAGCTGAGAGACAAGGAGAAGATTTAGCACATGGATGGCAGAGTGTCCTTAGCACTTGAATGAAACTCAAAATCACATAATGGAAATAGGAATTTAGGAACCCAGACATTTAGTACATTTGTGTATTTGGGAAATTGTGCAAGAATTTTAAATATGTAATGATAGAAATTTCATAACTCTGAAAGTATGTAATCAGATAAAAAAAGTAATTGTTTTAACCTATTAACACCCATAATATGAAATGTTTATTAATAATATTTATTAATAAACTTACTCAGATAAACATTCTAAACATAAATATGGCAATTATTTTTAAATCTGGCCTCAGTTACAAAATTATTAAGTATCCTATATATAGCACATGGGGGGGGGGTAGATGTAAGAAATGTCATTATGAGGAAGAAGTGGTATCAGCGCACATTATGTTGGCTAATACCACGTCTCCCCCATGTATGAATGTGCCGGTGTATGGTACATGGCATAGTCACTATGTTCCTCTGTCTATATTGGCACTGATATCTATAAGATAGCATGCTGTTATGCAGGGAAATATTGCAACTGACCATTCTGACACCTGTAGCTATCGATTTTAACAGCTGCAGGTGTCATTGCCGACACACCACAGCCAAAGACAGCAGTGTACCTAGCTGCGGCAGCTGCCAGCCCGAGGCTGCACAGGGGATCTTGTGGTAGCAGCGATTTCATGCGCCTGCCTAGTGGAGCAGGTCAGGGGAGAGACACAGAACATCAGCACTAGGCTGATGCACTTTGTGCTCAGGCGGGGATTCACCAGAGAAGGGAGTTTTCACTCCAGCAGACAAGATGTTCCTATTTCTTGCTGATGTAGCTTCCTGCTTCAACTCAGTAAAGAGGCAAAGCAGGAAACGTTATAACTGCGCACAACGTGTGGGTATAATACATCTCCCCTATATTCTATGCTGTATGTATACAATATATGTATGAATAGTATTTTGTTGTGCACAAATGTATGTCATATTAACAGGACAATGTGTCTTAACAGGTTAAAGACAGATGAGTAAATCCACATCCCAGAGCAGTTTGCTTGAGCAACGTAAGGACATAATATTTTATTTTCCCCCAGAGCACTTTGATTGGGCATTGTAATGACATAATATTGTGTTATTCCCCAGAGGTCTTTTATTGGCATACTGTATAAGGAGAGTATAAAATTGAATCTATATAATCAGTTTGTAACATGAGAGAAGGGCTGGGACATGACAAGTGCTAAGGTTTGCCTTGTATTACAAAGTGATTTATACCACAACAGAAATGTTATATATTTATTTCACAAATACATGTAGACTTAAAAATATGAGGAATATAATTGAAGTCCTTTTAGATAGCATCATGTACTATGGGGGTAATTCCAAGTTGATCGCAGCAAGAATTTTGTTAGCAGTTGGGCAAAACCATGTGCACTGCAGGGAGGACAGATATAACATGTGCAGAGAGAGTTAGATTTGTGTGTTCAAACTGAAATCTAAATTGCAGTGTAAAAATAAAGCAGCCAGTATTTACCCTGCACAGAAACAATATAACCAACCCAAATCTAACTCTCTCTGCACATGTTATATCTACCCCTCTGCAGTGCACATGGTTTTGCCCAGTTGCTAACAAACTTGCTGCTGCGATCAGATCAGAATTACCCGCTAAGTACAGTAGATAGAAAATGAGTTGACACCAAGATCTATTGTTATAGATTGTACATAGAAATCTTTACAATTTGTAATTTGTAATCTATGTCAGCAAAGTGTCAATTGCAATGTTTGCATATCAGCGAAGACTTTCTCTCTGAATCAATAAGCAAAAATATTAAGGCTTAAAAGCAAACATGCTACATTATAATGCAGTGTTATTTACTGACAGCAAAATATGTAGATGTGCATCACCTTCCATAATGTGCAACCTAGCTCAGTCAGTCCATCTCACCAGGCTTCCTTTTCCAGTGATTAATCTAGCATTTTCTCAGCAAACAGCATACTGTACCTTCTCTGTTGAATCTAACATCAACTGATACAATGGGAGTTTTCCAGCAGTAGCTGTCTTTCAGCTTAAGGACAGGTTCAATTACCCAGAAATTTTAAACTTGTGGAACATGTGTATTTGAGAATGGGTTTCAATAGTGAATAACTGCTTGAATCAGTTTGTTGTTTTTGTTTGTTTTCTTATCTATATATTTTCACATAATATCCTGTTTTTATGCTATTCATAGTTGTCTCAGGCATTTGACACACATTACATACATTTCCCAATGTTTGACTTAATGAAAGCTGGCAGAAGAATAATGAACAAATTATCCAACTTTTAGCAACGTCAGTAGAGTAGAATACATGTATTGGTGGCCTGTATGATCATGTATGATCACAAATGTTATCTTTCATTCTGAAAATGTAATTGCATCCTTGTGTTTATACCAGTTTTATAGGAAAAACTACCTTACTCACGAGGTACACAATATAAGCACTTTTGGGTTTGTCACTATATAACAGAACAGACACCATATCAGACATACAGTACAGGAAGGTATGTACCATAGATAATAATTGTCATAAAATGGTCATTAGTTACTTGTGCTATAACAAAGTTTTGCATGGATACATTTTGTATGGGAACTAAAGAGACTTTAAATGTTATGAAATATGAATGATGAATTGTACTATATTATGAATTTAGTGTGAGCATCATTTTGATGCTACTATGTAAATATATGTCAATGAGTGAGATTACATCTATAGCTAAATTATACCAACACTATAACACTATTCTTTGTAAGTAAAGAAAAACAAAGATGAACTTGTACATACTGTACACAATGTTTTCTCTAATGTGCGCTCTGAAGCCTATGTCATGTACTTTAATGCTGACATTAAAATAAATAACCCAAGAGAACAACTCTGTATGTGCACTCACATTTCACAGCAAGGGTTACCTCTGTTTTGTCTAATATGAATTTCTACATCGTGTTATTTATTATAATTTATTACCAGTTATTTATATAGCGCACACATATTCCGCAGCGCTTTACAGAGAATTGGCCATTCACATCAGTCCCTGCCCCAGTGGAGCTTACAATCTATATTCCCTACCACATGTACACGCACACACATACACCCTAGGGTTAATTTTGTTGGGAGCCAATTAACCTGCCAGTATATTTTTGGATTGTGGGAGGAAACCGGAGTACCCGGAGGAAACCCACGCAAGTACGGGGAGAATATACAAACTCCACACAGTTAGGGCCATGGTGGGAATATCGTGTTCAGAACTTATGCTAAGTAAAAGTCAATAGATATCTATAGGAGAGCTCACTAATCATATACTGTGCTGCGGGGTAGCCTCGAGATACATTAAGCTTCACATTAAAATAAATAACCCAAGAGAACAACTCTGTATGTGCACTCACATTTCACAGCAAGGGTTACCTCTGTTTTGTCTAATATGAATTTCTACATCGTGTTCAGAACTTATGCTAAGTAAAAGTCAATAGAGATCTATAGGAGAGCTCACTAACCGTATAATGTGCTGCGGGGAAGCCTGGAGATACATTAAGCTTCACAGTGTTAAAAGTAAATGTAAAAATATTCTACGTCTAATCATATATTTTGTTTGTCTAGAATGGAATAATTCTAGTCAAAGGAATATGACTAAGAAATTGATAGCAAAACACCCATGTTTTGGATTTTTAATCAGCCCTCTGTGTTATTTTGTGTGGCTTTCTGGTTTGGCAAAATCGTTTTGGTTTTCATTTGGATCTGGAGGATTTAAAAAAAATGCTAAGACCAGCTACAATCAGGTAAATTGGACATGTTTTTGTTCCTACAGTATTACTCAGCTCAGTAACATTTGTAGTAAATTTTGCCTACCTCACAGCTCACAATATTGTTCATCAATATTGGCCAGAGGCAAGCTGGATAATCGAAGCGATATATGAGTGGCACAAACACAACTCAATATTTTAAGAATATACTGTAGCACATACAGTATGTGAAACATCGCAGCACAGCATTGGCAGACAGGAGAGCAATTTAATAAACTATACAACCACATAAAGAAAAAGTTTTCAAAAGAAGAGTCCCCTGGGCAGTATAGAGAAATGGAGGTGGCATATGTAGGTGCAGGCAGGTAAAGCATTGATTGATTGATTGATTGATTGATTGATTGATACATTAATTAATTGTTTGAAAAAATATTAATTTTATAATTCATTGATTATTTTAGAAAATGAAATACATTTAAAATGCCAACAGTCTGTTTTGCAGCAAATGAGAAGAGAAAAAGCCATAAAAGAATATAATGTCAATAGGCAAGGATTCCTGACAGGGGTTGAAAGAGAAGCCACTGCAGAGCTGCAAACTCCAAATTAGTCTATGTTAAACACTAATAATAATGAAGCTAATCTTCTGGCCGTACTACTGTTTCCTCCTTTCTAATTGGGTAACACACCCCTGTAGTAAATTTATAATGTGCACCAGACATTGATAATACAATGTTTTTTTCTCAAATCTAGTCCACAAGTGGTGATGGAATTGTACGTGGGCCCTCCCACCCACCCTTATTTTGTATATTAAAAAGAACATTTACAGTTTTACAGACTAGGCATTTTAGAGACAGGGACAGCCACTTTTGTGGCTGAAGTGATTGGTTAGTTTGGACCCCCACAAACCAATTTTTTGCAAGGACCTCCTCTGATAATTAAGAGGAGGTTTATAATGAGGGTGTTGGTGGTGGAGATTGCATGTGCTTATAGCTGATACTGCACTGCTTGTTATTATTTTACAGCTTTTTTCAGATTTTTATAAATAACTTGAATGAACTTGCTTTAAATTGCGTAACAGGGAGAAGGTGCCTAGATGGTTAATTCCCTTATTTCTACTAAATTTGGCCTCACAAATTGAACAGATGCCTTCACAAATGTTGCCAGGATTTTGGTAAATATAGATACACACACACACACACACACACACACACACACACACAAAAGGTGACTTTTTTGGACTTATGTCCAAGTATGACAGTGGTCTTTTTTATTATCACGGGCAAGAACTGTTGCAATTGGTGGCTAACTTTGACTCAAGCAACATAAATGTAGTGCATTCTATGGAGGGAATTGTTACCAATGGAGTACCCCAGAAATCTGTACTTGGACCATTGCTCTTTAATATCTTTGTTGGTGACATTGCAAATGGTATTGAAGGGAAATTATGCCTTTTTGCAGATGACATAAACATATGCAACAGGGTAGACACACCATGAGGTGTAACATAAGTCGCCGATGATCTAGATAGACTTGAGGAATGGTCAAGAACATGGCAACTACAGTTAAATGCTAAAAAAAATTCAAAATCATGCTCTTGGGCCTCAAAACTCCAAATACCTTAATATATTATCAAGGGTACATTATTGGAAACTCCTGAGGAGGAAAGGGATTTAGGAGTTACTATTTGAAGTTACTTAAATGCAGGGAAGCAATGTAACAAAGCAAAGAGAAAGGCAAGTCAGATGTTTATTTGCATAGGGAAAGGAATCAGTAGCAGGAAAAAATAAGTAATAATGCCACTTTATAGGACGGGTGGTATTCAGCATGCAGGCTTTTGGGATCCTGGTGCAAAGTAAACTGGCGCCAGATTCCTGACACCCAGCATACTAACACCTATTCTGCCTCTTGGGGGTCCACGACCCCCATGGAGGGAGAATAAATAGCGGGCCACGGTGCCTGCAGCGTGGTGAGTGCAGCAAGCCTGCAAGGGGCTCATATGCGCTTTCCCCGCTGCCAGTATTCCAGTGGGCAGGATCCCGGCACTGGTATGCTGGGCGCCGGGATCCCGGCCACTGGCAAGTCATACCACACCCTTATAGGACATTGGTATGGCCTCATCTGGAATAATGTGTTAAGTTCTGGAGATCATATCTTCAGAAGGATATAAATACATTAGAGAGTGTAAAAAGAAGGGCAACTAAAATTGTGTATGGCCTACATCACAAAACTTCCCGGAAAAGATTAGAAGTTCTTAACATATATAGTTTGGGCAAGAGAAAGGGAAGGGTGAACCTGATAGAAACTTTCAAATAAATCAAGGATTTTAACAAGATCTAGGAGAGAAACATTCTTCAATGGAAAAGAAGTATTAGAACTCAAGGACATACACTAAAACTGGAGGGAGGTAGGTTCAGGGGAAATTCAAAGACAAATTACTTCACAGAAAGGGTGGTGGATAAGTGGAATAGTAGTAATATAATGCTCATTCTCCAACAGGACTCAAGGTGCTTTACAAACATAAAAAATGCACATGTTACAGAAGTTTAAGTAATAAAGCAATTGATAAACAACACAGACATAAAAAGAAAACCTTGAGCAGGTCCATGCATTTTTCATCCCACCCACAAGCATACCAGACAAGGCAGCCATACTTGGCGCACTATGAAGGTTACACTGTGGGAGGTGAGCCAAACAAGGGCCCAATGCATATATGGGAAAACTGACACTTGTGTACTAGTTGTATGATGTACCCTGTAAGGAAAGATCCACATGAAGAACATCCTACCCACAGAGGAAACATCTGAGGCCACCCTCTGGGGTGCACTACGTAGGTCACACTGGCAGGGTGGGCAAACAGTGGAGGTACACATTACAAGAATAGAACACAATGGGGTGGAAGAGAGAAAGAAAACACATGGTAATAAAACATCTGCAGGTAACCAGTGGAAAGTGGAAAATTAGGATAAAATTTTTTCGATAAAATTATAAATGTCCTGGTCTCATAGGAGAAGAATGGGTGGGTATGAAAATGTGGGGAACATACTCAAGGTCAATGGAAATGTCGCTGCTGAGCCTGCTCCTGGTGCTCTAACCTCATAGCTTCCTGCTTATATTGAGGTTAGGCCCGGAGGCAGACCTGATGTTCTCAGCCAAAGGGGTGGTAAGCCTGGTCCTGGAGTTCTCACACAGAGTTTAATACAAGTACTGTATAATGCTGCTTTTGATTTTAAGCTGCTACTTTATAATCTAGCCACTTCATATACTAGGCACTGTAGCATCCCACAGGACTGGCGTCCTAACCTCTACTGAATAAACAGGACTTCTGAAACATGTGTTCATTCTGATTACAACCCCCACACAGCAATCCTACACCTCCAGCAAAAGGTGTTAATCAAATCTAACAAATGTATGATCAGTAAACCACACTCTATTATTATACATTCTTAACATAGTACAGATATAATTCCACTTATAACAGCTTTCTAAAGTTTCAACTATGCAATGTAATCACTGCTATGACATAAAAACACAGATCACTTAAATCCAATGAAAGTACTGTACTAGTTGACCAAATTACTAATAATACCTCATTAACAGCAGTTGAAATGGGCTGCAATAGTGATCTGAATAGATTTACCTACAGTAGCAATACAGACGGAGCCACGCTAATCGTGGCTCCGTCTGCGACAAGGTGCAACCGGCAAGGCGCACAGCCAGGAACCAATGGGAAGCACCAAAACTTGCAGATGGTTGAACTGAATTCTTTGTAATATGTTAATCTTCTTGACCTGTGCTATCAGCATAGTACACTGATCCACTGACATACCTGTAGTATCTATTTGTAACATCTTTAACCACTGTGAGTCTTTAAATACATTATTTGTGAGACGGTCACGTGCTGAAATTTGAAATTCACGTTTACCTCTAAAACCGGTTTAAAGAGGCACATGTATGTTGTTTACAAAAGTGGACAACTGTGATGATAGAGAGATATATGCTGTTCCAACATTTACCATCAGACCATAATATGCACCTTTTGAAGCAGAAATTTTGAAAGGTATATTTTGCATTAAATGAGAACGATCTACTGTATAAGATCTCCCTCATTTAATTCAGTCATTATTTTTCAGCTTGGCACATTACAATCAATGTCAATTTTATAGAGTTTTATACAGAAAGATAAATAAAAATGACGCATATGACTTTAAAATATGTAAAACATAAAACATCCTGTAAATACAGTATATCCTGTATATTTACATTTGGTTCGTGTTCACTCCTGTAGATTTATAAAAAAAAATATTATTATTATTATTATTATTATTATTATTATTATCTTGCAGACAGATGATAGAATCTCATGGAGAACCGTACTTCTATGATAGAATTCCATATTTTGCCCTTTTCCATGAAAACTGGTGATGAACCCCTCATACTCTGTATTTTTTTCCTAATATATGTGTTTGGAGTCCTGGTGAATACAGCTATAATCACAGTTATATGTTTGGTTTCGGGTTTACACACCCCCATGTACCTGTTCCTCTGTAACTTGTCCTTTGTAGACGTGTGTTATACGACCGTAACTGTCCCTAAGTTCCTGGACATGTTGCTATCTGGCAAAAACAAGTTATGCTTCACACAATGTTTGGCTCAGGTGTTCTTTTTCATCACAGCTGCCAGCTCTGAGGTTATACTATTATTTGTGATGGGGTATGACCGGTACATTGCGATCTGTCATCCCTTACACTACCACCAGATAATGAACAAAAAGTTCTGTATCCTGCTTGTGACTATGATCTGGCTATGTGCAGGTGTAAACTCAATATTGTGGTTAGTTTCAGTTTATAAAATGTCCTTCTGTCATTCTACCACCATTCATCAGTTCTTCTGTGAAGCCAAAGCTCTGAGAGACATCTCTTGTTCTGGCTTAAATATGTTTTATATAGTCCTGTTTGTTAACATAGTGTTGCTTGGTGTTTGTCCGTTCTTCATCAATGTGATGTCATACCAACAAATTATCACAGTTATATTGCATATTAAATCAAGGGATGGAAGAAGAAAAGCTTTCTCCACCTGCTCATCCCACCTCATCGTCATGATCCTATACTATGGAATTGGTATTTCCGTCTATATGATGCCCCCATCAGACCAACTCAATTACCTAGAACAGATTATGACTGTGATGTATACAACAGTGATCCCTATGGTAAATCCTCTTGTTTATAGTCTACGCAATTATGAAATCAGGAGAGCTATTCAGAAATTAGTGGTACAGTTGGTAACCCTTCATTAGCCGCCCATACTTAGCCCATTTCCAGAATCCATGTGCATAGATCAAACCATTTTCTAGTAACTATCCTGGTTCATGGCTGGTTCATACAAAAAAAGAAGTGTGCATGGGGTGGGGAAGAATATTATCTGAGCTGTAGCCCTAATAATTCTGGTTTTGAATGGACATACAGTACTGTATTTGCAAGTGGAAGATACCTAACAAGGCTCTCAAACAGGTGCTGATATGGTATGTTTGAACAAGCAGTTCTGACCCCTTAAAATAACCAAAATGATAACAATATATACAGGTTGAGTATCCCTTATCCAAAATGCTTGGGACCAGAGGTATTTTGGATATCGGATTTTTCCGTATTTTGGAATAATTAGATACCATAATGAGATATCATGGTGATGGGACCTAAATCTAAGCACAGAATGCTTTTATGTATCATATACACCTTATACAAACAGCCTGAAGGTAATTTTAGCCAATATTTTTTATAACTTTGTGCATTAAACAAAGTGTGTGTACATACACACAATTCATTTATGTTTCATATACACCTTATATACACAGCCTTAAGGTCATTTAATACAATATTATTAATAACTTTGTGTATTAAACAAAGTTTGTGTACATAGAGCCATCAAAAAACAAAGGTTTCACTATCTCACTCTCACTCAAAAAAGTCCGTATTTCAGAATATTCCGTATTTCGGAATATATGGATATGGGATACTCAACCTGTAGTAGCGCTCTTCACAGTATAAACAATTAAAAACAATAATTTATAGCTTAAATTAAAATAATATACATTTAATATATAAAAACAATTTAAAATGACACTAATGACAAATAATCATACAGTATATAATAAATATGAGCAGATACCTCATTCTTAGGAATGTTTATATAAAATATGATAGTCCCTTTAATGTCATTGCATGTGCCTGTTCCTATATTATTCCGGAATTTTACAGTGTACCAGTCCTGCATAATGTTGACACAGGGAAAACAGCGCTAGAGGAATATTTTCTTGAAAATATTTCTTTATCACATGGGGCATGGAGTCCCCAAATTCTGCGCTGTGAACCGATGAGATGATCCAAACATAGGTAGGTACACCAACATGTTTCGCTGCTCAATACTGGAAGCTTTTTAAATATCTATACCCCACCAGTGGAATGCAAAATTTCCCTGAGAGCCTGAACCAGGTTCCAGATTCAGTGGATGAACAACCAGCTTGCTGTGGACCATACCAGCGAAATTACCTTGTTTGGATCATCTCCTTGGTTCACACCACAGAATTTGAGGACTCTATGCCCAATGTGGTAAAGACTGTTAAATCTTTAGTGTATAAGGAACATTTACTTATTATATATATATATATATATATATATATATATATATACATATTTTACAGGTATACTCACCATATAATACATTTTACATGGAAAGTAATCATATAGTATATGACCTTTGTACACACTTTTGTTTAACTACACGACCTGTTGCCCTTTAATACAATTTCTACAACAATAAGTTACTTCTTAGAAAACCAGACAAATGAGTCCAATGTACACAATAGAATTGGAATTAGACCCAAATAAAGTTAAGGTGAAATAACATGCATCCTACAAAGCACATTTTCAGAAAATGGCTTTTGTATTGCCAAGGCCTAAGGACAAGAATAAGCTTTGTCAGGTTTGACGGATGTCATATGGATGTTAAATCTGACCATGCTAATTGTTTTAACACGTACATAGAATTAAGAATATTCTATAAGGTATGATATCAGAGGGTGTGTATTAAAAAAGGTATACAGTGTTTGGTTAAAGGCCTGTACTCACTGGCCGATGCGGGAGAGATGTGTGCTGAGCGAACCGCTCAGCACACGCTCAGCACAGCGCGATTTGTGCTGAGCGTGCGGGGGGACGACGACGGGGGGGACGCTCATTTCATCCAGCGGGTGAAATGAGCGACCCGCTAGATTGGACTGCACAGCAGGCCAATCTAGCACCAGCGATAGCGATGCGCGGGGCTGCGCATCGCTATCGCTGTAGGGGGTACACACTTAACATCTAAGCAATCTAGTCAGATTGGTTAGATTTTAGCAGCGATCGCTCCGTGAGTACCCCCCTTAAGTCTTTGTTTCGTTGTTGCTTGCATTCCAACCCTGAGAGATGTATTTGATCAACTCTTAGATAAGAGCTCGATCTATTAACAATTGAATAATTACTTATTTAAGAAACTGAATTGAAACCTGTTACTTGCTGCAGCACCACATCATCTATTTGAATCCAGTATTCAACAGTACTGAAAGTTCAATAAAATATTTCTCTAGCAGTGTTTTTCCTGTGTCAACATTATACAGGACTGGTATACTGCAAAAATCTACCTATCAATATATATATATATATAACAGGCACATGCAAGGACATTAAAAGGACTACAATATTACATATGAACATTCCTAAGAGTGAAGTATCTGCTCATATTTATGATATATGATTATTTGTCATTAGTGTAATTTTTAATACATTTTATACTGTAAGTTAAAAGTAGTGATGTGCACCGGAAATTTTTCGGGTTTTGTGTTTTGGTTTTGGATTCGGTTCCGCGGCCGTGTTTTGGATTCGGATGCGTTTTGGCAAAACCTCCCTGAAAATTTTTTGTCGGATTCGAGTGTGTTTTGGATTCAGGTTTTTTTTTTACAAAAACCCCTCAAAAACAGCTTAAATCATAAAATTGGGGGGTCATTTTGATCCCATAGTATTATTAACCTCAATAACCATAATTTCCACTCATTTGCAGTCTATTCTGAACACCTCAGTTCTCCCAATATTATTTTTAGTCCTAAAATTTGCACCGAGTTCGCTGGATGGCTAAGCTAAGTGACCCAAGAGGGCGGCACAAACACCTGGCCCATCTAGGAGTGGCACTGCAGTGTCAGACAGGATGGCAGATTTAAAAAATAGCCCTCAAACAGCACATGATGCAAAGAAAAAAAGAGGTGCACCAAGGTCGCTGGATGGCTAAGCTAAGCGACCCAAATGGACGACACAAACACCTGGCCCATCTAGGAGTGGCACTGCAGTGTCAGACAGGATGGCAGATTTTAAAAATAGTCCCCAAACAGCACATGATGCAAAGAAAAAAAGAGGTGCACCAAGGTCGCTGGATGGCTGAGCTAAGTGACCCAAGTGGCCGACACAAACACCTGGCCCATCTAGGAGTGGCACTGCAGTGTCAGACAGGATGGCAGATTTAAAAAATAGTCCCCAAACAGCACATGATGCAAAGAAAAAAAGAGGTGCACCAAGGTCGCTGGATGGCTAAGCTAAGCGACCCAAGTGGCCGACACAAACACCTGGCCCATCTTTAGGGAGTGCTTAGAAAAATGCAGGTGTGTCGGGGAAAACACAGGCGTGGTTGTGCAAACGCTGGGTGGGTGTGTTACGTCAAAAGCAGTCCCACCATCATTAGAATCAACGCACATGAAGAGTAACTACAGGGCTGGTCTTGTTTTGCACAAAAAGATTTTGCAGGCGCTCTGCTGCACAAGCGTTCGCACTTCTGCAAATCGAAAACACACTCCACAGTGGGAGGCGGCAATGCATTTGCACGGGTGTTAAAAACTGCTAGCGAGCGAACAACTCTGAATGACCCCATATATGCCTTGTTTCAGAGGCTCACATGTATTTAGACATCTACAAAGTGTGTTGCTGTAATGTAATCATTGACCTCCTGAAGAATCACCTTCATACTGATCCTTATAATATCATAATATTATGTATTATGTATGGATAATATTATGTACCTGCACAACATATCATTTTAAACATCAAATTGAGGATGACATCACCTACCTGCCAAGCTCAAAGCTTGGAACAAAACCTTGATGCTTGCGGAGTGCCCACCCACTTATGTACAATCATCGGCTTATGCCTACAGTAACCATGCTTCTGATCAGTGTCACCTCCAGAATAAATACTGTGAACTGTATGCTTTTTTTAATAAATCAGTTCAGCAGCAAATCTGTTATGTTGAATATACTTTTGTTATGCATGCTGGTCAGCATATGACTGGGAAATGAAGGGCCCACCCAAGAAATGCAGTGTTAGGGGCCCATGTTTAGGGGTGTTCTTGTTCTTTACATAGTTTACATAGTTGAATGTGCTGACAACAAAAACACACAAAAATTATCAATGGAAATCAAATTTATTAACCCATGGAGGTCTGGATTTGGAGTCACACTCAAAATGAAAGTGGAAATACACACTACAGGCTGATCCAACTTTGATGTAATGTCCTTAAAACAAGTCAAAATGAGGCTCAGTAGTGTGTGTGGCCTCCAAGTGCCTGTATGACCTCCCTACAATGCCTGGGCATGCTCCTGATGAGGTGGCGAATGGTCTCCTGAGGGATCTCCTCCCAGACCTGGACTAAAGCAATCGCCAACTCCTGGACAGTCTGTGGTGCAACGTGGCATTGGTGGATGGAGCGAGACATGATGTCCCAGATGTGCTCAATTGGATTCAGGTCTGGGGAATGGGCGGACCAGTCCATAGCATCAATGCCTTTGTCTTGCAGGAACTGCTGACACACTCCAGCCACATAAGGTCTAGCATTGTCTTGGATTAGGAGGAACCCAAGGCCAACCGCACCAGCATATGGTCTCACAAGGGGTCTGAGGATCTCATCTCGGTACCTAATGGCAGTCAGGCTACCTCTGGCGAGCACATGGAGGGCTGTGCGGGCCCCAAAACAAATGCCACCCCACACCATTACTGACCCACTGCCAAACTGGTCATGCTAGAGGATGTTGCAGGCAGCAGAACGTTCTCCTTGTCATCTCCAGACTCTGTCACGTCTGTCACATGTGCTCAGTGAGAACCTGCTTTCATTTGTGAAGAGCACAGGGCGCCAGTGGCGAATTTGACAATCTTGGTGTTCTCTGGCAAATGCCAAACATCCTGCACGGTGTTGGGCTGTAAGCACAACCCTCCACTTGTGGACGTCGGGCCCTCATACCACCCACATGGAGTCTGTTTCTGATCGTTTGAGTAGACATATGCACATTTGTGGCTTGCTGGAGGTCATTTTGCAGGGCTCTGTCAGTGCTCCTCCTGTTCCTCCACAAGGGTGGAGGTAGCGGTCCTGCTGCTGGGTTGTTGCCCTCCTACGGCATCCTACACTTCTCCTGATGTACTGGCCTGTCTCCTGGTAGCGCCTCCGTGCTCTGGACACTACGCTGACAGACACAGCAAACCTTCTTGCCACAGCTCGCATTGATGTGCCATCCTGGATGAGCTGCACTACCTGAGCCCCTTGTGTGGGTTGTAGACTCCGTCTCATGCTACCACTAGAGTGAAAGCACCGCCAGCTTTCAAAAGTGACCAAAACATCAGCCAAAAGCATAGGAGCTGAGAAGTGGTCTGTGGTCACCACCTGCAGAACAACTCCTTTATTGGGGGTGTCTTGCTAATTTCCTATAATTTCCACCTGTTGTCTCTTCCATTTGCACAACATCATGTGAAATTGACTGTCAATCAGTGTTGCTTCCTAAGTGGACAGTTTGATTTCACAGAAGTGTGATTGACTTGGAGTTACATTGTGTTGTTTAAGTGTTCCCTTTATTTGTTTGAGCAGTGTATATATATATATATATATATATATATATAGTAAATACCTCTAGTACATGCATGATTATGTACCAGATCAATAACAACAATGCACTGTAGAAAATACAGAATAGTCCTGTGCAGTGTGAGGCAACATATATAATGAGTACACAGTTGGGAACCTGATCCCTAGAGGAAGAGGTGGGCCCCCAGGTGGTGAGGCCCACTGGTGGTTTCACCTGTTCCCCTGTGGGCCAGTCCAACCCTGATGCTGGAAGTACATAGATATACATCCACCCAATTATTATTATTATTATTATTATTATCCTTCATTTATATGGTGCCACAAGGGTTCCGCAGCGCCTAGCAAATGACATAAACAAATGAGCAAAGCCTGAAAACAGCGACTAACAGTAGAAAACAATATAGAACAAGTACATGGCAGAAACCAAGAATCAGGTGCCGCTGTAGGGAATATGAAGTAGAAGATATTCAAAGTTAGAGAAGGAAAAACACATGAGTGAAGGGGGCCCTGCTCATGAGAGCATACATTCTAAATAAGGGGGGCAGACAGACAGGGGTTACACAGATGGGGAAGACAGTGAACATATAACAGAGGATTAGCATGAGAGGTTTGATGAAAAAGTGAGTCTTGAGAGCCTGTTTGACGTTTTGTAGAGAGGCGGAGAGTGGGATGGGGAGAGTTAGAGGGTTCCAGAGATACAGTAGGATGCAGCACATGCACAATCTTGGAGGTGGGAGTGGGATAAAGTAATCAGTAGGCAGGAGGGGGCACGCATTTGTGGAGTGAAGAGGGCTGGTAGGAGTGCAAAGAAAGATAAGGTCAGAGATGTAAATGGGAGAAATAGGTGGGTGAGGTCTTTTTTTAAATGTGTGAGAAGCTTAAATTAGATTCTGAAGGGGAAGTGGAGCCAGTATCACTGTGATGTTCATGGTCATTAATACTCAAGCAGGTTTGTGCAGTACCTGGGAGGCCAGAGCCAGAACTAATGGAAGGTGGGAAGACCACCATAGGTACTAGAGCATTATATTGCTTTAGCACAGCTACATAAAGTGCTGATTAGGGAATGGAATGCATTGGAAGCCAAGGGGACTGCCAAAAACGTGTGCATTAACTTCCGAGATATGAAGTGACGTCATCACAATAGTCCAGGTGCACCCGGCCTTTTTAACTGAAGAAGATTTAAAACTACAAGAAGGGAAAGCAGGGACTGTTTGTATGATTCTGGACAAACTTGGACTTATAAGCACAATTACCAGCTCCCACAACATCGCTCAATAGAGCTGTGAACATTTTTACTAGCCCATTTTTCTTTTGCACGTTCCACTAGCAAATGGATCTGGCATCTGTCAGGTAACTTCTGCCACCCCATTCTGCCCCCTACCACCCCCTCCTAATCCCCTCCTCATCCCTTCCCATCCATGTCACATGGATTTCTGGGTGCAAAGTCATCAGCAATGTCACAAACAGCTACTTCACTGCCGAGTGGCCCAAGGAGAAGGAGGAGATTTGTTCTGCTCATGTACAGAATGCATCTCCTCTAAAAATGCCATTGGATGAAGCAGCAGACACAGTCACATGTTATGCTGCTGTGCTACAGTAGTAAAAGCAGAGCTGGTTGCACTTTCATCCTATGCAACTGTGCATGATAAATGGACAATCCTCTTTAATACATCAATAATAAACTACTGTACATCTTGTAAGGACTATGAGAAGGGAGAAGAGGCCTATTAACTAGAAATATCTTATTTGTGACTTTAGTCGGTCAAGGAAATAGAATGGAAACCTAACAGGATTAATGAAAAAGTAGGAGGAGATAAAGTGGGTCAGAAAGTTCAAGGCAATTCTTTCAAGAACTTTGGAAGCAAAGGAGACAACAAAAGGAGGTGGAGAGAGAGGAAGAGCCAAGAGAGCATTTCTTGAAATGGGAGAGGTAAGTGTTATGAAGAGGCCTGACACTTTGGGACTGAAAGCCACTCTGGATAATGTGGGAAGCTCCAGTCCTATTGGGGTGAGACTCCTAGAGTCCTCAAGAGGCATTTCACCAATAGCAACCCTTCCGCTTTTCCCTTAGTGCTTGTTGTGCACACCGGTATTTAGGGGGCCCCCTGGTCTTAGTACATCCAGCACTAGGAGCTCACCCAATAGGCTGAAGATCCTGATAGCACTAAACGTTGATGACTGGACAAGACATTGGAATAACTGAGTCTATGAAATCCACAAAATGACCACTGGTAATTAGAGATGGACCGAGAATGGAGAGTGCCTACTTAAGGCTGCACGGAGGATGGAGGCACATGGATGCAACAACAAGTATCGAAGTCACTGGGGTGACTGCAGCAACCAAATACGATTCTAGCAACACAAGATATTGTGCAAGACGTTGGTAGATGCAGGCAGAATCAATGTTTAGAAATTGCTGTGGCTTGACCTAGTAGGGTCTGAGTAGACAAGCCAGGTACTTTGGGACAGCTGCGACTTGCCTTTAAAGGATATCGAAAGACAGGTCTGGTATTTGGAAATTGCTGCAGCTTGGCCTTGTGGGATGTTAGCAAACAGGTCAGATATTCAGGAATAGCTGCAGCTTGGCCTTGTGGGATGTTATATGACAGGCCAGATATTCAGGAACAGCTGTGGATTGGCCTTGTAGGATGTTAGCAGACAGGCCAGATATTCAGAAACAGCTGCGGCTTGGCCTTGCAGGATGTTAGCTGACAGGTCAAATATTCAGGAACAGCTGCGGCTTGGCCTTGAAGAATGTTAACAGACAGGTCAGACATTTCAGGAACAACAGCGGCTTGGCCTTAAAAGATGTTAATAAACAGTCCTGGTGTGCAGTATACACTGAGGCTTGGCTTAGCAGAATGTTAACATACTGACCAGGTTTTCAGGAAATGCTGCAGCAATCAGATGGATCCAGGAAGATCCAGAGTACTGAACAGAGCAACAAGGGCTCCTGCTGTAAATGAGAACTATAACTGGCAAGATAGTGCAGGAGTGTCTGGGAAATAAAAGGAAGAAGAGCCAATCCAGAGGCCTGCTGGGACAAGCCCCCCTCTACTTATATATCCTACCCAGCTGGAACTCCTCACAGGTCCTGGTCACCTAGCAATAGTAAGTTCATGTTAGGACACCATTAGAGAGGTTAAACATGTGATCAAGTTTCAAGAAAGCATTGAGGGGTTGAGGGGAACAGACTGGTAGCAATCCTACCATTTAATAATTTTATGAACCACAAAACTACAATACACTGGTTGGAAATGCTGATGGTCATATGCATATTTATGATGTGTGCAGGATTTGTTATGGACATGGACCACTGGGTCATTGGAGGGTCCATACACCCAACCTTGTGCCAGCAAGTGGGTCCCTCCTTCTCCAGAGCACCATCATCCCAGTGTCAATTTCAATGGTCCCCTCAGCTATTAGTATAACCTTGTTGGTGGTTCTCTGCATTGGCATGGGTATAGTTCTGCTTCCAATGTGAGATCCACATGCAGTCCAGAGCAAAATGGTGAAATAAGTTTCCAGTCCAGAGCAAGTCATTAAAGTCCATCTCAACACTTGTCTATATGTATTAAAGTCTACATCCAGTATGGTCAATAAAGAGAGATACCCATCCAGTGGAAGTCAATGCACAAGTTGAAAATTTAGCACAGTCCATTGTGTAGATGTCCACGTCCAGTCTAAATGTGCAAAGGTCCACTAGATCCAGTATTCTCTACCCTTCATATTCCATAATAATTAAATACATGAATGGTTAATAATACAACACAAGTGTTGGCTTATACAGTAGTGCTTAGAGCAAATACTGTATCTTCATAAAAAAATAAACAGAATAGTAATAATAATTAGAGATGTGTGGTCATGCGGGGGGGGGGGGATTTTGCAAGCAATTTTAATAGTGGGGACCCACACAATCTCCATTGTCCAGGGCCCCCACCAGCCTTACTCCGGCCCTGCTTTTATTGCAGCTTGTTTTCAATCAGTGACCGCACCGCGGACAGACCTTGAGCCATAGCCAGATTAAAGTAGTGTCGCAGGGCATACAGTACCCTGGGCCCCCCTTTGTTAGGGGGCCTGCCAGCCAGAGCACACCGGCATCACTAGCTTTCCCTCTCATGCAGTAGCAGAACCAGACAGCCAGAATGTGAGCAGGGCAGTATAGAATGTGAGTATGCATTGCAGGCAGAAAATCAGGTTTTATGAGCTACCAATTGAGCTTTCTGACCAGTGGAGAGATAAGAGGGTGGAGAGAGCTGTAAGTGACACAGGGATCCCATCTTCTCCTCCTCCCTTCCTGCGTATCTGGGTACTATGTAACCTGTTAGCTGAGGGTCTAGAGAGAGAGAGAGAGAGACACACATGCAGAGTCCTCCTGAATCCTGTTCCAGTGTGTAAGTAATACAGAGGCTGCTGCTGCTATTCTTGCATGTGACAGTACCCAGGCAATTAAATTTAATATACACATTGCATACATCCTAACATGACCACAATCTAATGATTAGCTTGGCTTCATCTGTAAACTTAGGTGTGTAGTAAATGGAGTCTACTGTATGCACTAAGCCTTGGAGAGAGATGAAGTAGACAGAGATAAAGTACCAACCAACCAGCTCCTAACTGTCAACTTTCAAACACAGCCTGTAACAAGATAGGAGCTTATTAATTGATACTTTATCTCTGTCCACTTTATCTCTCTCCAGTGCGGATTTTGCCGCGATTTAAAAAAAACGGGGAAAAACGGTAAGAAACCCGAAAAAAAATTGTGTGGGGTCCCCCCTCCAAAGCATAACCAGCCTCGGGCTCTTCGAGCTGGTCCTGGTTCTAAAAATCCGTGGGGAAAATGGACAGGAGATCCCCCATATTTTTAAAACCAGCACCAGGCTCTGCGCCTGGTGCTGGTGCAAAAAATACGGGGGACAAAAAGCGTAGGGATCCCCCGTATTTTATACACCAGCATCGGGCTCCACTAGCTGGACAGATAATGCCACAGTCGGGGGTCACTTTTATACAGTGCCTTGCGGCCGTGGCATTAAATATCCAACTAGTCACCCCTGGCCGGGGTACCCTGGGGGAGTGGGGACCCCTTCAATTAAGGGGTCCCCCCCCAGCCACCCAAGGGTCAGGGGTGAAGCCCGAGGCTGTCCCCCCCCCCATCCAAGGGCTGCGGATGGGAGGCTGATAGCCTTGAGAAAATTTCAGAATATTGTTTTTTCCAGTAGCACTACAAGTCCCAGCAAGCCTCTCCCGCAAGCTGGTACTTGGAGAACCACAAGTACCAGCATGCGGGAGAAAAATGGGCCCGCTGGTACCTGTAGTACTACTGAAAAAAAAATACCCAGATAAAAACAGGAGACACACACCTTGATAGTAAAACTTTATTACACAACTGCCGACACACACATACTTACCTATGTTGACCCGCCGACTGCCACAGTCTCCGTCGATCCGGGGTACCTGTGAAAAAAATTATACTCACCTGATCCAGTGTCCAGAGATAAATCCATGTACTTGGCAAAAAAAAAAACACAAACACCCGAACCAGCGGACTGAAAGGGGTCCCATGTTGACACTGGTGAGTGCTCCTGATTTATACTTCTAATATAAATAGATATGCTATTCCCAAAAAAAAAAACACCAAAAAAAACATGTTTTACATTTTTTTTATTAGTTTCACCCACCAAAGTGTGGCGGATTGAAAATGACGAATTTACTGTCTAAAAGCACTGTTGTCGAATTTCCAAACTTCAATTGAATATACTTTGGTCGAATTGCAGCATTTGTATCATTGCAGAAAAGTCGAATTTGTCAAAAGTCGAATTTCAAAAAGTCGAATTTTGAAAGTCCGTTTTTTTGACTGAAAGTACTGAATTGCATTGACAAATTATTTTTTTGGGGCGAAAAAGTCCAGTTTTTCGCCAATTTCGGGAATTCGACCGCAATTGCATATACCCCTAAGTCTTCTCTTACAAATGTTTTTGGACTGTCGATATTCCTTGACAAGCAGACATCATTCATTTGATTTTGAAAGCCTCCCCTTGCATTTTTTGTGTAGGAACGAATGCAAGGTGTCTGTTGTCACTAACCTTGTATATTCTGGGGTGCCAACAGTGTGGCTTCTGGGAGAATATTAAATATTTATGAACAAATCTTTATGTGGTGCACAGGTAATATTTCAGTCATTCACATCAGTTACTGGACCAGTAGAGCTTACAAACTGTATTTCCTACCATGTGTACAGCACTTACATACATTGCAACCATCATCATTAGTTTTTGGACTTGTACCAGCCTCACGGTAGGTGCAAGAATTCTATCAGACATCCTTTTTCCATCTTAATGCTATGATCATAAATGAAAGTTGTATTATCTGACCACAACACTCCCGCTAAATGGACTGCCCTTTACAATGGCATAGCCACCACTCAAAAATGACCATTTTATGGAAAAAGTGTGTTTGTTAACAGGCAGATCAAACCTTTTGCAGCAGCCATCTTTGTCAGTGAGTGTACTGTAAGTCAAGTCCAGTTGCCGCTTTCATTCTTTCACACCAACGCAGTACGCTGATATCCGCATGACTCATCAGACCCATATAAACACGAGGGTTACATAATTTGTCTGATAGAGACCTGAACCTTTGTATGTTTGTCTGTTTTGTACTGAGTTTTTGTATTTGAAAATTTTAGTTCCACAATGTGCATGGTCATTATTGCTTTTTATTTTTTGTTATGAGTATGTTTCGCTGTATTGTACATGTGAATTCGGAAATATAAGAATATATATAAAAAAAATTATAATTAGACTTGCACATAGATAGCCCAATCCAAAGTAATGGTACAACAGAGAGGATATGAGGATTAGAGTATCTGGAATTCCTGATGGCACATGAATAGCAGAGTGTCAGAAGCAGTGGCCTCATAAGGAGGGTGTGCGGGGGGTGCAGGCCGCACCTGGGTTTCACCCGACATGGGGTGACACCAAAATTTCAGCTCCTGCTCAGTGACAGGAGCCGGGTTCTGCACTTTAACATTATGTGCAACACCTGGTTCCTCTCACTGTGTAGGAGCCGGCACTGCAGCCACCGCACTCCCCGGAGGCTGCACATATCTCCTGAAACCCTAGAATGCTGGAAACAGGGATTCAGGCCATGAGGCCATGCCCCCTCCTAACAAGCCGCACCCCTCCAACTAAGCCATGCACCTGTTTTGCACCCGCCCGCAATAGGTGTCATCAGGGGCAGTGATGCCCCTGGCCAGAAGATTGTTAGTAGTGTGTTGCAAAGTGAGGGCTGCACTCTGACAACAAAGTTGCAAAAACCTCAGACTTGCACTCTGATGGCAGGATGTCATTCATTTGTAATGAGATAGTAGAGTAAGGCGTGGACCACACATAGCGGTTTAGCGGTTCGCATTCAGTGGGACAGACTTGGCAGGAAAGAGCATTTTTAGTTCATACACTAGCCTTTCCACGGGATGCCGATGCACATGATCTGGCCAGTGCCACAACCAGATATCAAGTAGAACATAGTGCACTGTGTCTGTGTGAACACATATATTCAAATCTGGTCATTCTGTCATCCTGCTCAACCACAACATGCTGCAGTTTGGTCCGGTGGATGCGGTACTGCCGCATATGTGTGGATGGCCACATAGGAGACCATTATGCAGGCTCCATCCTGGCAAGCAGTTCCCGCTGAATGAGCCTAACAGTACCACATGCACAATAGAGTCACAAACCCAAGATTGCACTCTGGTAGCAAAGTTTAAGGAATTCAGGAATGCACATAGGTAGTCAAATGTCAGAAATTTAAAACAGCACAATGGTATCAGAGTACAAAGAAATGTAAGATAGCACTGAAATAGTGGCAGGCGCTCACAATTGTGTTCTGGATGCAGAGTGGCAAGAAATAAGGATTGTAGTTTGGGAGTAGAGTGTGAGAAACTCAGAATGGAAGGAATTTAGGATTTAATTCAGGTCTCAGAGTTCTATGGAACTCTGGTTTCCACCTAGGTAGCAGAATGCAAGGAGCAGATAGATTATTGCAAACTCAGGCTTACACTTGGGTAGCACCATGGCGAAAACTCAGGATTATGGGGGTCATTCAGAGTTGTTCGCTCGCTAGCAGTTCTTAGCAGCCGTACAAACGCATTGTCGTCGCCCACCGGGGAGTGTATTTTTGCTTTGCAGAAGTGCAAACGCCTGTGCAGCAGAGCGCCTGCAAAAACATTTTGTGCAAAACAAGACCAGCCCTGTAATTACTCTTCGTGTGCGTTGATTCTAACATTGGAGGGACGGCTTTTGACATCACACAGCCGCCCAGCGTTCGCCCAGCCACACCTGCGTTTTCCCTGGCACCCCCGCATTTTTTCAAACACTCCCAGAAAACGGTCAGTTGCCACCCAGAAACGCCCCCTTCCTGTCAATCTTCTTGCGGCCGCCAGTGCGACTGAAAACATCGCTAGAACCTGTGCAAAACCACAATTCTCTTTGTAGCCCTAAATCGTGCATGCGCATTGTGGTGCATACGCATGCGCAGATTAGCTGTTTTTATCACTGATCGCTGCGCTGCAAACAACGGCAGCTAGCGATCAACTGAGAATGACCCCCTATATTGAGGTAGTGTGGTGTTATAGACTCAGGACTGCACATGAACAGCAGAGTGCAAGGCACTCATGAATAGTAGAATTACAAACCCAGTATTGCACTTAAATAGTCAAGTGACAGGAATTCAAGATTGATCTTGTTGCATTTGAATAACCAAGTAACATGAAAATTAGGATTGCATTCAAATAGTGTCAGGAATTCAGGATTAACCAGAGAGTGTGAGAAAGTAATATTTGCACTTAGGTATAAGAGTTTCCATGGACTAAATATTGCACTTGGGTAGCAGCAGGACCTCAGATTTTTTTTTAAGGTAGCAGAGTGGCTAAAACCTTGCAAATGGATTGGCAATTTTTAAGAACTCCAGATACCAGTCAAGGAGCACAGTTTCAGTAACACAAATATACGACAGCATTAAAATTGCACTTGGGCAGCATAGGGTGGTAGAACTCATAAATGCACATGGGGTTGCAATTGGGTAGTAGAGTTTTAGAAACTCCTGTTTGTACCTGAATGGTAATATTTCAGATATTCAAGTGTATTATAGGGTTCAGGATTGCACTGAAATAGTAGGTACAACTCCAGATTGCACTTGGGTAGCAGAGTGGTAGGGACTCAAGATTTTACATGGAGAGTGAAGTGTAAGGAACTCTGGTTTAAATTCTGGCAACAGAGTGTCAGCAAATCATGACTGGTCAGTGATAGCTGAATGACAAGGGTTAGAATAAGCACATGGATAACAGAATGTCAGGGTCACTCAAAGTGTTATTAACTCAAAATTGCATGCTAGTAAATATAACGCTGAACATTTTAAGATGAAAAAGTAAACTTTTTTAAAGACAAATAGTAAATCAAGATCTCAGAGCAATTTTCTTGGGCTGCGTAATGACATAATATTTGTTTCTCTTACGTCCTAGAGGATGCTGGGGACTCCATAAGGACCATGGGGTATAGACGGGCTCCGCAGGAGACATGGGCACTCTAAAGACTATAGATGGGTGTGCACTAGCTCCTCCCTCTATGCCTCTCCTCCAGATCTCAGTTAGATCCTGTCCCCAGTGGAGACTGGGTGCACTGCAGGGGAGCTCTACTGAGTTTCTCTGTAAAAGACTTTTGTTAGGTTTTTTATTTTCAGGGAGCACTGCTGGCAACAGGCTCCCTGCATCGTGGGACTGAGGGGACAGAAGCAGACCTACTTAAATGATAGGCTCTGCTTCTTAGGCTACCGGACACCATTAGCTCCAGAGGGTCAGAACGCAGGTCTCACCCTCGCCGATCGTCCCGGAGCGGCGCCGCCGTCCTACTAGCAAAGCCGAAAGATAGAAGCCAGGTGAGTATGAGAAGATAGAAGACTTCAAAGGTGGCAGAAGACTTCGGATCTTCTATGAGGTAACGCACAGCGGTAACGCTGCGTGCCATTGCTCCCAACACACACACTGGCGGCACTGTATGGGTGCAGGGCGCAGGGGGGGCACCCTGGGCAGCAATTATTAACCTACTAGGGACACTGGCAGAGATATATACTGCGGAGGCAGTATATGGCAAAACCCCCCCGACAGTATAAAGATTTGAGCGGTATCGAAGCCCGCCGGTGAGAGGGCGGAGCTTGTTCCCTCAGCACTAACCAGCGCCATTTTCTCCACAGCACGCTGCAGAGAAGCTGGCTCCCCGGACTCTCCCTTGCTGAACACATGCAGAGGGCAAAAAGGGGGGGGGCACATTTATTTGGCGCAGTGAGTATATTTATAAAAGCGCTATACTGACTGGGATTTTATTCCAGTATCCGGTGGCGCTGGGTGTGTGCTGGCATACTCTCTCTCTGTCTCTCCAAAGGGCCTTATTGGGGGACTGTCTCCATATATATATATATATATATATATATATCCCTGAGTGTGTGGGGGTGTCGGTACGTGTGTGTCGGCATGTCTGAAGTGGAAGGCTAATCTAAGGAGGAGGTGGAGCAGATGATTGTGGTGTCTGGATATGTGGAATGTTTTAAATGCAAATGTGTCTTTATTACATAAGAGAATGGACAAAGCAGAGTCCAGAGAAAAGACAGGGAGTCAAGCCATGGCTTTGTCTGTATCACAAGGCCCTCCAGGGTCTCCGAAACGTCCCCTGTCCCAAGTAGCAGACACTGATACCGACACGGATTCTGACTCCAGTGTCGACTACCATGATGCGAGGTTGCACCCAAGGGTGGCCAAAAGTATTCATTATATGATTATTGCAATAAAATATGTTTTACATATCACAGATGACCCCTCTGTCCCTGACACGAGGGTATGCATGTTTAAGGAAAAGAAACCTGAGGTAACCTTTCCCCCATCTCATGAGCTGAACGCGTTATTTGAAAAGGCTTGGGAAACTCCAGACAAGAAACTGGAGATTCCCAAAAGAATTTTTATGGATTACCCTTTCCCTGTACAGGACAGGTTACAGTGGGAATCCTCGCCCAAGGTGGACAAGGCTTTAACACGCTTGTCCATAAAGGTGGCGCTACCGTCTCCAGATTCGGCAGCCAGGAAACTACCTTAAAATCAATTTATGCACATACGGGTGCCTTGCTCAGACCGGCAATAGCATCGGCTTGGGTTTGTAGCGCTGTAGCAGCTTGGGCAGATACCTTGTCATCTGACATTGATACCCTAGATAGGGATAGCATTTTATTGACCTTAGGTCATATTAAAGACGCAGTCTTATATATGAGAGACGCTTCCATAGACGTTGGGCTGTTAGGTTCAAGAGCCAACGCCATGTCGATTTCTGCTAGGCGAGCCCTGTGGACCCGTCAATGGACGGGTGATGCCGACTCAAAGAGACATATGGAAGTTTTGCCTTACAAGGGTGAGGTTTTATTTGGGGAAGGTCTCGCGGACCTGGTTTCCACAGCTACCACGGGTAAATCTACTTTTTTACCTTATGTTCCCCCACAGCAAAAGAAAACACAGCAATATCAGATGCAGTCCTTTCGGTCGCATAAGTCCAAAAGAGGTCAGGGCTCTTCCTTCCTCGCCAGAGGTAAGGGTAGAGGGAAAAGAATGCCTGCTATGGCTAGTTCCCAGGAGCAGAAGTCCTCCCCGGCTTCTACTAAATCAACCGCATGACGCTGGGGCTCCACCGAGGGAGTCCGCGCCGGTGGGGGCACGTCTTCGACTCTTCATCCAGGTCTGGGTTCAGTCAGCCATGTATCCTTGGGTCATGGAAATTGTATCCCAAGGCTACAAGCTGGAATTTGAAGACGTGCCTCCTCGCCGATTTTTCAAATCGGCTTTACCAGCATCTCCCCCAGAGAGGGAGATAGTTTTAGCTGCAATTCAAAAACTTTGTCAACAACAAGTGATTGTCAAGGTGCCCCTAATTCAACAGGGGAAGGGGTACTATTCAACCCTGTTTGTGGTCCCGAAACCGGATGGCTCCGTCAGATCCATTCTAAATCTAAAATCCCTAAACCTGTACTTGAAAAAGTTCAAATTCAAGATGGAATCGCTCCGGGCAGTTATCTCCAGCCTGGAGGAGGGGGGATTTTATGGTGTCGCTAGACATAAAGGATGCATACCTTCATGTCCCCATATATCCCCCTCATCGGGCATACCTGAGATTCGTTGTACATGACTGTCATTACCAGTTTCAGACGTTGCCGTTTGGGCTTTCCACGGCCCGAGGATTTTCACCAAGGTAATGGTGGAAATGATGGTGCTCCTGCGCAGGCAGGGAGTCACAATTATCCCGTACTTGGACGATCTCCTGATAAAAGCGAGATCGAGAGATCAATTGCAGAAAAGTGTGTCACTCTCCCTGATAGTGCTGCAGCAGCATGGCTGGATTCTAAATCTACCAAAGTCACAGTTGATTCCAACGAATCGGCTATCTTTCTTTGGCATGATTCTGGACACAGAACAAAAGAGGGTTTTTCTCCCGATGGAAAAAGCCCAGGAACTCCAGAACATGGTCAGAGACCTGTTAAAACCAAAAAAAGTGTCAGTCCATCAATGCACTCGAGTACTGGGAAAAATGGTGGCGACCTACGAGGCCATCCCCCAGGTTTCATGCGAGTCCCATCTACAGATACATCAGAAAATAAGCCTTTCCCCCAGGGCCAGGGTGTCTCTCCTGTGGTGGCTGCAGAGTGCTCACCTTCTCGATGGTCGCAGGTTCTGCATTCAAGACTGGGTTCTGGTGACCAAGGACGCGAGCCTCCGAGGATGGGAAGCAGTCACACAAGGAAGACATTTTCAGGGACTATGGTCAAGCCAGGAGGCTTGTCTACACATCAACGTACTGGAATTGAGGGCCATATACAACGGCCTACGACAAGCGGAGAATCTTCTTCGCGACCTACCGGTTCTGATTCAATCAGACAACGTCACAGCTGTGGCTCATGTAAACCGCCAAGGCGGGACAAGGAGCAGAATGGCAATGGCGGAAGCCACCAGGATTCTTCGCTGGGCGTAAAATCACGCAAGTGCTCTGTCAGCAGTCTTCATTCCGGGAGTGGACAACTAGGAAGCAGACTTCCTCAGCAGACACGATCTCCATCCAGGAGAGTGGGGACTTCATCAAGAAGTTTTTGCAGCGATAACAAGTCAGTGTGGACTTCCACAAAAAGACATCATGGTGTCACGCCTCAACAAGAAGCTTCGGAGGTATTGTGCCAGGTCAAGGGACCGTCAGGCAGTAGCGGTGGACGCCATGGTTCAGTCGGTCTATGTGTTCCATCCTCTTCCGCTCATCTCAAAAATACTGAGAATCATAAGACGAAAAGGAGTGCAGACAATACTCATTGTTCCGGATTGGCCTCGAAGGGCCTGGTATTCAGATCTTCAGGAAATGCTCACAGAAGTTCCGTGGCCTCTTCCTCTCAGGGAAGACCTATTGCAGCAGAGGCCCTGCGTGTTCCAAGACTTACCGCGGTTACGTTTGATGGCATGGTGGTTGAACACCAAATCCTAGTGGGGAAAGGTATTCCGGAGGAAGTCATCCCTACTTTGATTAAGGCTAGGAAGGAGGTGACGGAGAAACATTATCACCGCATCTGGAGGAAGTATGTATCTTGGTGTGAAGCCAAGAATGCTCCTACTGAAGATTTCCATCTGGGCCGTTTTCTCCACTTTCTACAGACAGGAGTGGATATGGTAACTAATTGATGTTACTATTAAAGCAAAATCAATACAGGCGCTATAATAAATTAACAAAAATAAATGTGTTCACACTAATATATTAGAACGTAAACTGCAGCTCCCAAATAAGGTGTCTGCAACACCTAAAAACACAGTATATTTTTCAATATAATTATAATTATAACTATATAAGAGAGCGCCTAAAGTTAGGCTCCATTAAGGTACAGATTTCGGCCTTATCAATTTTCTTTCAGAAGGAATTGGCTTCTCTCCCAGAAGTCCAGACTTTTGTAAAGGGAGTGCGGCACATCCAGCCTCCTTTTGTGCCCCCAGTGGCACCACGGGACCTTAACGTGGTGTTACAGTTCCTAAAATCTCACTGGTTTGAGCCTCTTCAAATGGTGGATTTATAATTTCTCACTTGGAAGGTGGTCATGTTGTTGGCCTTGGCATCTGCACGGCGGGTGTCCGAATTGGCGGCTTTGTCTCACAAGAGCCCCTATCTGATTTTCCATATGGATAGAGCAGAATTAAGGATTCGTCCTCAATTTTTGCCTAAGGTGGTTTCATCTTTTCATATGAACCAGCCTATTGTGGTGCCTGTGGCTACGGGAGTCTTGGAGGATTCCAAGTCCCTTGATGTAGTCAGGGCCTTAAAGATTTATGTAGCCAGGACAGCTCGGGTTAGGAAAACAGAGGCACTGTTTGTCCTGTATGCAGCCAACAAGGTTGGCGCTCCTGCTTCTAAACAGACTATTGCTCGCTGGATCTGTAACACGATTCAGCAGGCTCATTCTACGGCTGGATTGCCGTTACCAAATTAGGTAAAGGCCCATTCCACTAGGAAGGCGGGCTCTTCTTGGGCGACTGCCCGAGGCGTCTTGGCATGACAGCTTTGCCGAGCGGCGACTTGGTCGGGTTCCCTTTTGCTAAATTCTACAAGTTTGATACCTTGGCTTAGGAGGACCTTATGTTTGCTCAATCGGTGCTGCAGAGTCATCCGCACTCTCCCGCCCAGTCTGGAGCTTTGGTATAATCCCTATGGTCCTTACGGAGTCCCCAGCATCCTCTAAGATGTAAGAGAAAATAAGATTTTAAACCTACCGGTAAATCTTTTTCTCCTAGTCCGTAGAGGATGCTGGGCGCCCATCCCAGTGCGGTCATATTTCTGCAAGGCTTGTATATAGTTGTTGCTTACATAAGGGTTGTATTACAGTTAAGATCAGTCTTTGGCTGATGCTGTTTTGTTCATACTGTTAATTGGTTGCGTGTATTCCAGGTTATACGGTGTGAATGGTGTGGGCTGGTATGTACCTTGCCCTTAGATTAACAAAAATCCTTTCCTCGTACTGTCCGTCTCCTCTGGGCACTTTCTCTAACTGAGGTCTGGAGGAGGGGCATAGAGGGAGGAGCCAGTGCACACCCATCTAAAGTCTTTAGAGTGCCCATGTCTCCTGCGGAGCCCGTCTATACCCTTTGGTCCTTACGGAGTCCCCAGCATCCTCTACGGACTAGTAGACAAAGATTTACCGGTAGGTTTAAAATCTTATTTTTCCCCAGAGTTTTTTGCTTTTGCAATTTAGCAACATATTATATCATATTTCCCTAGAAGTTTTCCATTAACATACTGTATAAGGAGAGTATACAATCTTATTTATATATAACCTGTTTCTAACATGAAACAAGGGCTGGGACATGACATATTCTACGGCATCAGTCGCCAACCCATCGCTCGTGAGTGACGGGTAGCTCGGCACTGCTTTTTCAGTAGCTCGATGCGGTGGCGCTGGGTGCATATTAATATGGTGCAATCTGTCAGCCAATCACAGCAGGTGCGCCAGCTCCTGATTAGTTGGTGGTCCGCACCATATTTCAAATGGCCGCCCGGCAGGAGACATCAGTGGTAGCGCCGGTTAGAGCAGGAGACTGAGCGTCAAGGCACACCACATTCTGTGCTAGTGCCGGCTCTCCTCTCCTCATCTCATCCCCAGACACACATAAGTGAACGGCAGCTGCTGGGGCAGTACTACTATATCTGGTGAGTACTACTTGTATCTAGCACTGCAGGGGTGAGGGGGGGGGCATTATTTGTGTATCTGACACTGCAGGGGGGGGGGCATTATTTGTGCATCTGGCACTGCAGGAGGGGCATTATTTGTGCATCTAGCACTGCAGTAGGGGACATTATTTGTGTATCTTGCACTGCAGGAGGGGACATTATTTGTGTATCTGGCACTGCTGGGAGGCATTATTTGTGTATCTAGCACTGCAGGGGGGGCATTATTTGTGTACCTAGCACTGCAGAAGGGGACATTATTTGTGTATCTGGCACTGCAGGAGGGGACATTATTTGTGTACCTAGCACTGCAGAAGGGGACATTATTTGTGTATCTGGCACTGCAGGAGGGGACATTATTTGTGTATCTGACACTGCAGGGGGACATTATTTGTGTATCTGGCACTGCTGGGAGGCATTACTTGTGTATCTGGCACTGCTGGTAGGCATTACTTGTGTGTCTGGCACAGCTGGGAGGCATTACTTGTGTATCTGACACTGCTGGGAGGCATTATTTGTGTATCTGGCACTGCTGGGAGGCATTACTTGTGTATCTGGCACTGCTGGGAGGCATTACTTGTGTATCTGGCACTGCTGGGAGGCATTACTTGTGTATCTGGCACTGCTGGGAGGCATTACTTGTGTATCTGGCACTGCTGGGAGGCATTATTTGTGTATCTGGCCCTGCTGGGAGGCATTACTTGTGTATCTGGCACTGCTGAGGGGCATTATTTGTGTATCTGACACTGCTTGGGGGCATTATTTGTGTATCTGGCACTATGCGGGGGCATTACTGTTGCGAGGCCACACCCACTTTTTTGAAACTGCACCCTCTTCTTTGAGCCCACACCCACTTTCAGAAATGCGTGGGCATTTGGGGGAGGGTTTAGCTCTTCCAGAGATTTATTTTTTCCGAAAGTAGCTTACACCGCAATTTAGGTTGGAGACCACTGTTTTACGGCTTGCAATCTATTACACAGTGATTTTACACCACAACAGACATTTTATATATTAATTTCACAGATAGACTTAAAAATATAAGGAATATTACTTAAGGCATTTGTAGCTGAAAGTCAGTATCAGCAAAGTCTTTCATCATTTACTTGCTTGTTTTGTTGTTTTCTTTCCTTTTTGTTTTGTCCTGAAATCAACATTTTCATTCATTGCCATCACATCCTACTATTATTCTCTCTATAGATGACTCTGGTATTCTGATACATATTACATGAATTTCCCAGATAATGGACTAAATGAGATCATGCAGAAGAAGAATAAATTATTCTCTCACCGTTAAAAATAGAAGAGTCAGTAGAATAGAATACATCTACTGGTGGCCTCTGTGATCAAGAATTGTATCTTTAATTCTGCAAATGTAACTGCATACTGGTGTTTTTACTACTTTTAAAAGATTAAAATACTTTTTAAAGTATTATTGGGCTTGTCACTATCAAAGTCAGATACTAAGTCAGACCTACAGGAAGGTATGTTGGTAATCATTGTCATAAAATAGTAATTTCTGACTTGTGTTTTTACAATGTTTTGTAAGGAAATGGTTTGCAAGGGGACTAAAGAGACTTTAAATGTTAGAAATATGAATGATAGAAAGTACTATAATATGATTATAGCGCAAGCATACAGGAGGACATTAGTAACATGACACACAAGCATACTTCCTTGATAACTACTTACCTAACGCTCTACCTGTATGATTGAAAAAAATAAAACAGCTTAATAATTGACATCAAATCAAGCACTAATAATTAAGCAATACACACAAACTGTAAGCTGACCCTTTATATCAATATATCACACAATACAAAGTTAAACTTAACATTGTTACAGTGCTACGTGTTGCATATTCTGTCCAATTTAATTGTTACTTTGTCAGGTGCTCCCTGACAGGGATTCCATGGCTAAATAATGTTTGGTTATATACTGAATAGATTATCTAGTGGGAAAACATGTTATTCCACAATCTTCAAATTCAGACCCTTTGTATTATACTGTTTCAGGCTGATCCTGCCACCGCTGTTATTATCTGCACAATGCTCTATGTATTTTAGTGATTGCCCTCTGGAAAGTATTTGTAACCAAGACTGACAAATAATTGTGATATAAGCTAGTGTACAAGGTACTCTATATGTCTGTACAATAAGATGTACATTGTTTTGTGGTTTAACAACCTTTGTTCCATGCATGATAACGCTGTACACTCCCCCCGCCTGAGATACGGATAAACAGACACTTTCTCTCATATGCAAGTGACACAGTCTAAGAGGTAATTGAAGTTATACTGATACCTAAGTGTTGGATGTGACACTTGTGTGAAGAGATTATATAGAAGTAAAGGATTGACTTATACTTGCTGGGTATGACTACAACTACAAAACTTGTTACAGTTACAGTATATACCAATGATGTAGATATCACACACACACACACACACACACACACACACATTTAATACTGTTTCTTATTCCCAAATATGTTGCTACACAAAAGGGTGAGACAGAGTAGAACAGTTCTCTGATTATTACAACATTGAGACCCAATCAGCATAAATATCAGATCAAGATACAGAAACAGGTTTTGTTTTATTTATATGCCATTGAAATGGCAGCTAAGTTCATATGAGATACAGAGCTATGTTTTTAATTATTAAAATAAAAGTTATTTTAAAAAAATGTTTCCTCTAGAATAAACAATTTATAAGAGTGTGCCGACAGAGAGTCTTCTTTCCTTTTTCTGTGTGAACACATAGTAACATATTCATATTCATATTTATTCATGAGTTGTGTGTATTTCAGATCAGGCCTTTTTGATCTCATTATGACTTTTATTGTTGATGCCTGAACTGAATTCAGTATACTACGTTAACACTAGACCAGTGGTTACAACTTTTCTGGAACACGGTGCCCTAGAGTATTTTTTTCATGCCAAAAGTTTCTTATGCTGCATTCAGACTGCAAATGCCGGATCCTACCTGGTAAGACAAGCGTGTACTTACCGGGTGGGATCCGGAATTTGCACTCCGCTGCTGGTTTTCCGACCTGGCAATATACCGGGTCGGTTGCCATAGCAGCGGGGGGGGGGGGGGGGCGCAGCAGCAGCAGGGGCGGGGGTGGAGGCGGCGCCGGGGGGTGAGCTCATCTCCAGCGCCGCCTCTCCCTATCTTGTGAATGGGAACCGTGTCGCATCGACACGGCTCCCATTCACACCACACCTGACCCGGTAATCAACCCAGGTAAAACCCTTCTTTTTTACCAGGTTGATTTACCGGGTCAGGCGACCCGCTAAATCGGGCAGTGTGCTTTCACATCGCACACTGACTCGGTTCGACACGGCAATATGCCGTGTCGGTACCGGGTTATTTGTGCGATGTGAAAGGGGTATTAATGAGAAATCCAGAAAAATAAATATTGAATTAAGTAAATTGTGTGTATATGTCATCCTTGGATTCAGTTATGTGGTGAGGGACAGGATTCAGTTCCCTATGTTCACATATTTTTTGATCATTTAAATTTTCCTGTAACGCTAATCCAGGGCACCCCTGCAAGTGCCCCAAGGCACCCCAGGGTGCCATGTCACCCAATGTGAAAACCACTGCACTAGACTGAATAATTCTTTGTGCATTCAGAAATAAAAATAGACTGGAAAATCAAATAATTATTTTAATAGAAGACTTGCTTACTACTGAGAACAAACTACAAGGATTTATCCATGCCTTAACCAGCAAATTAATCAGCACAGTTTCCTGGTGTGTCCTAATCACATTACATTGTGACTAAAACATATTAAAAAGACACAAAAGAGATGCTCAGTGCTAGCAGAGCTGCAGAGGACCTGGCACATCAAGAATGGCTGTTTGACAAAAAAATTAATGAGTACAAATCTGTAGCAAGGTTGGTGCGTCCTATGCCCTCAACCAGTTCATCACAAGGCTGCAGAACAGCACCTATAAATTTTGTCCCAGACTCAATCTCACTTGAAACTTCTTCCTCTTTAATCCTCGACATCACCTGGCCACCCACATCTCCTCCTCACATCACTATGCACCTTCAGTCACACACTCCTTCATTTAAGGCACTCATTTCAAAATACTCTCATACTACTTCCCATAAAGAAGTAAATAGCTTGATGAGTAAGGTGTATGACTGCAATATGGAAGGTAATGGATTCAAATCCTGTGAATGATAGTATTTGGAAATGTTTGCTTTAAGTAAAGGAGGATGTGACTGAACATCCTGGGTATGATTGCTTAGAAATGTGTGATTTAAAATAAAGGACTAAGTAACTATATGACAAACAGATCTCAAATTAAGAACATACAGCAATACGAATGTCACTACAGGATTGTTGTCCAAATCCATTGTTTTGGGAGTGTTAAGTATAGAAGTATAGCTGTACTATATCTACACACATATATATATATATATATATATATATATATATATATGGAGAAGAACTGGCGGCACTCTCAGGATTTTATATAAAGTAGTAATATAAAGGCAATTACAGCCTATATGTCATCAACGTTTCAGTTTTATTAGAAAAACTTTCGTCAGGATACAGAGCAAGTGCAAACACATACCTTTATAGAGTAGAACACCAACAGTGTAGACTTGTGGTCCCAGGGCTGCGGCTAGGGTAGATGACGTCACATCATTTGCGACGGGTGCTGAATCTACACCGGGATCCCGTAAGCCATTGCCTGGAGACCTTACAAACAAAAACATTAAACAAGTGAAAACACCCAGAATCTACAATCAAAAGACGGAGAACATGTCAAACGGAATGTACTGAGGCATATGGTGATTACACCAAACAGTGCTAATCATGTGCAATAAATGTCATATATGAATCTTAATATAAAGAGTAACAATACATCACTGAGAGTTACGTCTAATTATTGCCTGTATGTAATTCATAACAGCATATTGCAACATTAACATAATGAATCAACCTCGATACTGCAGCCAAACATTACACTACAGAATACATTTTTCAAGGCACTTAAAGGCGTAGGTAGCGCCAATGAACGTGAAATGTAAAACGTATTTCATATCATCGCTTATCCAGTTTTGGGAAAACAGCAGATATAGCAAACAGTGTCACAAGTAGCAATTCCATGAGATGTACTCATTAAGCCCAGCTGGTGATACGGTGTTCAGTTTGTGTATCCAGTGGGTCTCCAAGCGTACAAGCTGTTTCGCTCTGTCACCCACCCTGGTATTTAACGGCACATGGTCGATAATCTTGTACTTGAGTGATGATAAGTTATGTTTAAACACTTTGAAATGTCTCGCCACAGGCTGATCCTGATTGGCTCCTTCTAGGGCTTGTCTAATGGCCATTCTGTGAGTGGCCATTCTTTCCTTAAACATACAGGTGGTCTTGCCAATATAGAGCAGTCCGCATGGACATCGAATAAAGTATATAACAAATCTAGTACTGCAGGTAAGTATATGTTTTATGGGGATGTGGATTCCTGTATGTGAATGATTGAAATCTTTGCTGGTCTCCATGTAGCTGCAGGTTTTGCAGCCCGTGCATCTATAGAAACCCGGCTTGCAACTAAGGAAGTGTAACTGTTCAGTTTTACTGGTTGTAGAGATGTCATTTCTAACCAGTAAATCTTTCAAGTTCTTTTTCCTAGTGAAACTAGGGAGAATTTTAGTTCTCTTTGCAAATTGTAAGTCAGGATCTAAAGCTATTACTGGCCACAATTGTTTGGCTTTCTTGGGGATGGATGTACCGAGAGGATGATATTCTTGCACAAACACTTGTTTTTTCAGTAATGTAGTTTTGGGTATAGCTGGCGCTAACAACTGTGTCCTAGGAATGGCAAGTGCTTTCCTTTTAGATTGCTGTAAATCTGCATGTTTATAACCCCGTTGCATGAATTGTACAATCATTGCATCTATGTCAGCAGCAGCTTTATCCTGTGCATCTGAGATCCTGCATACACGCAAAAAGTGAGTATGGGAGGCCTTTGATGCATGCTGGTGGATGTTGACTATGTGCATGCAAGTAAGTATTTCTATCGGTGGGCTTTATGTACAGACAAGTGTGTATGACGCCTTGTTCCAGAGATATATTTACATCCAAATAGTGAACCTGTGTTTCACTTATGTCCCATGTAAACTTAATTGTAGGGTCAAATAGTATATAACAGTATATAGTTGTACCCCCTCCTCCAGGAGTGGCCCCTGGACACTTTCCAGGTTTTGTCGGATGTCTGGAATGGAAAATCCGCACTAGTCGGGGAGCCATAACTTCAGTAGCCTTGACCCAGCTCCTCTCCTCGGGGCCAAAACCTTTCCACTCCACCAAATACTGTAGATTCTTGTGAAGATATCGAGAGTCAAGAATAGCTTTGATTTCAAAGTCCGTTCCAGCTTCAGTCTCTGCAGAGGTTGGCCTCAGGGACTTTAAATGGAACCGGTTTAAAATAAGGGGGCGAAGGAGAGAGACATGAAAGGAGTTCGGTATCCGGAGGTGGGAAGGCAATCCCAATTTGCAGACAACCGGGTTCAGGACTTCTATCACGGGGTAAGGACCAATAAACTTTGGGGCGAATTTCATAGTGGGCACCATTAATCGGAGGTTGCGGGTGGAAAGCCATACCCTGTCACCAACCTTGTATTGGGGAGCTGCTCGTCGCTTTCTATCCGCAAAGAACTTATAGCGACCGGAAACCCTCTTGAGATTAGCATGAACTCGACTCCAAATTTGGCTGAAGTGCCGAAGAGTAGAAGCTGCAGCAGGAACCTCCTCCGGAGGACAAACGGGTAATACAGGAACTCGAGGATGGAACCCATAATTAATGAAAAATGGGGACTCACCAGTCGAAGAGTGGTACAGATGATTATGGGCAAACTCGGCCCATGGCAACAGCTCCACCCAATCATCTTGCAAAGGAGAAAGATAAACACGGAGAAAAGTCTCTAAATCTTGATTAGTTTGTGGATGGTAAGCGGATTAAAACTTGAGTTTTATTTGTAAGGCCGCACAGAGAGCACTCCAGAATCTTGCAGTGAATTGTACCCCCTGGTCAGAGACGATTTCCTGAGGTAAACCGTGCAGGCGGAAATGTTCTCGGATGAATAACAAGGCCAACTTGGGAGCTGAGGGTAACCCAGTCAAAGGTAGAAAATGTGCCATCTTAGAAAAACGGTCGATAATTACCCAGACAGTATTGTGACCCTTGGAGAGGGGCAATTCGGTGACAAAGTCCATGGAGATATGGGTCCAAGGCCTCTGAAGAATGGACAGTGGACACAATAACCCCACAGGAAGCAAACGAGGAATTTTGTGCTAAGCACACTGAGGACATGAGTTGACATAGTCTTGAATATCCTTCTTCATAGTGTCCCACCAGTAAGACCTTCATAGAAACTCCCACATCTTTTGAACTACCGGATGACCGGAAAACTTGGAAACATGAGCCCATTGCAACAACCTTGGTCAAAATTTAGCTGGCACAGACATTCTCCCAGGAGGAGGACCCAAAGCGGTGGGGGCCGCTGACATAGAAACTGGACTGAGAATCAAAGCCTTCCCAATGGAATTCTCCTCATCCGAAGCTGTTAAGGAACGGGATAAAGCATCAGCTTTGGTGTTAAAAGTCCCAGCCCGGTACTTAATAACAAATGAAAACCGGGTAAAGAAGAGCACCCATCTAGCTTGACGGGGATTCAAGCACTGGGCCGTCTTGAGGTACAGCAAAATCTTATGATCAGTGAAAATTGTAATTAGGTGTTTAGCACCTTCCAAAAGGTATCTCCATTCCTCCAAGGCAGATTTTATTGCCAAAAGCTCTTTGTCTCCAATGGTGTAATTCTTTTCCGCAGGAGAAAATTTGCGAGAATGGAAACCACATGGATGTAACTTCCCATCTGGAGCATACTGCGAAAGCATGGCACCTATGCCTAACAAGGAATCATCAACCTCCAAGAAGAATGGTTTTGAAAAATTTGGTTGTAGAAGGACTGGAGCGGACATAAAGGCTGCCTTTAACTTTAACTGAGCGAACGCTGCTACAGCTTCGGAGGACCAATGACTTGGGTCAGAACCCTTCTTGGTTAGGGCAGTAATGGGTGCCACGATGGTAGAGAATCCCTTTATGAATTTCCTGTAGTAATTTGCAAAGCCCAGAAATCGTTGTACCACTTTCAAGGAAAGAGGCTGAGTCCAGTCCCGGATGGCAGTGAGTTTCTCTGGATCCATACGAAGCTCCGTGCCTGAAATGATGTAACCAAGAAATGGAACAGAAGGAACCTCAAAAGTACACTTGGAAATCTTGCAATAAAGATGATTCTTTCGTAATCGAAGAAGTACCTCTTTGACCTGTATTCTGTGCTCAGTGAGATTTTTAGAAAATATCAGAATATCATCCAAATATACCACTACACTTAGGTATAGCATATTCCGAAAGACTTCGTTAATGAATCCCTGGAAGACGGCAGTGGCGTTGCTGAGGCCAAACGGCATTACCAGATACTCATAATGCCCATCCCTGGTATTGAAAGCCGTCTTCCATTCGTCCCCCTGTCGGATACGAATCAAATTATAAGCTCCCCTTAAATCAAGCTTGGTGAAAACACGGGCTCCGCGAACTCTATCAAAAAGCACCGTAATGAGTGGCAAAGGGTACTTATTCTTAATGGTGACATCATTAAGACCACGATAGTCAATACATGGTCTCAGCCCTCTGTCCTTCTTCTTCACAAAAAAGAAACCCGCCCCCGCCGGAGAAGTAGAGTGGCGGATGAATCCTTTCTGAAGATTGGACTTGATATAGTCCGACATAGCATGGGACTCGGGCAATGACAAGGGATAAGTGTGACCTTGAGGTGGCATTTTCCCCGGAATGAGCTCAATGGGGCAGTCCCAGGGTCTATGCGGTGGTAGCTGATCGGCTGCTTGCTCCGAGAACACATTAGAAAACTCCCAATAGGCCTCCGGAATGAGCTCTTCATCTGACTTGGAAGATACATGGAGCGGATAGACTGGGGTGAGACAATTTGAATGACAAAAAGAACTCCAAGATGTTATTTGTGTCGAACTCCAGTCGACGTGAGGGTTATGAAGTTTAAGCCAAGGAAGGCCAAGAACCAGATTGTGGGGCATCTCTCGAATCACTAGGAACTCTAGGTGTTCTTGATGCAGAGCTCCCACTTGCAGTTTGATTGGTATTGTACAACTTGAAATCAGACCGTTAGAAATTTGGGTGCCATTGATAGCCGTCAACGTAATAGGTCATTTGACTGACCGTAGCTGACAACCCAGATCCTGGGCACAGCAAAGGGAAATAAAATTCCCTGCAGCCCCTGAGTCCAGCAGAGCCTTAACGGATTTGGTTATTGACTCGGAGAACAAAGACACGGAGAGTAAACAGTCCACTGGTGGAGAAGGTTTAGAAGAAACTCCTAGCTCGACTCCTCCGGAACAATCTAGGACTGCCCGTTTCCTGGGCGAGACTTACAAAACTTGAGAAAGTGATCCGCAGCTCCACAGTAGAGGCAGAGTCTCCCTCATGACGACGCTGACGTTCCTCTGGGGACAGCCGGGACCGATTAATCTGCATGGGTTCATCAGAACTTGGAATAATCGCTTGCTTAGACGGAAGAGATTGGACCCTTGATCGATCTGACCGACTACGTTCGCCACCTCGTTCCTGCATGCGAAGATCCACCTTTACACAGAGCGAGATCAACTGTTCTAAAGAGTTGGGCAAATCTCTAGTGACCAACTCGTCCTTTAGGCGATTGGAGAGCCCGTTCCAAAAGGCATCACAAAGATATTCCAACGCAGTTCTGAGGCTATGGTCTGAAAATTAATTACATACTGTCCCACTGAAAGAGAGCCTTGTTGGCCACGAAGTAAGTCTGCAGAGGCAGCGGTCGTCCTGCCAGGCTCATTAAAAATCCTCCGGAACGACGTAATGAAATTGGTGTAACTAGAAACCAATGGATCAGATCGCTCCCATAACAGAGACACCCAATCCAATGCTAAACCCTCGAGTAAAGAAATAATGTATGCCACCTTGGACCGATCAGTAGGGAAGTTATGTGAAAGAAATTCAAAATGTACCTCGCACTGATTGAGAAAACCACGGCAAGTCTTTGGATTCCCATTATAGCGAGAAGGAGTAGGGAGCTGAAGGCGTGACCTAGTTTCAGAGGAGAAGGAAATATTACTAGAGGCAGCTACTGGAGAGGGTACTGGAGCCGGGACCGGTACTACTGAAGCCAGAGAAGTCTGAATTTGATCCAGCCGGCCAGCTAATTCCTGGAGATAATGCATCACCTGGCCCAGTGTTGCTTCCTGACTTTGTACTCGAGAAATCAAGTCCTGGATGGTACTTGCCTCTGGGCTCCGATCCCCCGGGGTCCATGTGGCCTGAGTATACTGTCACTGACCTAGGCTGGGGGTGTTGTGAACTCGGGTGTTCTCCTGATGGTAGAGGAGAGGAACCACAGTTGGGTCGGAACAGGGATGGCTTGATATAAGTCTTCCTCATACAGGACTCTGACAGAGAAGCTTGGTGAAAACATTAAAGAAATTTATTGCAGGAAGAGAGCAACATAATGTCACATAACAGAGAAGGAGCGTATGGAGAAATGTCCAGGAAGTACTTATGAGTGATGGTAAAAGATACTGATGATTTGAAGAACTTGAGAGCGGTGGTTAAAGACACCGATGATTTGAAGAACTTGAGAGCGGTGGTTAAAGACACTGATTTGAAGAACTTGAGAGCGGTGGTTAAAGACACCGATGATTTGAAGAACTTGAGAGCGGTGGTTAAAGACACTGATGATTTAAAGAACTTGAGAGCGGTGACTAAGACGCTGAGGACTTGTATAACTTAAGAGCGAGGATTAGGATGCTGAGGACTTGTATGCTTGAGAGCGAGGATTAGGACGCTGAGGACTTGTAAACTTGAGAGCGAGGGTTAACCTGCAGCCCACGCTGACTCCAAGAAACACTGGTGACAGGAGCGCAGCGGAACCCAGCAGCGGCTGGGAACGCTGGAAGCTGTGCAACAACTGACACCTGGAAATGCCGGAGACACTGAGGTTTGCTGCAGAGAGATCCGCCGAGGACAGAAGCACTGGCATCCACTTCAGAGTTCAGAGGAAAAGACGATACTCAGGCGCTGAGGCGCTGCCCGGCGTCTGCCTTTGAATCTCCCGCCTCCGCTGGATTGGCGGAATGGTCTGATGACGTCACCTGCTCCCCGCCCACGTGATGCCGGGTGTCATGGCGGTGCCCCTGCCCCGGGGAACCACAGGGAGCCGCGCCAGCCAGGCACCGGAGCCCGTGGACCACCAAAGGTGGAGGCCGCACAACAGACCAGCAGGCACGCAGGGGTAAGTGTGGTGAATGCCGCCTATGGCGTGTGACAGTATATAGTTGTATAGTAGGCCATTGCTGTATCTTGCAGCTCTGTGTCACTGCAAGTATCCATTCCATAACCATTTTTGTGAGCAGTATATATAGTATTACAGTGCAGCATTTTGGTGACCAACAGTATATAAGCACATGAGGGAAGAGGGCCCTGCTCGTAAAAGCTTACAATCTAAAGGGGAGGGGTAGATAGACATAGGTGACACAGATGGGGTACATAGAGAACGTGGAACAGAGGGTTAGGAATCAGGATGAGATTTGGCTTGGTTTGGTGAAGAAGTGGACCCCCAGAAGGCACAAGTCAATACTTAACATTGCAACATTTTACTGGGCTATGCAGGAGAAAATTAAAAATAGGGGAAAATTAAAATAAAAAAAAAGAATCAATAACTTCTACCGCTTTCAAAAAGGTCAATGGAAGCTAAAATAATGGACAACTACCTCATGGAAGCCAGATACAGTATACCAAACAGTACTTAGCAGAGTTAGGAATGAGTGCTTATGAAATACAGTAACATTTTGTCATAATATTTTAGAAACTGCATGGGTGGTCTCCTGCACTCTTTTGCTCTAATACACCACCTGCTTTAGGATTTATATTCAAAAACATTATGTCTCCATAATCCCAAAAACGTCAGTCTTCTTCCAGTGATTTGGACCAATAATACCATTGATTAGAACGAATAATTCCTGTGATATTGAGGTGTTTGTGTCGCTTAGCTTAGCCGTCCAGCGACCACAGTGCACCTCTTTTTCTCTTTTCTTTGCATCATGTGCTGTTTGGGGCCAATTTTTTTAAGGGCCATCCTGTCTGACACTGCAGTGCCACTCCTAGATGGGCCAGGTGTTTGTGCCGCCCTCTTGGGTCACTTTGCTTAGTCACCCAGCGACCTTGGTGCAAATTTTAGGACTAAAAATAGTATTGTGAGGTGTGAGGTGTTCAGAATAGACTGGAAATGAGTGGAAATTGTGGTTATTGAGGTTAATAATACTATAGGATCAAAATGACCCCCAAATTCTATGATTTAAGCTGTTTTTGAGGGTTTTTTGAAGAAGAAACAACACCTGAATCCAAAACACACCCAAATCCAACAAAAAACGTTCAGGAAGGTTTTGCCAAAATGCGTCCGAATCCAAAACACGGCTGCGGAACCGAATCCAAAACCAAAACACAAAACCCGAAAAATGTCCGGTACACATCTCTAGACAAAATTAAGACCTGCCCATGCAGCAATACTGGTCCACTCCTGCTGATTGGGACAGAGTTTGTTTTAGCAAGTCTATTAATGGAGATGCTCTTTTTGAAAAGTTACTGACAGGGCCATAACTAGTTGTGTGCAGATGGAGCACCGCACATACAGATGTATCCTCATACACCGTTGCTCATAGCGCGCTATTTAGGGTCCTGAATCGTGAGTTGTAATAACGTTATGGCGTGCGTTGTGTCCCACGCCATGTAATACACATTTTCACCACTAGGTAGCGAATGCTCCATGTTAAGCACTGTGCCGCGCGTTCACTAAGAGTAGAACACATCATAACACATCATATATTTACCTGGAGTGCCTAGTCATGTTGTGGTCAGCAGTGGCATAATGTTTACAGTGTCCGCTTGCAATGCGTGCGTCCTGTGTTCGAATCCTGTTGACACAAGAGATTAATTTATTTTTTTGGTGAATTTATTTTTATATTTTTTTTTTAAGAAATACACTTGTTTGGTCTGTTTATTATTTCCAGCTGAGCTCGTTGTAACAAAGCACTAACCCGTTCACTATCACTATTGTCGTTACATTGGGGAAAATATCTGTTATTGTGAAGCCTAAACATTTCGGACATCATTTCCGGTTCATTTGCTTCAAATAGCCCTAAATATGTAATGCACAATGCCACTGGATCTCTATGTCATTAATGTGACATCTTGGTGACCATCCATTATGGTTTGTACACAGACACCGGACAAAATCCGTTAATAGTACAACACATCACAAGACATCATATATTTACCTGGAGTGCCAACTCAGAACATGTTCAGCAGTGGCATAATGGTTGCAGTGTCCGCTTGCAATGCGTGCATCCTGTGTTTGAATCCTGTTGACACCAGAGAGTTTTTTTTTTTGTGAATTTATTTTTATTTTTATTTTTTTAAAGAAATACACTTGTTTGGTCTGTTTATTATTTCCAGCTGAGCTCGTTGTAACAAAGCACTAACCCGTTCACTATCAATATTGTCGTTACATAGGGGAAAATATCTGTTATTGTGAAGCCTAAACATTTCGGACATCATTTCCGGTTCATTTGCTTCAAATAGCCCTAAATATGTAATGCACAATGCCACTGGATCTCTATGTCATTAATGTGACATCTTGGTGACCATCCATTATGGTTTGTACACAGACACCGGACAAAATCTGTTAATAGTACAACACATCACAACACATCTTATATTTACCTGGAGTGCCATCTCAGAACATGTTCAGCAGTGGCATAGTGGTTACAGTGTCCGCTTGCAATGCGTGCTTCCTGTGTTCGAATCCTGTTGACATCAGAGATTATTTTTTTTTTGGTGAATTTATTTTTATATATTATTTTAAAGAAATACACTTGTTTGGTCTGTTTATTATTTCCAGCTGGGCTCCATTATGTTTTGTACACAGACACCGGATAAAATCCGTTATGGGTACAACACATTGCAGGCGGTGGGGAAGCAAATTCAGTTTGCACGCATTGTGGGCTACAGATTCAATCCTTGGTTCGCGGACTGCATCCGGCGTCTTACTGTACATCAGGCAAAAATGGCAGAGAGACGCTACTTTAGAGGGGAGCATCTGATCCTGCTTAGGTGGCGGGACCGGCTATTTGCTACGAACTCAGAGAAGCGGCGGGCTTACAATAAAGCCCGTCGTGAGATCCGAGCAAAATATGGCCAGTCCCGCAGCCTCAGGTCATTCCAGAGGAGTAATGAGGCGGACACCTTGCCCGCCGCATTACAAGCATAGCGAGCCATGCAAGGAGACGCGGTACACTAATTCGGGTTCCCCGTCACTTTACGACCCCCGACCCCATCACTTTGGGGTCGACAATACTTAGGTCGACAGTGTCTAGGTTGACCACAATTGGTCGATAGTAAGTAGGTCAATAGGGTGTCTAGGTCATCAGGGCCTCTTGGTAGACATGTACTATATCGACATGACAAAAGGTTGACATGCATTTTTCTAAAATGTTTTCATTTTTTTAACTTTTTCATATTTTACGATCCACATGGGGTACGAATGGGAATAGTGACCAGTATCCGATTATATGGTCAACCATCATTACGTCAACATTCATTAGGTTGACCACTAATTGGGGTTCCCGGTCACTCTGTGAAAAAAACGATACCCAAAAATGTCAATAGTACCATGTCGACCTATTTTCATGACGACCTAGCACATGTCCACTTATAGACCATGTCCACCTATCAACACTGTCGACCAATAGTGGTCGACATAATGACTGTCAACCTTAGTGTGGTGCACCCAATGACCGTTACCCCGTGTACCTAAGCACCTCCTCAGCCATTATTTACTGTTACAGCATTCAGTATGTGCAGTAATGTACTGTATCTAAGGGCACTGTACGTTCCTTTTTGTACCTAGGGCGTCAGCAGCGGATAAGATGGCGAAGGGCCCAGCAGCAGAGAAGGTGGTGAAGGGCCCGGCACCACTCGTTCACTGCCATAGCGGGGACCAGCGCCACAAGCAGTAAGTCTTGTACTCTCTTTATTGAGTACTCTTTAAACCAGTGGTTCCCAGACGTTTTTGAGTCACGGGACCCCTAGGCCAAAAGTAAAATGTGCTAATGTCATCCTTAGGTTTAATTACTGTATGTGGTGAGGGACAGGATTCACTTCTGATTGCCCAAATACTGTACTGTAATTTATGATTGGAAGACCCCAGCACTGATTTTGCCTATGACAGTGACAATAAATATTTGAATTGGTTCTTGATCACCCCTGCAAGCGTCTATTTTTATTTTTGAGATTTACCAGTGTCTGTGAAACTGATCATAGATGTGCTAAATTTAGCACATCTACGATCTGATCTGAATTAGGCCCCAGGTGCGATTTGCACCTTGTGAAATGTACAGTAAACCATGAGGGTATGAATGCTTTTGTTTGATTACTGCTGGGGACTATGGTAATGCTGTGGCCAATGTGTTTAATACAGGCACCCCTGGACCAATTCCTCCGCCGCCGGCATTTGCGGACCCGCCTTGTCCTGGTAAGACATTTTTGTTAAGTTAAGGCTCATTTCACCACTGTTTCTAAACCTTTTTCCCCACCCTGTGCCTCTTATCCTACACCTCCCACTGTGCCTCAGCTTCCCCTTGTCTTTTAGCTTATCTCTGCTCCTGTGGCTGAGCCTCCCCATGTCTCTGCTGTGGAACATCATGATGTCATGTAAACTGTGCTTTATAGGGTTCCTTGGGGGCCTGGTACAGTACAGTATTTACAGTCATTTATCTTTTTTCCCATAAAACAGGTACCTATACAACACTTATTAACTCAGTTTGAGATTTCTTTGTTATTCAGTCACACTGTCCATTATTACATTTCAAGATGCAACCATACCCAGGATTCTAACCCATTGTCTGTGGCATTGCAATCAGACACTCTATTCTAGTGGAAGAACTTGGAAGCAGTGCAGAAGAGGTGGGAAACATACAAATTGCAATATTAAAGGGAACAGACCTTTGTATCAAAAGTGTTAGTAAAAACACAAGGAAAAGGAAGCCAGTGTGGTGTGCAAAAGAAGCAGCAAATATTGTGAAAGCTAAAAAGATGGCTTTTAGGAAATACAAACAAAATTTAATTATGTTAATCTGCGCAGTTAGCTGGAAAATATGCAGCAGATCATCTTCATCTGAACAAGCAAACACTAAAAACTTGTAAAACTAAAGCATAATAGAAGAAGGTGATGATAGGACTTTGCGCTATTTCCAGAGAGATTTTCTTTTCCCAAATACATATCCAAACTTTCAAACCACTTTTAGGTATAAGTAGGATATTAACATTTATTGGGACAAGTGAATAGAGGCCCTCATTCCGAGTTGATCACTCGCTAGGTACTTTTAGTAGCCATGCAAACGCATAGTCGCTGCCCACAGAGGAGTGTATTTTAGCATAGCAAGGGTATGAACGCCTGTGCATCAGTGCGGCTGCAAACACATTTTGTGCAGAACAAGACCAGCCCTGTAGTTACTTATTCTCTGCGATGATTGCTGTAACGAAGGACCCGGTAATGCCGTGAGATACCCGCCCAGCAAACGCCCGGCCATGCCTGCGTTTTTCCAAACACTCCCAGAAAATGGTCAGTTGACACCCAGAAACTCCCATTTCCTGTCAATCTCCTTGCGTTCGCCAGTGCGACTGAAAGCGTCGCTAGAACCTGTGCAAAACCACGATGCTCTTTGTACTTGTACGCCGCACGTGTGCATTGCGGAGCATACGCATTCGCAGTGTTGCCATTTTTTTAAATGATCGCTATGCAGCGAACAACAGCAGCTAGCAATCAACTCGGAATGAGGGCCAAAGTGCATTGTTTAAAAAAAGCTGATTTATAGTGTCACAGTGCACTTGCTCCTTGTAAACATTACACTCAATAAAATACAAAAATAAAATACATAGATCAATAAAGTGCATAAAAAAACACATGACAATAAAGTGCATTAATAGTGCATGGAAAAAAACCTCCTTTTTGCATAACCTCTAGGGCTATTTGTGTGTGCCTGATGGTGGTGAAATAGGGTCCATTTAGGCCCTTCAGCAACATACCACTTAGCTTTGCCCAAGAATGGCATCACGGCATGACGCATTTCGGATTGTAATAAATCCTTTTTCATGATTCAACCATACCCAGGATTCAAACCCATTGCCTGAGACATTGCAATCAGACACTCTATTCTAGTGGAGGAACTTGGAAGCAGTGCAGGAGAGGTGGGAAACATTAAAAATTGCAATTTTAAAGGCAACAGACCTTTGTATCACAAGTGTTAGGAAAAACACAAGGAAAAGGAAGCCAGGGTGGTTTGCGAAAGAAGTAGCAAATATTGTGAAAGCTAAAAAGATGGCTTTTAGGAAATATAAGCAGACACAAAATAATGAAGACAATGAGATATATCTTGTTAGACAGAAGGAGACTAAGAAGGTAATCAGATGTGCAAAGGCACAAGCTGAAGAGAAAATGGCCCAGTCAGTGGGTAAAGGAGGTAATACTTTTTTTTAAGTATATAAGTGAAAGAATAACAAAAAGTGGAATAATAAAACTAAAGACAGAGACTCAGGGGTAAATTTACTAAGGTGGGAGATTTTTAGAACTGGTGATCTTGCCCATAGCAACCAATCAGATTATATCTATTATCTGCTAGAAGCAGCTAGATAAATTTTAAGTAGAATCTGATTGGTTGCCATGGGCAACATCACCAGTTCTAAAAATCTCCCACCTTAGTAAATGTACCCCTGGCAGTCTTGTTGAGGGAGACAATGCAATAGCAGATAATCTTAATAATTATTGTTGCTCAGTATTCAATACTAATAGAGAGGGGAAGGAGCCACAGTTAAGTTGTTGGGATATTCAGGAAAATGAAGCAAGTACCTTTACAGAGGAGACGGTCCTAACAGAACTCTCAAAGCTGGAAGTGGACAAATCTATGGGGCCAGATGGGATACATCCAAGGATACTAAAAGAACTTAAAGAGGTGCTGGTAGCACCATGGACAGAATTATTCAACCAGTCTTTAGCTGCAGGAGTAATTTCAGAGGACTGGAAAAAAGCGAACGTAGTCCCACTACACAAAAGTGGAAGCAAGGAAAAGGCAAACAACTACAGACCAGTTAGACTTACATCAGTAGTAGGGAAATTCATGAAAACATTCTTAAAAGAAAGAGTTGTAGATTATCTTAAATCCAGCAATTTTCAGGATCCCAAACATCATGGATTCACTGGGTGGAGATCATGACAAACAAACCTTATTGACTTTTTGACTGTGTGACTAAAGGGATGGATAAAGGTAGAGTTGTGGATATAGCTTTATCTAGAATTTAGTAAGGCTTTTGACACTGTTCTAAATGACAGACTGCTAAATGAAGTCGAAAGTTTGGGATTGGATACTAAGATTATTGAATTGATAAGATCTTGGTTACAGGATAGAAAACAGAGAGTTGTGGTAAATGGAGTGCATTCACAGGAGTTAAATGTTTCCAGTGGAGTACCCCAGGGATCTGTACTTGGATCAGTGCCTTTTAATATCTTTTTTTGCAGATGACACAAAGGTATGCAACAGGGTAGACACACCAGGAGGGGTAAAACATATGATTGAGGATCTAGGTAGACTAGAGGAATGGCCATGTGAGTGGCAATTACAGTTTAATGCCAAAAAATGCAAAATCATGCACTTGGGTCTCAAAAATTCAAAGGCTAAATATAGTATTAATGGCACTACACTGGAAACTACTAAGGAGGAAATGGATCTATGAGTCACTATTTGAGGTGACTTAGAGGCAGGTAAGCAATGTAGCAAAGCAATGAGTAAGGCTAGTCAGATGCTTGGCTGCATTGGGAGAGGAATCAGCAGCAGAAAGAAGTAATAATGCCACTGTATAGGTCATTGGTACTGCCTCATCTAGAATACTGTGTTCAATTCTGGAGGCCATACCTGTATCTTTAAAAGGATATTAAAACATTAGAAACTGTACAAAGAAGGACAACTAAAATGTTGCATGGCCTACATCACAAAACATACCCAGAAAGACTAAAAGGGAAGGGGGAAAGGGGGGACATGAAAGAAACATTCAAATATATTAAGGGTTTTAACAAAGTCCAGGAGGGAAATATTCTTCAAATGAAGAGAAGCAATATGACATAAGGACTGAGACTAGAGGGAGGCAGGTTAAGGGGAAATTTGAGGAAAAATGACTTCACAAAAAGGGAAGTGGACAAGTGGAATAGCCTCCCACCAGAGGTGACAGGGGGTAAGACAGTAGAGCAATTTAAACATGCATGGGATAGGCATATCTATCCTTACAAAGAAATAAGGATCAAATAAGTTTTGAGATAAAAATATGGTAAAAAAAAAGAAAAAGGGGCAGACTAGATGGGCCAAGTAATTCTTATCTGCTGTCAAATTCTATGTTTCTATGTTTCAATATTCATTGAGATACAGTGCATCTAGAAAGTTTTCACAGCGCTTAACTATTTCCACATTTTGTTATGTTACAGCCTTAATCCAAAATGGAATAAATTCATTTTCTCCCTCAAAATTCTACACACAATACCCCATAATGACAATGTGAAAAGTTTTTTAGTTTTTTGCAAATTTATAAAAAATAAAGAAATAAGAAATCACATGTACATAAATATTCACAGCCTATGCTCAATACTTTGTTGATGCACCTTTGGCAGCAATTACAGCCTCAACTCTTTTTGCATATGATGCCACAAGCTTGGCACACCTATCTTTGGGCAGTTTCGCCCATTCCTCTTTGCAGCACCTCTCAAGCTCCATCAGGTTGGATGGGAAGCATCGATGCACAGCCATTTTCAGATCTCTCCAGATATGTTCAATCGGATACAAGTCTGGGCTCTGTCTTGGCCACTCAAGGACATTCACAGAGTTGTCCTGAAGCCACTCTTTTGATATCTTGGCCGTGTGCTTAGGGTTGTTGTCCTGCTGAAAGATGGATCATCACCCCAGTCTGAGGTCAAGAGCACTCTGTAGCAGGTTTTCATCCAGGATGTTTCTGTACATTGCTGCATTAATCTTTCCCACTATCCTGACTAGTCTCCCAGTTCCTGCCGTTTCAAAACATCCCCACATCATGATGTTTCCACCACCATGCTTCACTGTAGGGATGCTATTGGCCTGGTGATGAGCGGTGCCTGGTTTCCTCCAAACATGATGCCTGGCATTCACGCCAAAGAGTTCAATTTTTGTCTCATCAGACCAGAGAATTTTGTTTCTCATGGTCTAAGAGTACTTCAGGTGCATTTTGGCAAACTCCAGGTAGGCTGCCATGTGCTTTTTACTAATGAGTGGCTTCCGTCTGGATACTCTATCATACAGGCCTGATTGGTGGATTGCTGCAGAGATGCTTGTTCTTCTGTAAGGTTCTCCTCTTTCCACAGAGGAATGCTGTAGCTCTGACAGAGTGACAATTGGATTCTTGGTCACCTCCCTGACTAGGGCCCTTCTCCCGCATTTGCTCAGTTTAGTTTGCTGGCCAGCTCTAGGAAGAGTCCTGTTGGTTCCAAACTTCTACCATTTACGGATGAAGGCCACTGTGCTCATTGGGACTTTCAAAGCAGCAGATATTTTTATGTACCCTTCCCCAGATTTGTTCCTTGAGACAATCCTGTCTCGGAGGTCTACAGACAATTCCTTTGACTTCATGCTTGGTTTGTGCTCAGACATGCACTGTCAAGTGTGGGATCTTATATAGACAGGTGTGTGCCTTCCCAAATCACGTCCAATCAATTGAATTTACCACAGGTGGACTCCAATTAAGCTGTAGGAACATCTCAAGGATGATCAGTGGAAATAGGATGCACCTGTTCTCAATTTTTAGCTACATGGCAAAGGCTGTGAATACTTATGTACTGTACATGTGATTTCTTAGTTTTTTTATTTATAATAAATTTGCGAAAATCTTCCAAAAACTTTTCATGTAAAATTTTAAGGGAAAACAATGAATTTATTCCATTTTGGAATAAGGCTGTAAGAAGAAAATGTGGAATTAGTGAAACGCCGTGAATACTTTCCGGATGCACTGTATCTTCCCTTGCATAGAAAGGCACATAATTCTAAGAGAATTGTAAATATTTGAAGCTAACCTTGTACTCTGTGAAAAAATGATCAGCATTGCGGCTGAGCAGATCTATGTAGTGTGTGGCTGAAAGGGATTGTATGTTTGGCTACACACTACATAGATCTGCTTAATTGCAATGCTGAGGTTTTTTTTTTTTTTACAAAGTACCAGTAGCTTCATATAGTGTTCATAGTTTTTATGCAGGAGCAAATAGCTCAATGAGTAGGGTGTTTGTATTAGAATTCAACATGTTACAGGTTTAAATCCTGGGTATGGCAGTATATAGAAATGTGTTATTTAATAAAGGGTATTGTAACTGAATAACAAGCAAGCTCCCAAGTTAATTGCATGAATGTGGTATAAAGAGGATTTGTGTCCAAATCCATTTACTTGCAGTGTCTCCTTCCCCACGAGGCATGCACCTTATTTCTCTACTGGAAAAATTGGGGGAAAGGGGGGGCACGCCAATTCTCTCTTTGGTACAGGGCACCAAAAAGTGTACTTACAGCTCTGGTGACTGATAAACCACCTACAGTAACCTACCGAGCCCTAGAAGGTTCTCAACTGTGACTGACACTCTTGTATGCACTTGGGTAGCAGAGCACAAGGAGCACATGTAAAGTACAGTCTTCTGAACTCAGGATTGCACTTGGGTTGCAAAGTGGAAAAAACTCAGCATTACATTCGGGTAGCATTGTGTTAAGAAATTAAGGCTGCACATGGATAGCAGAGTGCAAGGAGCACATGGGTGTAAGTATCACAAATTCAGGATTGCACTTGAACAGCCAAGTAATATGAAATTCAGGATTGCACTCAAATAGTGACAGGAATTTAGGGTTGAACTTGAAAACTTATTAAACTTATATTTGCATTAAAGTAGTAGAGTGTATTTAGGTTGATTGCACTTGGGTAGCTGAGGGAGCTCAGAAGTTTGTTAAGGTGCAGTAGCATAGGTGTGCGCAGCACATTTTATTAGGGGGTGCACCATCAGAGGGGTGTGTCTAGCACCACCTATTGGGCGTGTCTAGCACCATCTACTGACGGTCAGCGCACTATAAAATATCCACCCTTGTACCAATCCTAATAATGCAGATACAGGGGGCGTAATTCAGACCTGATCACAGCGGCAAATTTGTTAGCAGTTGAGCAAAACCATGTGCACTGCAGGTGGAGCAGATGTAACATGTGCAGAGAGTTAGATTTGGACGGGGTGTGTGCAAACTGAAATCTAAATTGCAGTGTAACAATAAAGCAGCCAGTATTTACCCTGCACAGAAACAATATAACCCACCCAAATCTAACTCTCTCTGCACATGTTACATCCGCCCCACCTGCAGTGCACATGGTTTTGCCCAACTGCTAACAATTTGCTGCTGCGATCAGGTCTGAATTACCCCCATTGTCAGATGTTGTGGTATGCACCAAACAAACACCCCTGATGGCACTCATTGTAAAGACAAGTGCTCCTCCTCAGCCTGGTCTGGGTCCCCCTCTCTTTCCCCTACAGGCTGCAGCAGCTTACTTACAAGTTACAAGTCAGTCACTCACTGACAGTGGCAGACTAGTACTGCTGCTGCTGGAAAAACAAGTGACGTGTCACTGCTGCCGCCGACCGCCTGCCAGTATTGAATTTGTCTTCCTGAGAGGAACGCTGGCTGCATGCTACTCCTCATCAGCGGCTGGGGTTGTAATGGCATAGAAGAAGAGAGGCTGGCGGATGGGCGGGCGTGAGTCATGACATTATCACTCACATCATGCTGTTTCTGTACATGGAGGTGGAGCCGGGAGTTTGAAAGCCGGTGGCAGTGGCACCCTTGATTAACCGGGCGTCCGGTCAGTAATGCAGTCCTGACAGGGTGCAGCACAGAGGGGACAGTAATCAGTCTGCTCGGTGATTGCTGCATCAGGCATGTGAAACTGGGGTGCCAGACATTAGGGGGTGCCTGTGCGCACCAGGCACCCCCCCTGCGCACGCCTATGTGCAGTAGCAGAGTGTCAAGAACCTAGAATTGCAAAGGATAGCACAATTAGGTACTCCAAATAGCAAACATTGAGCACAGTTTTAGGAGCACATGAATGCTACAGAGTTAGGATTGTACTTTGGCAGCAAAGGGCCTTAAAACTCAATAAAGCACTTGGGGTAGCAGAGTGGCAGGAACTCAATTTTGTATTTGGATAGATGAGTTTAGGGTTGCATTGATGTAGTTGGTGAAACTCAGGATTGCGCTTGGGATGCATAGCGGCAGGCACTCATATTTGCAATTGGGTGGCAGAGTGTCAAGAAATTAAGATACTCAGGAGGCAGCGTGGTAGGTTGATGCACTGTGTGCTCAGATGGGGATCACCAGAAGGGGGAGTTTCCACTAGTGATGTGCACTGAAAATTTTTCGGGTTTTGTGTTTTGGTTTTGGATTCGGTTCTGCGACCGTGTTTTGGATTCGGACGCGTTTTGGCAAAACCTCCCTAAAAATTATTTGTCGGATTCGGGTGTGTTTTGCATTTGGGTGTTTTTTAACAAAAAACCCTTAAAAACAGCTTAAATCAAAGAATTTGGGGGTCATTTTGATCCCATAGTAATATTAACCTCAATAACCATAGTTTCCACTCATTTCCAATCTATTCTGAACAGCTCACACCTCACAATATTATTTTTAGTCCTAAAATTTGCACCAAGGTCACTGTATGACTAAGCTAAGCGACCCAAGTGGCCGGCACAAACACCTGGCCCATCTAGGAGTGGCACTTCAGTGTCAGAAAGGATGGCACTTCAAAAAATAGTCCCCAAACAGCACATGATGCAAAGAAAAAAAGAGGTGCACCAAGGTCGCTGGATGGCTAAGCTAAGCGACCCAAGTGGCCGACACAAAAAAAACAAAAGTCCCCAAACAGCACATGCAGCACACATATGGATAGTATACTTGACGACACAGAGGTAGAGCAATGGTCTACTGTACCGTACTGCTATATATGTACTGGTGGTCAGCAAAATTCTGCACTGTCCTCCTACTATATACTGTGCACAAATAAAATGCAGCACAGGTATGGATGGATAGTATACTTGATGACACAGAGGTAAAGTAATGGACTACTGTACCGTACCAGAGGTAGAACTCTGGGAGGCAACGGAGTCATCTGCCGCCGGGCTCCTGCTCTGAAGGGAGGCACCTCTCCTCCCATTCTGTGACACCAATGAATTAAAGTTAATTGATAGCTGCCACTATCTTTTCAGTGGCCGACTTCCTCACTGGTCCCTGCACCTTACAAATCACACTCTCTTTATTATACTGAATATACACATTTTACAAGTGTCACACCCAGGATTACAAACCACAACCTATTACACTGGAAGCAGACACCTTACTGATGAAGCTATTTGCTCCTGTATAGGAAATATGAGAATTTTAACTATATGAAGATACTTCTCTGACAATTACACGTAACTTCATATAGTCAGAATTCTCATGCTACCTCTACAGGAGCAAATAACTCCATCAGTAAAGTGTCTGCTGTCAGTGTAACAGGTCATGGGTTCTAATCCTAGGTATGACTGCTAAGAAATGTGTGATTTAAAATAAAAGACAATTAAATGTATAAACACAGTATATCATTTTTTTTCAGAACACTCCATAAACACGCACACACACACACACACACGCACGCACGCACACGCACACGCACACATACATATATCTTAATATAGGAAATAGGGGGGCACCAATATTTATCTTGCCTCCGGGCAACTTACGCCACTGTACCGTATTGCTATATATATACTGGTGGTCAGCAAAATTCTGCACTGTCCTCCTACTATATACTGCGCACAACTATAATGCAGCTCACATATGATTTGTATACTTGATGACACAGAGGTAGAGCAATGGACTACTGTACCGTACTGCTTTATATATACTGGTGGTCAGCAAAATTCTGCACTGTCCTCCTACTATATACTACAATGCAGCACAGATATGGAGCGTTTTTCAGGCAGAGAACGTAGATATTTGCAGCACACTGAGCAGATATTTGCAGCACACTGAGCAGATATTTGCAGCACACTGAACATAGAAACTGAGAGAACGCAGCCACATCCTCTCGCTATCATCTCCAATGCACGAGTGAAAATGGCGGCGACGCGCGGCTCCTTATATAGAATACGAAACTCGCGAGAATCCGACAGCGGGATGATGACGTTAGGGCACGCTCGGGTTAACCGAGCAAGGTGGGAAGATCCAATTCTGCCTCGGAACCGTGTAAAATGGGTGAAGTTCGGGGGGGTTCGGATCCCAAGGAACCGAACCCGCTCATCACTAGTTTTCACTCCACCACTCTGGAAACAAGATGTTAATACTTCTTGTCGATGTAGCTTCCTGCTTTGCCATAGTAAAAAGGTGAAGCAGGAAGCATTATAACAGCACATTACCTGTGGGTATAATACATTTACCCCTGGTCTATACTGAATGCATACAAATATGTATGAAATTATGAATATTATTTTGTTGTGCACAAATGTAAGTCATATTAATAGTGGAATGGGTCTTCACAGGTTAAGGCAGATGAGCAAATCAATACCCTAGAGCAGTTTGCTTGAGCAACTTAAGGACATAATATTGTCTTTTTCCCCAGAGGTCTTTCATTGGCATAGTTTATTAGGAGACTATAAAACTGTATATATATAATCTGTTTGTAACATGAAATAAGGTCTGGGACATTTCATGTTCTAAGGTATGTCATGTATTACAAAATTATTTCACACAACAGAAATGTATATATATATATATATATATATATATATATATGTAAAACATTTCTGTATATATGTATATGTGTATATGTGTATATATATATATATATATATATATATATATATATATATAAAGTTTCACAGATACCTGAAGAATTAAATACAGGTTGAGTATCCCTTATCCAAAATGCTTGGGACCAGAGGTACTTTGGATATGGGATTTTTCCGTATTTTGGAATAATTGCATACCATAATGAGATATCATGGTGATGGGACCTAAATCTAAGCACAGAATGCATTTATGTTACATATACACCTTATACACACAGCCTGAAGGTAATTTTAGCCAATATTTTTAATAATTTTGTGCATTAAACAAAGTGTGTCTACATTCACACAATTCATTTATGTTCCATATACACCTTATAAACACAGCCTAAAGGTCATTTAATACAATATTTTTAATAACTTTGTGCATTAAACAAAGTGTGTGTACATTCACACAATTCATTTATGTTCCATATACACCTTATACACACAGCCTGAAGGTCATTTAATACAATATTTTTAATAACTTTGTGTATTAAACATAGTTTGTATACATTGAGCCATCAAAAAACAAAAGTTTCACTATCTCACTCTCACTCAAAAAAGTACGTATTTCGGAATATTCCGTATTTCGGAATATTTGGATATGGGATACTCAACCTGTATATGCAAAATATAACTGAAGGCCTTTTAGCCAGTACCTTGTACTATGTACAGTAGATAGAAAATGTGTTGACACCAAGATCTATTGCTATACGTTGTACATAGAGACATTTACAATTCAAGTAATCTACTGTATGTCAGCAAAGTGTCAGTTGCCTCTGTATGTCGGCAAAGTGTCGGTTTCCTCTGCCTGTCAATCAGGCAGAGGCGATCATAGCACAGTGACGGCCTCCGGCCGTCGGGCATGCGCCGGCACACTGCAGTGCCGGCGCATGCGCAGTTCTGACCCGATCGTTCCTGCTGCGATAAACTGCAGCGTGCGATCTGGTCAGAATGACCCCCTAAGTGTTATTTACTAACAGCAAATTATGCAGCTTCCGTAATATGCAATCTAGTCCAATTTGTCCATCTCACCAGGCCTCCTTTTCTGGTGATAATCTCGCATTCTCTCAGTAAGTAGCTTACTGTACCTTATCTGTTTCATGTAACAGCAACTGATATAATTATGGTGATTCAGCAGTAAGTGTCTCTCAGCTTCAGGACAGGTAAAGTGACCCAGGAATTATATACTTGGGGAATATGTTTATTTGAGGATGGGTTTACAAAAGTAAATAACAGTTTTATTGTTTTCTTGTCTTTATGTTTTGCTCTAAGAGCCAAATTTTAATTCAATCGCACCACATCCTGTTTTTATGCTATTTGTAGATTTATTTGGTACATGCAGGTTGAGTCTCCCTTATCCAAAATGCTTGGGACCAGAAGTATTTTGGATATGGGATTTTTCCGTATTTTGGAATAATTGCATACCATAATGAGATATCATGGTGATGGGACCTAAATCTAAGCACAGAATAGATTTATGTTACATATACACCTTATACACACAGCCTGAAGGTCATTTTAGCCAATATTTTTTATAACTTTGTGCATTAAACAAAATGTGTCTACATTCACACAATTCATTTATGTTTCATATACACCTTATTCACACAGCCTGAAGGTCATTTAATACAATATTTTTAATAACTTTGTGTATTAAACAAAGTTTGTGTACATTGAGCCATCAAAAAACAAAGGTTTCACTATCTCACTCTCACTCAAAAAAGTCAGTATTTCGGAATATTCCGTATTTCGGAATATTTGGATATGGGATACTCAACCTGTATTACATACTGTACATTTCCCAGTGTTTGACTAAATGAGAGCTGGCAGAAGAATAATGGACACATTCTCTAACTGTTAGTGGAGTCAGTAGAATAGAATACCTGTACTGGTGGCCTCTATGATCACAAATTTTATCTTTAATTTATTCTAAAGAGTCTTAAAATGTTAGAAACATGAATAATGAATTGTACTATAATATATTAGTGCGAGCATAATTGTGAATGCTACTGTGCAGTCTATCCATCATGTATTCCTGGTCTATGAAAATGTAAACCAATGAGTGAGATGTCATCTATTGCTAAATTATAAAAACACTATAACACTATTCTTTGTAAGTAAAGTAAAAACAAAAAGGATCTTTTACATACTGTACACACTGTTTTCTCTAATGTAAAAGAGAAATAGAAAGAGTGCGCTGTCAAAAAGCTGCTGGTGTAGGGGGTGGTAATTCCCCAAAAGGATATATACAATAAAAATAGTGATCACCAGCGCTAAGTTGTATAAAGTATAAGTAATACTCTAATTAGAATAAATCCAGGACGGTAGGTTATGTTGAAAACATAACCTACCGTCCTGGATTTATTCTAATTAGAGTATTACTTATACTTTATACAACTTAGCGCTGGTGATCACTATTTTTATTGTTTTCTCTAATGTGCACTCTGAAGCCTATGTCATGTACTGTGATGCTGACATTATAATAAATATTCCAAGGGAACAGCTCTGTAGGTGCACTCACATTTCCCAGCAAGGGTTACCTCTGCTTTGTCTAGAATGAATTTCTACACCATCTCCCAAAGCTAATACTCAGTAAACGTCAATGGAGATCTACTTCCTCTGTGTTTTGGGTTTAGTTACGGTTTCGGCAAAACCACCCTCAATTGTTTTGTTTTTTTAAATTGCCAGAAACAGCTAAAATCATGTAATTTGGGCCTGTTTTTCCTTAAAGTATTATTAACCTCAATAATATTCATTTCCAATAATTTCTAGTCAATTTTGACCACCTCACAGGTTACAGTATTGTTCACCAATATTTACCAATGGCTGGCTAGCTGGCTAAACAAAGCAACAAACGAAGCAGTGGCACGAACACATGGCAGTTTATTTAAGAATGTAGCACATATATGAAACATTGTGGCACAGCATAGGCAGACAGGAGGGAAGTTTCATAAACTACAGTATGTAACCACATAAAGAAAATGTTTTCAAAAGAAGAGGCCCCAGGGCAGTATAGGGACATGGAGGTGGAGTATGTAGTGGTAGCCAGGTAAAGCATTGATTGATTGATTGATTGATTGATTGATGAATTAATCAAGTGTTTGAAAAAAAAATATTCATTTTGTAATTAATTGATTCATTTAGAAAATTAAATACATTTAAAATGCCAACAGTCTGTTTTGCAGCAAATGAGAAGAGAATAAACCATAAAGAATATATAGGTATAATCAATTAGTGTCAGATCATCTCCAACAATGAGGATCTGACACTTCACTATTCTATTGCGGGCTTATTTCGACCATTCATTTCTGTCCTCTCTTATGGGTGAAAAAGAATGGTCGAAATTGGACCCCTTTTTCAAGGGTCAGAAACACATGGTCGAAAGAGATTCCGCTCATCCATGTGTTTGTTTTTTTTCAACATTTCGGAATTTTCTACAGGGCGGAAAACCTGAACTTTAATTGAATAGTGAAGTGTCAAAGTGCCGATTATCAGAAGAAAGTGCTGTCTATCCACCCTGTTGAAAATGTTGACACTAATTAAATATTGCCTATAATGCTAATAGCCAAGGATTCCTGACAAGGTTGAAAGAGAAGCCACTGCAGAGCTGTGAACTCCAAAAAAAGTCTATGTTAAACACTAATAAGAATGAAGCTAAATCTGCTGGCCATACTATTATTCCCTCCTTTCTAATTGGGTAACACACACCTGTAGTACATTTATGATGTGCCCCAGGGAGGGATAATACAATGTTTTTTCTCTTAAATCTAGTCCAGAAGTGGTGCAAGATGGAAATGTCCTTGGGCCCCCTCACCCACCCTTATGTTGTATATTAAAAAGGAGATGCACAGTTTAACAAACCAAGCATTTCAGAGACAGGGACAGCCACTTTTGTGGCTGAAGTGATTGGTTTGTTTGGGCCTACCCTGTTGCACGTTTGTGTCATTTACAAAAATGCATACTTTTTCTTCAATACCATTTGCAATGTCACCAACAAAGATATTAAGAGCAATGGTCCATGTACAGATCCCTGGGGCACACCACTGGTAACATTTCCTTCCATAGAATGCACTCCATTTAACAATGCTTGTCTCAAATTATGTAAGCCACAAGTGGCAGCAGTTCTTACCCGTGAAGGGTAACACAAGTGACCGATGATCTAGGTAGACTTGAATAGTGGTCAAGAATGGGGCAACTACAGTTTAATACTAAAAAATTCAAAATCATGCTTTTGGGTCTCAAAACCCCAAAGGCTAAATATAGTATCAAGGGTACTTTAATAGAAACTACTGGGGAGGAAAGGGATTTAGGAGTCATTATTTCGAGTTTCTTAAATGCAGGGAAGCAATGTAATAAACCAATGAGAAAGGCAAGTCAGATGCTTGGTTGCATAGGGAGAGGAATCAGTAGCAGGAAAAAAGAAGTAACAATGCCACTTTACAGGTCAGTGATATGGCTTCATCTGGAATACTGTGTCCAGTTGTCTCCAGTTATATCCTTCTGGAGACTATATCTCCAGAAGGATATAAATACATTACAGACTGTACAAAGAAGGGCATCTAAAATGGTTCATGTCCTACATCAACAAAATAAACCTGAAAAGACTAAAAAATCTCAATATGTATAGTTTTAAGAACCACCTTTAGTAGATGCTGAAGTACTATCATGACTGGCAGCAGCTGAAGCACTAGTACTGGGTTGTTGCTCCTGATTTTCTATCAACTGATCTATATCGACTCACAGCACTACTAGTAATGGTACCCTATGTACATTTTTTTTTAAACACGGTGCCTGAACACATAAGTTTTAATGTCATTTTTTTACATGGTGCTTGAACACATATCATAGTGTCTAATAGTGCTCTTAGTAATGGCACCCTAATGAAGTTATTTGTTAATGCAGAGCCTGAACACAACACACAACAGTTTTTTTTTTAAATAGTGCTGCTCAAACTGGTTACTGGTTTGTATCCTGTGTGTTTTTTAGTGCCTCAGAGCCCACACAGAGCCAACAGTCCCACATCCTCTCCCTTTAGTGTTAAATGGCACCCAAATCACAAGTGAGGGACTTTATGCAATGAAAAAATGTGAGATCTAACACTGAGAAGATCATGTTTTGCCTCATTTCTGGATCAGAGTCTGGTGGGAAGACCCAAGCTGGGACTCGGATCTATTTGTAATGCAGAAGTTCATGGAGGTTCGGTTTCTATTTTATATTATATTATATTCTTTATATTATTAAATCAAAGATTAAAGATAAACAATTATTGTTGATATTTCAATAAGTAATTTATTTTAAATAGAATTAGTGACTAATGATCAAACAGAAAAAATACATTCTTGCGATTAACTGAGCTGTAAAGTCTGGGGAAATCTATAACATGTAGCATGGCGGGATATCAGATCTACTGTTTTTAACCAAAAGTGAAGTGCTAAAGTAAATATCAGGAAGAAACTCATTGTTTTTTTTCCCATGCCAAACAGGTGGTATCCAGTTAAAATTATTAATTACACAATTATTATTATTAATATACACAACATAAATTATCTCATGCTACCATCTACTCGTCAATTTCGAGTTAGTTGTATAGTGAAAGAAGACAGAACATTGACAAGGACTGTCTAATGAAAAGTTAATTGTTAGAAACTCCCCCTTATCTTGTATGCATAGTTTCCTGATATTAACCCATTTTTTTTTCATGAATTCTGTATATTTAAGATCAGGCCTTCCCTCATCTCATCAAGACTTGCAGATGGTTTAACTGAATTCCCTATAAGGCATTAACACTAGACTGATAAATTATTTTTGCATTCAAAAATAAAACAAAAAAAGTTTCATCATACCCTAGACTGGGAAATCAAATTATTACTTTAATAGAAAAAACACTTATTTATTTATTAACAGTTTCTTATATAGCGCAGCATATTCCGTTGCGCTTTACAATTAGAACAACATTAATAGAACAAAACTGGGTAAAAGCAGACAGAAAACACTTAATACTAAGGACTAACTACAAGGATTTATTAATGTTTTATTTACCAATGTTAATTTTCACGGTTAACAGATACACTGGTGTCACATATCAAATTAATCATCACAGTGCATCCTAGTTGCACAACATTGCAACTAAGACAAATTTTTGTGCAAAAAGACGCAAGAAAGATGCTTGGCGCATGTAGATTTGCGCAAAACCTTGTTGGGCGCAACGGCAGCAAAAATGTAGGAGTACAAATTTGAATTAATTCCAAAATTCTAAGGTTGGCTCAGAAATAAATCAAAATTTGAGCTATTACTGAGTTAAATGATGTCCGTACCCTAGAAGAGATATAAAGAATAAAAAACCCAGTCTGTAATATATGCAAGATGTATTTATAGCATGTCTCTCTGGGCTTATAGGAAAAAAATGTGTTTAAGGGCTGCAATTTTTTTTTTCTAATAAGATTTTTACTTAAGGAATTATAATGATATATGCTATATTATTTAATGTCACATTGAAGGTGAAACATATAAAAAAAGATAGTAATGCCCCAATCCTTACGTTATGTCGCAACACATTCAGTTTAAAGTGTTCACAGCGGGCACATAGAGAACCCTTAAATCTGAAAGAAATTAGAATTATTTTCTGCCAATAATGCATCTCTTCATTAACCTTATGCTTGTTATTCCAGCTTGTTAAAATATAATAGGTAATGTATTTAATATTGCTAAATATGTTCCCATATGTTTTTTATCTCAGCAGTGCCTCCCAGATACTGGTGTCCTAGGCAGTCGCATAAAACTGCCTAATGGTAGCACCGGCCCTGGGTCTATGCTATCTAGGGTTTTCAAGGTTGTACCTAATAAGACTTTTTTGTACCTGTAATTTCTACTTCTAAAGTGTACATATATGTAACATACATACAATAACTGTGACATCTACAAGTGAGCAGATGCAAGGAATTGTATATACTCAGTTTCAAACTGTATCAGTTCTGTCCTCTACCCCATGAGTGTCGTCAGCTAGTAGAGTTCAGGGATATAGGTTTGTACTCGGGTAGCATAGTGCCAGTAATTCATGATGTCATATGGATAGCAGAGTGAATTTATCACATGGATTATAGTGTCAAGTACTTAGTAATGCACTTGGATAGCAGAGTTTCATGGTATTCAAGAATGCACTTGAATAGTAGTAGGACATATATTTGCACCAAGGTAATAAAATGGCAAAAATTCAGTAATGAATCATAGGTATCAAACTGTATCAGTTCTGTCCTCTACCTGATTATACATGTGCATAAAGGGACATGCCCTCATTGCTCTATTGTCTTTTTCAGCTAGGCACATTACAGTCCACAGTTTATCCGGAAATTATTCACAGCGCTTTGCTTTTCCATATTTTGTTATGTTACAGCCTTATTCCAAAATGGAATAAATTGTTTCCCTCAAAATTCTAAACACAATACCCCATAATGACAATGTGAAAAAATGTTTTTTTTTTTTAGATTTTTGTAAATTTCTTATAAATAAAAAACTAAGAAATCACATGTACATAAGTATTCACAGCCTTTGCCATGAAGCTGAAAATTGAGCTCAGCTGTATCCTGTTTCCACTGATCATCCTTGAGATGTTCCTACATCTTAATTGGAATACACCTGTGGTACTGTAAATTCAATTGATTGGAAATGATTTGGAGAGGCACACACCTGTCTATATAAGGTACCACACTTGACAGTGCATGTCTGAGCACAAACCAAGCATGAAGTCAAAGGAATTGTTTGTAGACCTCCAAGACAGGATTGTCTCGAGGCACACATATTGGAAAGGGTACAGAAAAATATCTGCTGCTTTGAAAGTCCCAATGAGCACAGTGGCCTACATCATCCATAAATGGAAGAAGTTCGGAACCACCAGGACTCTTCCTAGAGCTGGCCGGCTGTCTAAACAGAGCAAATGGGAGAGAAGGACTCTAGTAAGGGAGGTGACCAATTACCCGATGGTCACTCTGTAAGAGCTACAGCATGTTTATGTGGAGAGAGGAGAACCTTCCAGAAGGGCAACCATATCTGCAGCAATCCACCAATCAGGCCTGTATGGTAGAGTGGCCAGATGGAAACCACTCCTTACTAAAAAGCACATGACATCCCACCTGGAGTTTGCCAAAATACACCTGAAGTATTCTCAGACCATGAGAATCAAAATTCTCTGGTCTATGAGACAAAGATTGGACTCTTTGGTGTTAATGCCAGGCATCATGTTTGGAGGAAACCAGGCAGCACTCATCACCATGCTAATACCATCCCTACAATGAAGCATGGTGGTGGCCACATCATGCTGTGGGGATGTTTTTCACCAGCAGGAACTTGGAGACTAGTCAGGATAGAGGGAAAGATGAATGCAGCAATGTACAGAGACATACTGGATGAAAACCAGCTCCAGAGCGCTCTTGACCTCAGACTGGGGCGACAGTTCATCTTTCAGCAGGACAACGACCCTAAGCACACAGCCAAAATATCAAAGGAGTGGCTTCAGGAGAACTCTTTGAATGTCCTTGAGTAGCCGAGCCAGAGACCATATTTGAATCCAATTGAACATCTCTGGAGAGATCTGAAAATCGCTGTGCACCGACGCATCCCATTCAACCTGATGGAGCTTGAGAGGTGCTGCAAAGAGGAATGGGTGAAACTGCCCAAAGATAGGTGTGCCAAGCTTGTGGCATTATATTTAAAAAGACTTGAGGCTTTAATTGCTGCCAAAGGTCATTAACAAAGTATTAAGCAAAGGCTGTGACTACTTATGTACATGTGATTTCTTAGTTTTTGATTTTTAATAAATTTGCAAAAATCTCAAAAAAACTTTTTTCACATTGTCATTATGGAGTATTTTGTGTAGAATTTTGAGGGAAACAATTAATTTATTCCAAGGCTGTAACATAACAAAATGCGGAAAAAAATTAAGCACTGTGAATACAGTACTTTCCAGATGCACTCTATGTCAATGTTATAGAGTTTTACACATGATGGCAAATCAAAATAATACATGCCACATTAAAATATGTAAAATGTCCTGTAACTATGGGCCTAATTCAGAGTTGATCGCAGCAGCAAATTTGTTAGCAGTTGGGCAAAACCATGTGCACTGCAGGGGGGCAGATGTAACATGTGCAGAGAGAGTTAGATTTGGGTGTGGTGTGTTCAAACTGAAATCTAAATTACAGTGTAAAAATAAAGCAGCCAGTATTTACCCTGCACAGAAACAAAATAACTCACCCAAATCTAACTCTCTCTGAAAATGTTATATTTGCCACACCTGCAGTGAACCTAGGGCGTCATTCCAACCTGTTCGCACGCTGCAATTTTTCGCAGCTGTGCGAACGGGTCTGAACTGCGCATGCACGGGCGTCAATGTGCTGGCGTGTCAGTTGCTGGCGACGGCCATCGCCACGGAGCGACGGACCTTACGAAGAAGCCAATTGCAGCGGCAAACGCAATAAGATTGACAGGCAGAAGGCGGACCTGGGTGGCAACGGAACGTTTTCAAGGAGTGTCCGGAAAAACATAGGCGTGCCCAGTCGTTGAAGAGGAGGGTTCGTGACGTCAGCTCCAAGCCGGATCATCGCAGCGGGTGAGTAAGTCTTTAGCTGTGCAGAGACTGCACAAACTTTTTGTTTGTGCAGCTCTCTGCACTAGCGATTGCTGCCCTGCACAGCCCTAACCCCCTCCCCTGTAGGTGGCGATTACCTGGTCGCAGCAATGCAAAAAATAGCCTGTGTGCAACCAGATCGGAATGACCCCCATGGTTTTGCCCAACTGCTAACAAATTTGCTGCTGCGATCAACTATGAATTAGCCCCTATATCCTTTATATTTACAATTGGGTGGTGGTCACTCCTGTAATTTATATTATTATTATTATTATTATTATTGTTGTTGTTGTTGTCGTTGTTGTAGTTGTCTTGCAGACAGGTGACAGGATCTCATGGAGAACCACACTTCTATTACAGAATTCCATATTGTGCCATTTTCCATGAAAGCCGGTGATGAACCCGTCATTTTTGGTGTTTTTTTCTTAATATATGTGTTTGGAGTTCTGCTGAATTTAGCTATAATCACAGTTATATGTTTGGATTCACATTTACACACCCCCATGTATCTGTTTTTCTGTAACTTGTCCTTTGTAGATATCTGTTACACATCAGTAACTGTCCCAAAGCTCCTGCAAATGTTGCGATCTGGGAAAAACAAGTTATTCTTCCCACAATGCTTCGCGCAGGTATACTTTTTTGTCATAGCTGCCAGCTCTGAGGATACACTTTTATTTGTGATGGGGTACGACCGGTACATTGCGATCTGTCATCCCTTACACTACCACCAGATACTGAGCAAGAAGGTCTGTATAATGGTTGTGACTATGATCTGGCTGTGTGCAGGTGTAAACTCAATGTTGTGGTTAGTTTCAGTTCTTAAAATGTCCTTCTGTCATTCTACCACCATCCATCAGTTCTTCTGTGATGCTAAAGCTCTGAGAGACATCGCCTGTTCTGGATTAAACATGTTTTATATAGTCATGTTTGCTAATATAGTGTTGCTTGGTGTTTGTCCATTCTTCATCAATGTGATGTCATACAAAAAAATTATCAGTGTTATACTGCATATTAAATCAAGGGAAGGAAGAAGAAAAGCTTTCTCCACCTGCTCATCCCACCTCACCGTCATGACCATGTATTATGTTATTAGTATTCCCGTCTATATGATACCACCATCAGAGCAATTCATTTTCCTAGATCAGATTATGACTGTGCTGTATACAACAGTGATCCCCATGGTAAATCCTCTTGTATACAGTCTACGCAATTATGAAATCAGGAGAGCTATTCAGAGATTAGTGGTACAGTTGGTAACCCCTCATTAGCCCATACTTTGCCTATTTCCAGTGTCCATGTGCATAGATCAAACCATGTTTGTCACGATCCGGGTATCTGGACGCCATTACCTGCCTTTCAGATGTCTCCTGAGGCTGGCTCAACGTTCCAAGGATGGATCTCATCTGTGTCCACATACTGCACATTCCTCCTGTCACGCTGAGATGCTGTCACAACGGCGCCATGTTTGAATCCTGCATGGCGTCTCCCGTTCTCCGCGGCCTCCGCCGCCACTCCTGTGTTATAGGTGCAGGTTGTCAGTGTGGTGTTCCATGCCTGCCGCGGCCTCCGTTATCATCCACGAGTCTCAGCATACATTTGTCAGTCTGGTGTCTCCTGTCCTCTGTGGCCGGCACTGCCATTATAGTTATGTTTCCACATGGTTTCCCAAGCCAGTTTTCCCTCCAAGTTCTAACATGGGCGCAGCCATGTTGGATCTAATCACATGCTTCAGTTCCTCCAATCCACTGCCTGGAAATCTGCATAATTGCCCAGCCAATACCTACATTGCTGCAGGTATAAGTATCCTGTGCTTGGGCCAGGAAAGGGTCAGTGCTTTGTTTGTCATACCTTGTTCCAGTCTCTCTCCTGTGGTTGTGTTTCCAGGTTCCAGCTCCTGTCTCCAGCATCCACCAAAGAGACCTGCACCTGCCTATCATCCTGCGGTGCAGCCTGACTCTGCAGTCCTCCGTGGCTGATCCAGTTTCCAGCTTCCAGCTATTTCATCTGCTTCCAGTAGTATCCACTACCACCGGTAATCATCCTTCAATTCCTCTGTTTCCACGCTCCCTAGCATCTTACTATATTCACTCCGTGTTTCATCACCTGGCTGGTTCCACCCAGCATTCATTCAGTGACTTTATCATCTGGCTGATTCCATTCCGCATCCACTCCGTGTCTTACCACCTGGCTGGTTCCATCCAGCAATTACAACAGCTGATTCAAGTTACCAACTTCATCTGTTCCATCTACTGGCATGTTCCTTGGATATCTTCACTACTACAGCCAGGCCTGGTAAGGTTATTCCATCTAAGGACTGTAACAGCTGTTCTTACCTACCAGTGTCCTGTGTAACCATTTCATGGTCAGAGTGCTCCAGGAATCATATTATTTATCATTGCCATTATTTACCTTGAATGCTGTTTGTTTACCCGGAGTCTGTTAATAAACTTTTATTTTTGACTTTTACCTGGTTGTCATGGTCACACCTTCAGGTTTCCTTTTACACTTACATGTCCAGGGGTCTGATTAAACCTCCCCGGTTTAAGTTCCTCTCAGCCCCTACAACTGAGGCTTTCTCCTGTCAGCCAAAACCCTCAGTTGTGACAATGTTCTGGTAACTGTCCTGGTTCATGACTGGTTCATACAAAAAAGTAGAGTGCATGGGGCTGGGAAGAATATGAGCTGTAGCCCTAACAAGGACCCTTATGGTACAATTCTGATCTTGAATGGACATACAGTACTGCATGCTTTGTTTCAGAGGCTCAAAGGTATTTGGAAATATACAAATTGTGTTACTGTAATGTACTCATTGACCTCCTGAAGAAACACCTTCATACTGATCCACATTGATGGAGAATATTATATACCTGCGTAACATATCATTTTAAACATCAAACTGAGGCTGACATCACTCACCTGCCCAGCTGTAAGCTTAAACAAAACCTTTATGCCTGCTGTGCCCCACTGAGTTATGTACAATGCAGTATGCTATAGTAACATGCTTCTGACCAATGTCACCTCCTGAATGACTATTCTAAACTGTATGCCTTTCAATAAAGCAGTTAAGTAAATCCATTATCCTAAGTATTCTTTTGTTATGCATGCTGGTGGTAGATAGGTATTAGGGATGTGTAGGTTCGGTTCTCAGGGAACCAACCCCCCGTCACCCCCACCCCCCTGAACATTGTAATCCGAGGCCGGATCCAAGTCTGTCTCAGGACTTCCAGCTTTACTCAGATCCCAAAGCGAGGCCGAATGTCATCTTCCGGCTGTCATGCCCTGTCTGCTGTATCAATCTAGGGGTGCCCTGTCTGCCATATCTGTCCAGGGGTGCCCTGTCTGCCATATCTGTCCAGGGGTGCCCTGTCTGATGTTTCTATCCAGGGTTGCTAAGTCTGCTGTATCAGTCCAGGGGTGCTCTGTCTGCTGTATCTGAAAGGGGTGCTAAGTCTGCTGTATTAGTCCAGATGCGGTGCTCTGTCCGCTGTATCAGTCCAGGGGTGCTCTGTCTTCTGTATCAGTCCAGGAGTGCCCTGTCTGCTGTATCAGTCCAGGGGTTCTAAGTCTGCTGCATCAGTCCAGGGATGTTCTCTATGCCTGCTGTATTTGAAAAAGGGGTGCTCTGTTTGCTGTATCTGAAAGGGGTGATCTGACTGTCCATCCAGGTTCTCCAACCAATGTAAAATTAAAATGATAAAAGCTAAAAACAAAAAAACTAAAATTATAATTATAAAAAAATATATATATTTTTTGTTTGTGCTGTACCCCATACAATTTTTACTTTATTATCATAAGTACTGTGACACTGCCGGTCAGACCACAGTATATTATTTTCTACTCATAAACGTGTTGTGCGATGCTATCGGTGAAGGTCAACCACAGTGCATTATTATTTTATATATTTCTGACTCATTTGTGTGACACTGTAACCGCAGTGTGATATATATATATATATATATACATATATATAGATACAAAAAAATGTCTTCCACCCCGCGCTCAACCCACCAGCAGCAATATGGAGAAAGTCCCTGTTAGTGAACTTTCAAAGAATAACATAAACAAAACAATAACCAATTGCGCTTTTTATAACTTTAAAACACTCAGATTTTAGTATTTCCAGTAGCTGTTCTTCCACGGTGAGGATTCTTATAACTATTATCACCTGCAAGTATACCCTCACACCCGAACAAAAAGACGGCCAGAATGGCCTAAATTAGATATGATACCAATTTGTTTTTATTAAAAAAACATATAGAATTCCATAAATTCATATGAACATTTTTTTTTACAAATAAAAGGTTCCATACATTCATATAAACATTCTTAAAAGAAATACATCCAGATACAGTCAATAGGTTTTCTGTTCAAGCCTTTAAAGAACACCCTCACCCTTATAGGTGTATATTCTGTAGGGTGCACTGATGAACTAGATAAGAGACCGTAACTGATTCGACCCAACGTGTTTCGTCAGAACGACTTCATCAGGGGTTTCTGTATGGTATCACAAAAAAGAACAAAGGCCTTCATGGATATAAAACATCCATAGTCCATATATATAGGACCAACTTTTAATAGAGATGGATAATTCACCCAGAATGGTTGTAGGATGGTAAAACCAAGCATAAACGCATACGCCTTTAAGGGTATTCAGCTAGTTAATGAACCTGATTGCAGACTCTGTTTTCAGTTTGTATGCAGGGTCTGTTAAATTTTAACCTGCAGCCACCAGGAAAGAGACACAAGTAACAGCCAAATCCCACTGATGAGAAAGATAAAGTGGAAAAGTTGAATAAAGCAACCAGTCTGCTTGTAATGGACATTTATCTAGCACAGTCTATGAAATCACAGTTATACAGTAAGCTGATTGGTTCGTACAGTATGTGCAACTTTTCCATTTTACCTCTCTTGAAGATTTGACACATCTCCCACACACAGAGACAAGGGTAACAAACAAACCATAGTGCAATAAAAATTATAAGCCACCAAGGACAAAGCGAGCATCTCAAACTATTAAGGCTCATAGATCAAAAAAAGACACTTTTAGCTATGACCCTGTAGCTACTGTATTAATGCTCTTTTTAAGCATTGCACAGAAAATTTATGTATGTAGCTCTGCGCTGCAAGCTAAGCTGCCATTTTAAATCAATGGAATTCAATCCTTTAGAATCCCCAAGTGGACGAACATATACAGAAAAAGTGATAAAAAACAGGCGCTGTTCAAAGTATTAAAACTTTAAAAGACCTAAAAGGTGGAGCATATACACTCTAATGCCTGAGGCTTGTTCCAGATCAGTATACAGGTGTTCCCACGTAGTTGCAAAGACACTTACATCTGAATTCAACCTCGCGTTCCCATAACGGTATCTTTAAACCGATGTGAATAGAGTCAATCTTATCACAGGCAATAAACACAAGGAATGACACTTACCAGGGCCGTAACTACGTGTGTGCCAGGTGTGCCTGGCACACAGCGCAGTTGCCCTGAGGGCGCAATGGCCAGCGGCATGTAATGAGTCAAATTGACTCATTACATGTCGCCTCTGCTGTGTGCGCCGCGCTGGGGAGGAGAGCTGCAGCGCCGGAGGCAGCGGAGAAGGAGGAGGAGGGAGGGGGACTGGAGCCGCAGCAGTGCTATATAATTGGTAGCAGCGCCGCTGCAGCTGTCCTCTCTCCTTCCATATTGGTTGCCCGGCGTTGCTGTTAATGCTGGGATGCGGTTCCTTCATCCCAGCATTCACAGCGGTGGCGGGCAGCCAATATGGAAAGGAGAGGGGACAGCTGCAGCGGGGGACGATGTCTGCCGTAATGTGTAAGAAGGGGACGATGTCTGCCGTAATGTGTAAAAAAGGGGACGCTGTCTGCCGTAATGTGTAAAAAAGGGACGATGTCTGCCGTAATGTGTAAAAAGGTCACGCTTTCTGCCGTAATGTGTAAAAAGGGGGACGCTGTCTGCCGTAATGTGTAAAAATGGGGACGCTCTCTGCCGTAATGTGTAAAAAGGGGGACGATGTCTGCCGTAATATGTAAAAAGGGGACGCTGTCTGCCGTAATATGTAAAAAGGGGACGCTGTCTGCCATAATGTGTAAAAAAGGGATGCTGTCTGCCATAATGTGTAAAAAGGGGGACTGTCTGCTGTAATGTGTAAAAGGGGCCCTACCTGGTGTAGTGGCGCTACTGTGCAGAGTAATTTGAATAATGGAGACTACTGTGCACCGTAGTATGAATCGGTATTATTTTGTGGCCATGCCCCTTCCCCGTGAAGCCACGCCCCTACATATTTTTCATGCGCCCCGTGGGGGGGGGGGGGGGCGCGCCAATGCCATTCCTTGCACACAGCGCTAAAATGCCTAGTTACGGCACTGACACTTACATTTAAATTCAGTCACGAATGCACTGATAGGTATCTTTCAAATCCCCCATGCGTAGTGGACAGAAGGCAGCCAAACCGATGTATATAAAAGACGTACACTGGTTTATTCACAAACTACAGAAAAGACATGAACACTGCAGCAAAACGTCCCGCAAATGGTGGGTGTTCGTCACAGCATGGATACTTCAACACGTTTCAAGGATTCTCTCCCCTTTGTCAAGAAGTGCTGTGTAAGTTCTGGCATTCCTAAATTTATCCTAAGGAGATTGCGGTCACATGATGTCCTTGACCAATCCTGGATAATGTCCAATCCCATAGATATATATAACAGGTGATCCGTGCAATATCCATATTTATAATACAAAGTTAAAAACATATTCCACAAAAGGCAGATATCATGATGCAATACATAAGCATTAAACAGCAAAATGACTACGTGACATGAGCACCAAAAAGACGCTCTATGTTACATCAACGATCTCTGGTCACGTGATCAAATACATGCCCGATAATAGAACGCTCACAAGGAGTATACTCACTTGTAAAGCGGGGGTCAGATCACTGATTCAGCTTATGTAAAAGGTGAAATCATATAGTGGGCATAATATGTTTATAATGCTACACATTAACCATCCTAATATCACTTGGGTAATCAAACCAATAAAAACGGTATCTTAACATTAGCCGTACGGAGTATGTCAGATAATGATGGTGTAATACATTATGTGAATTTACTCAGACATACCATAATTTAGCAGCATAGCGTAACAGGGAATCTGGATCTACTATACCGGCAGACCTGATCACGTGACCGGGATTTTAACCAATAGCGGCACACTCCAAAACAAGAATGGAATATCCAACGAATACAAAGTTACTCACTGAGACCTCACAATCAGAGTACAATGAAAGAAAAATTGCTACCAGCAAAGTGCAACTGTGCTAGAGGAGTTTTGCTTAAGCTTTAACCCTTCAGCTGAAGGAAAGTAATACACACAATGGTAACGGAGATGCTAACCATTTAGAGGGTTTTACCCTTTAAATTACATGAAAGGAATGAGATCAATCAGATTATAATTGCCAAATTGTGAGGTCTCATTTACATACAGTTTCTTACAAAAAGCCTTTACATAGTGAGACATGATAATTCGTTAATTCCATGTTGGTATACCGCATCTCTGATATTCACGGCCAGGCATGTATAGAAGGTATCTTTTAAGTGATGTCCATTTTCTGTCATCTCTTGCACAATGAATTTAGTGTCCATAGTAACTCAATAATCAAAAGGAATAATATGGAAGACATGAGAGAGAGAAAGAGCGAAAATGGCAATTAGTGATGTACATTTCATCAGAAGTAAAGGAAAACACATTAGATGAACCATTTGATCTCAAACTCTAGATTTAACCCATTAGGAGACAGGGTTTTAAGCTGATGTATTATTTTCATTTCCTCCTGGGCTAACGATTTATCCACATTATGTGTTCTCCAATTACCTTTCACCGATTAAATTCCTGTAAAGCTTTTTAGACCCTCTGTTTCTCCTTAAAATGTGCAGATACACTATGTAGCTCATACCCCTTTTTTATGTTCCTAGTATGTTCGGACATACTCTATTTTAGCATTCTACCTGTTCTACCGACATACTGGAGTCCACAATAACATTCTAGCAAGCAGATCACATTTTTGCTACAGCAGATGATAAAGTCTTTCATAGGGTAGATATTTTGTGTTTGGTTGGATTTATACTCTGTAATTTTTCTATCTATATTGCAGCTCTTGCACATAAGGCAGAAGCCACAACGATAGAACCCCTTTGATGTTATTCTAGTTTGCATTCGTTCTACAGGCAGGGTACTTTTCACAAGCATATCTTTTAAATTGTCTGCCCTCTGTTAGGCGCGGCGGTTTTTGTCCGCGCTCTGACCGAGCAGCGGTCACGGCCGCAGCGCCTCTCGCTCTGTCTGTTCCCGCACGGTGCCTAGCAACGCCGGGACGCAGTGCGCGTGATAGCCGCCGGGTCCCTGGCAATGCTAGGACGCCGTGCGCCCAGGGCCGCCGGGTCCATAGCAACGGGGACGCCACATGCGGACCGCATTCCCCGTTGCCATGAGAGTACTCACACCTGTTCCCCCTGGTCGTGCAGCAAGGCAGCTGCACGACATTCATCAATCAGGCTCTGCACTGCCATTGGAGGGTTCCCTGTTATATGCCTCCTCAGGAATGACCCGGCCCTGCGCAGTCAGTTTCGCCTCGGTTTGTCTGAAGTTATTAAAGACAGTCTCCTTCAGTACCCCGCTCCTGAGACTCTAGACAAACTCATGGAGCTCGCTATTAAAATTGATTGTCGTCTCCGAGAGCGGAGGGCTGAAAGAGGAGCTACTTTTAGGCCTAGTCCATGTGTATATACTTTTCCTGAGGACATCGAGGAGCCCATGCAAATGGGTCTCTCCCGGCTGTCCCCAGAGGAAAGAACCAGAAGGCTAAATTCTGGTCTTTGTTTGTACTGTGGTGGCAAGGGACATATCGCACGTAATTGCCCGAATAAGCAGGGAAACGCTCTGACCAAGTGAGTAGTGAGGGGGTTCACTGGGGTCTGCAGTTAATCTCCTCAAATGATTCCTTATTAGTTCCTGTAAATATTTCCTTTGGTAGCCTCAGTTCGTTGGTGTCGGCCTTCGTCGACAGTGGAGCTGCGGGAAATTTCATGGATCTTGGTTGGGCTCAGGCTTTAGGCGTTCCACAGATGCCTTTGGATAAACGTATCACCATGCACGGCTTGGATGGTGGTCTGCTTTCTAATGGGGTTATCACTCACCGCACACCTCCAGTACAACTGACAGTGGGGGCCCTACATTCAGAGAAAATCGAATTTTACCTTACCCATTGTCCGGCTGTCCCCATAGTTTTGGGTCACCCCTGGCTTGCCTTTCATAATCCCACCATAGATTGGCGGTCTGGGGAGATTTCCCAATGGGGTCCCTTTTGTGTTAAGGAGTGTATTTCCCGTCCAGTCCGGGTTGCGGCAGTCACCCCAGAACTTATTCCTTTGGAATATCAGGACTTTACCGAAGTTTTCTCCAAAGGTAATGCGGATGTACTGCCTCCCCATCGGTCCTATGACTGCGCTATTGATTTAGTTCCCGGTGCCTCTTTACCTAAGGGGAGATTATATGCCCTGTCCGGGCCGGAAACCACGGCAATGAATGATTATATTCAGGAGAGCCTGAAAAAAGGCTTCATTAGGCCCTCGAAATCTCCATTAAGTGCAGGGTTCTTTTTTGTTGAGAAAAAAGATGGGTCGCTCAGACCATGTATTGATTTTTGGGCTCTGAATAAAACTTCTGTAAAAAACACCTACCCCTTGCCATTGATTTCAGTACTGTTTGATCAGCTCCGGTCTGCCGTTATCTTCTCCAAGATCGATCTTAGAGGGGCGTACAATCTCATCCGAATAAAATCTGGGGATAAGTGGAAGACGGCTTTCAGCACACAGTCAGGTCATTATGAATACCTGGTGATGCCGTTTGGGCTGTCAAATGCTCCTGTGGTGTTTCAAGATCTCATTAATGACGTCCTTCGTGACTTTCTAGGAAAGTTCGTAGTCGTTTATTTAGATGACATTTTGATTTACTCTGAGTCTGTTGAACAACATATCACCCATGTGTGACTGGTCCTTCAAAAATTACGGGAGAATCATTTATACGCCAAACTGGAGAAATGTGATTTCCACATCACAGAAGTGTCTTTCCTGGGGTATATTATTTCTCCTAAGGGGTTTTTCATGGAACCAAAGAAACTCCAGGCCATCCTAAATTGGGCACAACCCACGAACTTAAAAGCAATTCAGCGCTTTTTAGGGTTTGCAAATTATTATAGGCGTTTTATTCATACCTTCTCTGATTTGGTCGCTCCTATAGTAGCACTGACTAAAAAAGGAGCGGACCCTTCCAATTGGTCACCTGAAGCCGAGTCTGCCTTTCTGGCCTTGAAGCAGGCCTTTGTCTCAGCTCCTGTTCTCAGGCACCCTAACCCAGAGCTCCCCTTTATTGTCGAGGTAGATGCCTCAGAGGTTGGAGTGGGGGCTATCCTTTCTCAGGAAGACCCGGAGTCTCAGGAATTACACCCTTGTGCCTTCATGTCCAGGAAATTCTCCTCCGCAGAATCCAACTATGATGTTGGTAATCGAGAATTGTTGGCAGTTAAATGGGCTTTCGAGGAGTGGAGGCATTGGCTGGAAGGAGCTAGGCATACCATTACAGTGTTTACTGACCACAAGAACCTGCAGTATATTGAGTCAGCTAAACGGCTTAATGCTCGACAGGCACGTTGGGCGCTGTTTTTTACTCGTTTCAGGTTTATTATCACCTTCAGGCCCGGTTCCAAGAATACGAAAGCTGATGCCTTGTCATGTTGTTTTCTTCCGGTTCACAATAACCATCCGGCAACTACCCCCATAGTTCCATCATCTGTCATCCGAGCAGGCCTCACACAGGATTTATTTACACAGCTAGTCCAGCTTCAGCAGCCGGCTCCCAAAGTAACTCTTCGTCCCTGAATTTCTGAGAGGCACTGTTCTAGCTGAGTTTCATGATAACAAAGTTTCCGGTCATCCGGGTGTTACTAAAACCTTGGAATTAATTTCTCGCTCGGTGTGGTGGCCTAATCTTTCCAAGGACGTAAGGGAATTTGTCCTTTCTTGTCAGGTCTGCGCTCAGCACAAGATATCCCGATCGTTGCCAGTCGGGAAACTCATGCCTTTAGCCATCCCTCTTAGGCCATGGTCACACATTTCCATGGATTTTGTGGTGGACCTTCCTCTTTCATCTGGATTCCGGGTCATTTGGGTGGTGGTAGACCGTTTTAGTAAGATGGCCCACTTCATTGCTCTTCCCTGATTACCCTCCGCTCAAGTTTTGGCAGTTTTGTTTCTCCGCCATGTCTTCAGGCTCCATGGTTTACCCATGGATATTGTCTCTCGAGGACCACAATTCATTGCCCGTTTCTGGAAACGTTTTTGTACCTCGTTAAATATGAAGCTCTCTTTAACATCTGGATACCATCCACAGTCTAACGGACAAACTGAACGTGTTAATCAGTCATTAAAGCAGTATTTACGGCTGTATTCGGCCAAACTTCAGAATGATTGGTCTGAATTTCTTCCTTTGGCCGAGTTTGCCTATAATAACTCTTGCCATTCTTCCACCAAGGAGTCTCCTTTCTTTTCGGTCTTGGGCTTTCATCCTAGAGCCAATTCCTTTTATCCTCATTTTCCAGGCTCTTCGTTGACCGTAACTTCCCGCCTCAGAATCATTTGGAAAAAGGTGCACCTTGCCCTGAAGAAGGCTGCCTTCCGAGATAATTTTTTTTCGGATAGGTTCCGACGCCCGTGCACTCTTAAGGTGGGAGATAAGGTGTGGTTGTCAACCCGTAACATCAAGCTCCGACAACCCTCGGCTAGATTGGGACCCAAATTTATTGGACCGTTTCTTATTGTCAAGAAAGTCAATCCAGTGGCTTTTCGGCTGCGGTTGCCTAAATCACTTAAAGTTGGCAACACTTTCCACTGCTCTCTTTTGAAGAAATATATTGTTTCCAGGAGGTTCCCCTGGAAGATTTCCCAGGGTAGACTTCCTGTGGATGTTCAGGGTCAACAAGAGTTCCTGGTGGAGAAGGTTTTAGATTTTAAGCTTTCTCGTGGCCGGCTTTATTTTTTGGTCCACTGGAAAGGCTATGGCCCGGAAGAAAGGTCTTGGGTGTTGGATAAGGATTTACATGCTCCTAAACTTAAGAAGATATTCTTTCAGGAGTTTCCTCAGAAACCCGGCTCTAGGGGTTCTGTAACCCCTCCTCAAGGGGCGGGGGGTACAGTTAGGCACGGCGGTTTTTGTCCGTGCTCTGACTGAGCAGCAGTCACGGCCTCCGCGCCTCTCGCTCTGTCTGCTCCCGCATGGCGCCTAGCAACGCCGGGACGCCGTGCGCGCGATAGCCGCCGGGTCCCTGGCAACGCTAGGACGCTGTGCGCCCAGCGCCGCCGGGTCCATAGCAACGGGGATGCCACATGCGGACCGCGTTCCCCGTTGCCATGAGAGTACTCACACCTGTTCTCCCCTGGTCGTGCAGCAAGGCAGCTGCACGACATTCATCAATCAGGCTCTGTACTGCCATTGGAGGGTTCCCTGTTATATGCCTCCTCAGTGCCTCACACAAACGCCTGTGATAGCTTCCTGCATGCTGTTCCTGCCTGGTAACGTCTGTTCCTGATTTGGCTGTATCTGGTCGATCCTGCTCCCTGGGCTCCCGAGTCCTGGAGTTCTGAAGCCGGTCCTGGGAATCCTTCCTGTCCAAAACCAACCTGTTGCAGTCATCCGAGGGTTCTCGTTTTTTGTGGTTCTCTCCCGGTTTTGTGAGTAGCGGCTTCTGCCGCGAGTTGCGGCCTAGGCTGCTTTACTTTGTATTTCTTTTGTTGTTGGAGGTTTTTGCGGAGGTTTCCGCTTTTCACTGTCCTCCCCGGAACTCGGCGGTGCCGTGTAGGGGAACGGACAGTGGTATCATTTGTTGTCCTTTTTCCTTGGCCGCGTGCCGCACATACCTTTAGTTTTAGGGTAGTTAGTAGCCCCTAGCTTCTGTTTGTTTTAGTTAGAGGTCCCCTTGTTATTACCCTGTCTCGGTTCACGCTTTGTCTCTCTCTAAGACCTGGGGGCATCGGAGTTGGGCAGACCTAATCCGCCCTTCAAACGCGGCTGCCGTGGGCCCAAGAAACCATAGTCGTTCAGGCGTGAGTCGACCACACGGGTAAGACAACGGAGGTATGGTGCTAGGGGCTATTCCCGTACCTCTCCTTAGTTTAGCGTCACGTTCTGGTGCTCTGAACTCGCATCACTACATCTCTCCAGTTCTGAGCATCAGGAACGTAACACCCTCCTATAGACTAACTTAGGTTTATCAGTCAAAATCTCAGACAACAATGGGTCCTTCATTCGAATATACCAGTGCTTTTTAAATATATTCTCCAGCTGTTTATGCTGGGAATTGTACTGAGTTATGAAGGTAACCCCTTGGTTGGTGACAGATGGAATATTTCTTTTGTTACTGTCCAAAGTGAGGGCGCATTCCAAATCTCGTACTTCAGAGGCAGCTTCAGTGATTAAGGCAGAATCGTACCTTTTTTCAAAGAATTGTTCTTCCATAACCTTAGCATGAGTATCATACAGGTTCAGATTCAGGTTTGATTACCCTCATGATATTAGGATGGTTAATGTGTAGCATTATAAACATATTATGCCCACTATATGATTTCACCTTTTACATAAGCTGAATCAGTGATTTGACCCCCACTTTACAACAGTGGCGTGCGGTGAGTTCAGTGGCTGGTGAGGCACTACAGCCATAATGTCCTTCGAATACCACCGATGACTCCTACAGCCCCAGAGCCAATGCCCTCTACTACCGGCGCCCACGCCAATGACCGTAGCCTGTCTGCTCATCAAACTTGTTATGAGCAAGAGGCTAATATATTATCAATTTTTATAAATTTATGGAAAAGAAAGAGGAGGAATACGGGGAGATGGAAGAGAGAGGAGAAGTATGGAGATGTGAGGAACAGGGGGAGACAGGAGAAAGAGAGAGGAATAGGGGGAGACAACGCAAAGGGAGAGATGAGGAATGAGGGAGAGGGCAGTCAGAGAGAGAAGGAATAGGGGGAGAAAGAAGAAAGAGGAGGAATAGGGAGAAACAGCAGACAGAGAGTGAGGAATAGGGAGAAACAACGCCAAGGGAGAGATGAGGAATGGGGGAGAGGGCAGATAGAGCGAGAGAGGAATTGAGGGAGAAGGAAGAGAGAGGAGGAATAGGGGGAGAAGGAAGAGAGAAAAGGAATAGGTGGAGAAGGAAGAGAGAGAAGGAAAAGGGGAGAAGGAAGAGAGAAGGAATATAGAAGATGGCAGAGAGAGAGATGAGGAAAAGGCTTATACGGGAAAGAGGAGATGTAGCAGGGAAAAAGGAGAGAGGAGAAATGGGGGAGATGGGAGTGAGAGAGAGGAATAGAGGGAGATGGCAGAGAGAGAGGAGAAATGGGGTGATGGGAGTGAGAGAGAGAGGAATAGAGGGAGATGGCAGAGAGAGAGGAGAAATGGGGGAGATGGGAGTGAGAGAGAGAGGAATAGAGGGAGATGGCAGAGAGAGAGGAGGAATGGGAGAGATGGGAGTGAGAGAGAGAGGAATAGAGGGAGATGGCAGAGAGAGAGGAGGAATGGGGGAGATGGGAGTGAGAGAGAGAGTAATAGAGGGAGATGGCAGAAAGAAAGAGAGAGAGAGAGAGAGTGAGAGAGAGAGAGAGAGAGAGAGAGAGAGAGAGGATAAATAGGGGGGAGATGGAAGTGAGAGAGAGGAATAGAGGGAGATGGCAGAGAGAAAGAGGAGGAATGGGGGAGATGGGAGTGAGAGAGAGAGTAATAGAGGGAGATGGCAGAGAGAGAGAGAGAGAGAGAGAGAGAGGAAATAGGGGGGAGTGAGAGAGAGAGGACTAGAGGAAGATGGCAGAGAGAGAGAGGGGGAATGGGGGAGATGGGAGTGAGAGAGAGAGGAATAGAGGGAGATGGCAGAGAGAGGAGGAATGGGGGAGATGGGAGTGAGAGAGAGATGAATAGAGGGAGATGGCAGAGAGAGGAGGAATGGGGGAGATGGGAGTGAGAGAGAGAGTAATAGAGGGAGATGGCAGAGAGAAGGAGAGAGAGAAAGAGAGAGAGAGATAGAGAGAGAGAGAGAGAGAGAGGAGAAATAGGGGGAGATGGAAGTGAGAGAGAGGAATAGAGGGAGATGGCAGAGAGAGAAGAGGAATGGGGGAGATGGGAGTGAGAGAGAGAGTAATAGAGGGAGATGGCAGAGAGAGAGAGAGAGAGAGAGAGAGGAAATAGGGGGGAGATGGGAGTGAGAGAGAGAGGAATAGAGGGAGATGGCAGAGAGAGAGGAGGGATGGGGGAGATGGGAGTGAGAGAGAGAGGAATAGAGGGAGATGGCAGAGAGAGGAGGAATGGGAGAGATGGGAGTGAGAGAGAGAGAGGAATAGAGGGAGATAGCAGAGAGAGGAGGAATGGGGGAGATAGGAGTGAAAGAGAGGAATAGAGGGAGATGGCAGAGAGAGGAGGAATGGGGGGATGGGAGTGAGAGAGAGAGGAATAGAGGGAGATGGCAGAGAGAGGAGGAATGGGGGAGATGGGAGTGAGAGAGAGAGAGGAATAGAGGGAGATGGCAGAGAGAGAGGAGGAATGGGGGAGATGGGAGTGAGAGAGAGAGTAATAGAGGGAGATGACAGAGAGAAAGAGAGAGAGAGAGAGAGAGAGAGAGAGAGAGAGAGAGAGGATAAATAGGGGGGAGATGGAAGTGAGAGAGAGGAATAGAGGGAGATGGCAGAGAGAGAGAGAGAGAGAGGGGGGAAATAGGGGGGAGATGGGAGTGAGAGAGAGGAATAGAGGGAGATGGCAGAGAGAGGAGGAATGGGGGATATGGGAGTGAGAGAGAGAGGAATAGAGGGAGATGGCAGAGAGAGGAGGAATGGGGGAGATGGGAGTGAGAGAGGAATAGAGGGAGATGACAGAGAGAGGAGGAATGGGGGAGATGGGAGTGAGAGAGAGAGGAATAGAGGGAGATGGCAGAGAGAGGAGGAATGGGGGAGATGGGAGTGAGAGAGGAATAGAGGGAGATGACAGAGAGAGGAGGAATGGGGGAGATGGGAGTGAGAGAGAGAGGAATAGAGGGAGATGGCAGAGAGAGGAGGAATGGGGAGATGGGAGTGAGAGAGAGAGGAATAGAGGGAGATGGCAGAGAGAGGAGGAATGGGGGAGATAGGAGTGAGAGAGAGAGGAATAGAGGGAGATGGCAGAGAGAGGAGGAATGGGGGAGATGGGAGTGAGAGAGAGAGGAACAGAGGGAGATGGCAGAGAGAGGAGGAATGGGGGAGATGGCAGTGAGAGAGAGAGGAATAGAGGGAGATTGCAGAGAGAGAGGAGGAATGGGGGTGAAATTATGCTTACTTGTACTTACCTGCCATCCTCCGGTTTCTCAATGTTGCTTCTGAATCCTTGCCAGCAGGACTCCATCGCCTTCAGCAGAAGATGGGGAGGAAGCACTGGCGTATCTATAATGGTTGCACACCGCACACCCTGCACCCATTTTTTCTATACTTACCTTTCCGGCGTCCATCGGTGACCGTGTGGGCCCCTTCCTCTCCCGTAGCCATCAGTGCCGCTGCTAGTGCGCTGAGCACTAGAGACTCTGGCACAGTGGCAGAGTCTACAGTGCATGCGCTGGACTCCAAAAAAATGGTGCGGTGGCCATTTTTTCGGCGTCCTGTGCATGTGCTGTAGACTCTGCCACTGTGCCAGAGTCTCTAGTGCTCAGAGCGCTAGCATCGGTGCTGCCGTCTACGGGAGAGGAGGGGCCCACACATGGAGTCTGCACACGTGTCCCCTCCTCTCTTAAGACGCCTCTGGAAGGAAGGTAAGTAGTATAGAGTGTGGAAGCGGAAGAAAATGGGTGGGAGGAGAAAGTGCAAGGCAAGAGAAATAGTGGTTTCGGGAGGGCACAAGGGAAAGGTGGGCGGTGAGAGTAAATGTTAAAAGGTGGGGGGACAGATATAAAAGGAGTAATAGGCAAAGAAGAAAAAAGGATAAGAGACACACATGGGCCTGGGGGTGACATGGATACATATATTGGGAACTGGATGGGTACGGTGATATACATACTAATGGAGGGGGAGCACGTATAAACATAAACACTGGAGCTTGGGGGAGGGGAACATTGTGACACACACACACGGGCCTGGGGAGCCACGTGGTAACACATGCTGAGGCCTGGGGATGACATGGTGACAAACATACTGGGGACTGGGGGGGTGACATAGGAATGCATGGTGACACACACACATGGGAATGGCGGGTACATGGTAGCACAGACAGACACACACTGGGTCTTGGAGAGGGAGACATGGTGACACACTGGAGGGAGGGGGAGTTGACAAACATACAGCTGCGCCCCCTATGGAAATGAGCACGAGGGTCACCATATTTGTGGGTCCTGATTGCCCATCCCCCGCTCATTCTGCAGCTGCATTTGCATAAGATTGGGGTGCGGGCGGACAGGGCAATCCATCATTGTCTGCGCCGGCATCCGTTTTCACTTGTAGTTGCTGCACCGCCCGCACTACTCCTCCACATGCAGTCACCGATCACCAAGCTATGTATGCAAACTGGGTGATCGGGCCACATCACAGATCATTATCCCTGGCTGCGGCGCACACTTTTCAGAAACGCTGCCCTGAGCAGTGAGCGCTGCTGGCGCCTCTGCAGCAGTCCTGATTGCTCCCTGCATATGATGTGGCTACCTCAGCTGTTTCCTCCAGGGGTGAGGAGATGGGGCATTATCAGCTGGTAGTGGGAGGGAGGCAGGGCGTCTAATGCTCGCGGCGTCATCCAGCCCCGGGATGCCCACTGCCCAATCAGATCAGCCTTAGTGACAGGGGCGTGAAGAGGCACTTCTAGAGGTGCCGCTTATTAAGGCTTTTTTTAATGGGCTTTTACTGCCCGATGCTTGGCCCCGCCCCCCGCTTGCGGCCATTCCATATTGACAGCGAGAGTGCCTCCGACCACATTTAAAACTTTTTTTTTTACAGGATAATAATGATTTAGATAATATAAAGGCTAAAGAAGATACTTATGACACAGAATATGTGTCATAAGTATCTTCTTTGTATTATTTTAATCATTAAGGACAGGGGAGGCACTGCCTCCCCTGCCTCCCCTGACTGCACGTCCCTGCCTCCCCTGACTGCACGTCCCTGCTTTACAAGTGAGTATACTCCTTGTGAGCGTTCTATTATTGGGCATGTATTTGATCACGTGACCAGAGATCGTTGATGTAACAGAGCGTATTTTTGGTGCTCATGTCACGTAGTCATTTTGCTGTTTAATGCTTATGTATTGCATCATGATATCTGCCTTTTGTGGAATATGTTTTTAACTTTGTATTATAAATATGGATATTGCATGGATCACCTGTTATATATATCTATGGGATTGGACATTATCCAGGATTGGTCAAGGACATCATGTGACCGCAATCTCCTTAGGATAAATTTAGGAATGCCAGAACTTACACAGCACTTCTTGACAAAGGGGAGAGAATCCTTGAAACGTGTTGAAGTATCCATGCTGTGACGAACACCCACCATTTGCGGGACGTTTTGCTGCAGTGTTCCTGTCTTTTCTGTAGTTTGTGAATAAACCAGTGTACGTCTTTTATATACATCGGTTTGGCTGCCTTCTGTCTACTACGCAAGGCGGATTTGAAAGATACCTTTCGGTGCATTCGTGACTGAATTTAAATGTAAGTGTCATTCCTTGTGTTTATTGCCTGTGATAAGATTGACTCAATTCACATCAGTTTAAAGATACCGTTATGGGAACGCGAGGTTGAATTCAGATGTAAGTGTCTTTTCAACTATGTGGGAACACCTGTATACTGATCTGGAACAAGCCTTTTAAGCATTGTAAGTGGTTATACACAGTCGAGTCACATTGACCACCAGTTAATAGCCATAGTAACCACCATGTGCAGCACGGACGAGCTGATCTGTTGTTTTAGACACACATCTAGTAGCCCCTAGGTTCATTTTCATGGCGAGCTGCTCCACTATAGCGTGTCGGTCGGCCCTCACACACCTTCGTAGCTGATGTTCACCTTTCACATCAGTGGCACGTGGTGCTCCTCAGTCACCACGTCAGTTATTCACAATGGTGCCATTTGTCCAGTCACGATACACCTTACCAACTGGTCACAATCTATGCTGTTTCAGAAATACTGCCACCCTTGGCCTAAAAGTCGATAATCATCCCTTTTTGCAACTCGGATAAATTGCCCTTTTACCCATGACAGCAACGAGTGGTATGTGCGCAGACAGCCTATCGCACATTTTATATACCCACCAAGCCAGCACACGACACATAATGTACTTCATGGGCTACGAGCTGCCAACATCAAATGTAGGAGGTGGTCATAATAATGTGACTCGACCATGTATGATCTTCAGGAAGGTGAACCGTCATGGATACCATACTGTTCCGCTATACTGGCATATCTAGAATTCATGTAATCTCCCTAAGAGTTGCTCTTCCATATCTAAACTTAATTCACCTATTATGATACAGGAACTTGATGCAGCTTTAAAATCTCAAAAACCATCTAAGACTCTGGGCCTAGGCGATCTCACAGCATCATATTATAATTCTTCACGGGGGTCTTGTCACCATTTGGTTCCTTTTTTTAAATGAAGTTAGTAGGGTGAGCAATTTCATTTTGATACATTAAAATTGCTGGTTATTGTAATAACCAAGCCACAGGAAGACCCCACTTGCTCTACCAATTATAGACAGATATCTTTGATTAACACAGATATTAAATTACAGTATTTGCAAAAATATTAGCTAAAAGTCTAATCTTGTATTTGCAATAATTAATCGATGCAGATTAGGTACATTTTGTACAGGCTAAACAAGCTTTAGATAACATTAAAAAAAATATGGATAGACGAGGAAAAATTTTGTGCTTTTTAACCTACAGCAGCTCAGAACCCAATGGTAAAAAATGGGTCACCAACACCTTAAGACAAATATAGGAAAATAGTGTTACCAATTGGGAATTCGAGCGCTTGTCCAAGCGCTCGAATACCCAGGTGGTAACACTCTTTTCCTATATTTAGATAACATTCGTTGCATGGTCAATCTCATTACCTATATTAACCATTTCAAAATACCTGCAGTAGTGCTTTCACTAGACGGTATCCGGACTCTAGGTCGACACTGTCTAGGTTTACACACATTAGGTGGACACCTATTGGTTGACATTGAATGAATTGTGTTTTTATTAAAAAATTCTATCTATAATCCATTACATCTTAATATGATTCTTAAATGCCTGTGAGCGCTGTTGTATTGCTTTGTATTGGATCCTAATTTGTGTGTTGACTAACTATCCCCATTGTTTAACAAAAGCTGGGAAAACTTTACCCCCTGTGGTGTCCGCCCTGTGCAGAAGTACGCCCAGTGCAGAAGTACGCAATCTGAAGCTGGCATAATTATCACAGGGCTCACTGCAGTGTTTTTTTTTTCTTTTTTCTTTGTGATCTTGCTTACTAAAAAGAGTGAATTAAAGGGTTTGGAGCTGTTTTTCATGAAAACTGCTCCAAAAGCCCTTTAACCGCTTAACTGACGATTTATTTCGCCAAAAACCGCTCCGAAATTGTCGGGGGTTTTTATGAGTGAATTAGGTGAAGAACATGACTTTGGCCCTCATTCCGAGTTGTTCGCTCGTTATTTTGTTTCACATCGGAGCGATTAGTCGCAAACTGCGTATGCGCAATGTTCGCAGTGTGTCTGTACCAAGTTATTTTGCACAAAAGTTTGGTATTTTACTCATGGCTTAACGAAGATTTTTCATCGTTCTGGTGATCGTAGTGTGATTGACAGGAAGTGGGTGTTTCTGGGCGGAAGAGAAAGATATGTAAGTGCGCAACCAACAGCAGCAGGTATGAGGAAGGTCAAATCATCAAAATGTAAACTGGAGTAAAAAAATGTGTATACCAGCGCTGGCTGACAAATTATAAGAGATGGTTTGCTTTGTATGTAGAATTTATAAACAATTTATTAACATTACATATAAAAACAATTAAAAAAGGAATATATCCCAATTATCACTAGTTGGTAAAGTGCATTCGTCTTATCTGGATAAGCTTAATTGTGCAGTGTGCCACTTTCCTATATGACCAGAGTCAAATCCTTATTAAATTAAATTTAAATTAAAATTTATGCTCCTGAGGAAGCTGGATTGTACTTGTGCCAATGAAACGTGTTGAGCTTTTCCTACATCTATCTGGACTCCACTTTCTAAACAGACTCACGGGACCTCTGTCATCCTCTGGCAAAAATTGGACTCTCCCTCCCATCACTGGATGAATCATAATCAAACCGGTTGGCCCACATCTACAGCTATAAATGGACTTGTCCTAATGCTGATGCCTATGTTTCTGTGGATCCGGTAACTATCTGCAAAACACAGTGTCTATATCTTGGGAGATCGTCCTAGTCATAAGGATTTGACTCTGGTCATATAGGAAAGTGGCACACTGCACAATTAAGCCTATCCAGATAAGACAAATGCACTTTACCAACTAGTGATAATTGGGATATATTCCTTTTTTAATTGTTTTTATATGTAATGTTAATAAATTGTTTATAAATTCTACATACAAAGCAAACCATCTCTTATCAATTTGTCAGCCAGCGCAGCTATACACATTTTTTTACTTTTGTTTCTGGGCGGAAACTGACCGTTTTCTGGGAGTGTGTGGAAAAACGCTGGCATTTCTGGAAAAAACGCGGGAGTGTCTGAAGAAACGGGGGAGTGTCTGGGCGAACGCTGGGTGTGTTTGTGACGTCAAACCAGGAACGAAACTGACTGAACTGATCGCAGTGGCAGAGTAAGTCTCGAGCTACTCAGAAACTGCAAAGAAATTTCTATTCGCAATTCTGCTAATCTTTCATTCGCAATTCTGCAAAGCTAAGATTCACTCCCAGTAGGCGGCGGCTTAGTGTTTGCAATGCTGCTAAAAGTAGCTAGCGAGCGAACAACTCGGAATGAGGGCCTTTAACCCTATCCCAAATGATTTTAGTTAAAAAAAAAGAAAAAAAATATTTATTTATTATTTTTTTTATTTTTTTTTTCAAATATCAAAACATCGATCCGAAACATCGTGACCATCGGAACATCGGGAACATCGCGACCTTCGCAGCTTTCATTTTGAAAGCCGGGACAGCCTGCAGGTACACGGGGGGGGGTATAGAGTGGGAGGGTTTTGGATCCTGCACTGACCTAGATTCAGAATACAAACGTGATCATGTGGAGGCCAGAAGTGGACAATAATTAATGGAAATTCCTATCTGTTCGTATGGCGGTGCGCCCAGAGTCAAAAAAGAAAACAATGATATGTGTACAAGGAGAAAAGGGGTTCACTATGGCTGGCCGGCGGTCGGGCTCCCGGCGACCAGCATACCGGCGCCGGGAGCCCGACCGCCGGCTTACCGACAGTGTGGCGAGCGCAAATGAGCCCCTTGCGGGCTCGCTGCGCTCACCACGCTACGGGCACGGTTTATTCTCCCTCTATGGGGGTCGTGGACCCCCACGAGGGAAAATAAGTGTCGGTATGCCGGCTGTCGGGCTCCCGGCGCCGGTATACTGAGCGCCGGGAGCCCGACCGCCGGCATACAGAAGACCACCCGGAGAAAAGTATGACTCTTGTTTGGGCGCACTCTTGTTAAATTATCTAAGTATTGGTTGATCAATGAAGTGCCCGAAGGTTAGTAATAAAGTCTTTGGATTCTACTCTTCTAAAATGCCTAATAACTCAATATGACAAATTCGACAAAATTAACCATTGATATGCCTATTGTGTCTTCCAAGGAAATTGTGAAATGTTCAGATCTTAATTATGCCTGGATAATTGCATATCGGAAAGTAGCTACATATTATGCTACCTCCGTCTGCCAAAGATCTATATAAACTGAGTTTGTATTAATACAGCCCTGTCAGTGCTGTATTAATACAAACTCAGTTTGTACAGATCTTTGGCAGACGGAGGTAGCATAATATGTAGCTACTTTCCGATATGCAATTATCCAGGCATAATTAAGATCTGAACATTTCACAATTTCCTTGGAAGACACAATAGGCATATCAATGGTTAATTTTGTCGAATTTGTCATATTGAGTTTTTAGGCATTTTAGAAGAGTAGAATCCAAAGACTTTATTACTAACCTTCGGGCACTTCATTGATCAACCAACACTTAGATAATTTAACAAGAGTGCGCCCAAACAAGAGTCATACTTTTCTCCTTGTACACATATCAAGGTACACAGGGGGGGTCTGGGGGTGGTTTGGGAGGGTTCATTTACTCTCCCCAGGGGCTGCCATTGTCTGCAGCCGCTGGACGGGGGTGATCCTGCCATGCTGAATGACCAGCAGTGATCGGCAGCACGCAGACACAGGGTAAGAGTGCGGGGAGGCAGAGGGACAGCAGCAGCAGAGGGAAGTTTATCTTCCCTGCCACTGCTAACACTCTCTAACTGATTGGTCGCGTTCCGTGCGACCAGGTCAGATAGAGCTCTTGCAGGCAAGTGGTGAATACATTCAGGTGATACTAAAATAATGTAAAAAGGGTGTGAATACAACTCTTTTTCACATAACTTTAGTAAAAAAAGGTTAGTAAATATTAGAGATGAGCGGGTTCGGTTCTTTGGGATCCGAACCCCCCCGAACTTCACCCATTTTACACGGTTCCAAGGCAGACACGAATCTTCCTGCCTTTCTCGGTTAACCCAAGCGCACCCGAACGTCATCATCCCGCTGTCGGATTCTCGCGAGATTCGTATTCTATATAAGGAGCCGCGCGTCGCCGCTATTTTCACTCGTGCATTGGAGATGATAGCGAGAGGACGTGCAGTGTTCTCTCAGTTTCTGTGTTCAGTGTGCTGCAAATATCTGCTCAGTGTGCTGCAAATATCTGTGCTCAGTGTGCTGCAAATATCTGTGCTCGGTGTGCTGCAAATATATGTGCTCAGTGTGCTGCAAATATCTACGTTCTCTGCCTGAAAAATGCTCCATATCTGTGCTCAGTGTGCTGCAAATATCTGTGCTCAGTGTGCTGCATTGTGGGGACTGGGGATCACCAGTATTATATAGTAGCAGGACAGTGCAGAATTTTGCTGACCACCAGTATAATATATAGCAGTATGGTACAGTAGTCCATTGCTCTACCTCTGTGTCGTCAAGTATACTATCCATCCATACCTGTGCTGCATTTTAGTTGTGCGCAGTATATAGTAGGAGGACAGTGCAGAATTTTGCTGACCACCAGTATATATATAGCAGTACGGTACAGTAGTCCATTGCTCTACCTCTGTGTCATCAAGTATACTATCCGTCCATACCTGTGCTGCATTTTAGTTGTGCGCAGTATATAGTAGGATGACAGTGCAGAACTTTGCTGACCACCAGTATATATATAGCAGTACGGTACAGTAGTCCATTGCTCTACCTCTGTGTCGTCAAGTATACTATCCATCCATACTTGTGCTGCATTTTAGTTGTGCGCATTATATAGTAGGAGGACAGTGCAGAATTTTGCTGACCACCAGTATATATATATATATAGCAGTTTGGTACAGTAGTCCATTGCTCTACCTCTGTGTCGTCAAGTATACTATCCATCCATACCTGTGCTGCATTTTAGTTGTGCGCAGTATATAGTAGGAGGACAGTGCAGAATTTTGCTGACCACCAGTATATATATATAGCAGTACAGTATAGTTGTCCATTGCTCTACCTCTGTGTCGTCAAGTATACTATCCATCCATACCTGTACTGCATTTTAGTTGTTTGCAGTATATATTAGGAGGACAGTGTAGAAATTGCTGACCACCAGTATATATATATATAGCAGTACGGTACAGTAGTCCATTGCTCTACCTCTGTGTTGTCAAGTATACTATCCATCCACACCTGTGCTGCATTTTAGTTGTGCGCAGTATATAGTAGGAGGACAGTGCAGAATTTTGCTGACCACCTGAATATATATATATATATAGCAGTACGGTATAGTAGTGCATTGCTCTACCTCTGTGTCGTCAAGTATAATATCCATCCATACCTGTGCAGCATTTTAGTTGTATGCAGTATATAGTAGGAGGACAGTGCAGAATTTTGCTGACCACCAGTATATATATGTATAGCAGTATGATACAGTAGTGCATTGCTCTACCTCTGTGTCGTCAAGTATACTATCCATCCATACTTGTGCTGCATTTAAGTTGTGCGCAGTATATAGTAGGAGGACAGTGCAGATTTTTGCTGACCACCAGTATATATATATATATATATATATAGCAGTTTGGTACAGTAGTCCATTGCTCTACCTCTGTGTCATCAAGTATACTATCCATCCATACCTGTGCAGCATTTTAGTTGTGCGCAGTATATAGTAGGAGGACAGTGCAGAATTTTTCTGACCACCAGTATATATATATATATATATATATATATATAGCAGTACAGAACAGTAGTCCATTGTTCTACCTCTGTGTCGTCAAGTATACTATCCATCTATACCTGTGCTGCATTTTAGTTGTGCACAGTATATAGTAGGAGTACAGTGCAGAATTTTGCTGATCACCAGTATATTTATAGCAGTACGGTACAGTAGTCCATTGCTCTACCTCTGTGTCGTCAAGTATACTATCCATCCATACCTGTGCTGTATTTTAGTTGTGCACAGTATATAGTAGGAGGACAGTGCAGAATTTTGCTGATCACCAGTATATATATATATATAGCAGTACAGTATAGTAGTCCATTGCTCTACCTCTGTGTCGTCAAGTATACTATCCATCCATACCTGTGCAGCATTTTAGTTGTGCGCAGTATATAGTAGGAGGACAGTGCAGAATTTTTTTGACCACCAGTTTATATATATATATATATATATATATATATATATAGCAGTACAGTACAGTAGTCCATTGCTCTACCTCTGTGTCGTCAAGTATACTATCCATCCATACCTGTGCTGCATTTTAGTTGTGCACAGTATATAGTAGGAGGACAGTGCAGAATTTTGCTGATCACCAGTATATATATAGCAGTACGGTACAGTAGTCCATTGCTCTACCTCTGTGTCGTCAAGTATACTATCCATCCATACCTGTGCTGCATTTTAGTTGTGCACAGTATATAGTAGGGGGACAGTGCAGAATTTTGCTGATCACCAGTATATATATATATATATATATATAACAGTACGATACAGTAGTCTATTGCTCTAGCTCTGTGTCATCAAGTATACTATCCATCCATACCTGTGCTGCATTTTAGTTGTGCTCTGTATATAGTAGGGGGACAGTGCAGAATTTTGCTGACCACCAGTATATATATATAGCAGTACATTATAGTAGTCCATTGCTCTACCTCTGTGTCGTCAAGTATACTATCCATCCATACCTGTGCTGCATTTTAGTTGTTCGCAGTATATAGTAGGAGGACAGTGCAGAATTTGCTGACCACCAGTATATATATATAGCAGTACATTATAGTAGTCCATTGCTCTACCTCTGTGTCGTCAAGTATACTATCCATCCATACCTGTGCTGCATTTTAGTTGTGCGCAGTATATAGTAGGAGGACAGTGCAGAATTTTGCTGACCACCAGAATATATATATATATATATATATATAGCAGTTTGGTACAGTAGTCAATTGCTCTACCTCTGTGTCGTCAAGTATACTATCCATCCATACCTGTGCAGCATTTTAGTTGTGCGCAGTATATAGTAGGAGGACAGTGCAGAATTTTTCTGACCACCAGTATATATATATATATATATATATATAGCAGTACAGTACAGTAGTCCATTGTTCTACCTCTGTGTCGTCAAGTATACTATCCATCTATACCTGTGCTGCATTTTAGTTGTGCACAGTATATAGTAGGAGTACAGTGCAGAATTTTGCTGATCACCAGTATATATATAGCAGTACGGTACAGTAGTCCATTGCTCTACCTCTGTGTCGTCAAGTATACTATCCATCCATACCTGTGCTGCATTTTAGTTGTGCACAGTATATAGTAGGAGGACAGTGCAGAATTTTGCTGATCACCAGTATATATATATATATATAGCAGTACAGTATAGTAGTCCATTGCTCTACCTCTGTGTCGTCAAGTATACTATCCATCCATACCTGTGCAGCATTTTAGTTGTGCGCAGTATATAGTAGGAGGACAGTGCAGAATTTTTCTGACCACCAGTATATATATATATATATATATATATATATATATAGCAGTACAGTACAGTAGTCCATTGCTCTACCTCTGTGTCGTCAAGTATACTATCCATCCATACCTGTGCTGCATTTTAGTTGTGCGCAGTATATAGTAGGACGACAGTGCAGAACTTTGCTGATCACCAGTATATATATAGCAGTACGGTACAGTAGTCCATTGCTCTACCTCTGTGTCGTCAAGTATGCTATCCATCCATACCTGTGCTGCATTTTAGTTGTGCACAGTATATAGTAGGAGGACAGTGCAGAATTTCGCTGATCACCAGTATATATATATATATATATATATATATATAACAGTACGATACAGTAGTCTATTGCTCTAGCTCTGTGTCATCAAGTATACTATCCATCCATACCTGTGCAGCATTTTAGTTGTGCGCAGTATATAGTAGGAGGACAGTGCAGAATTTTTCTGACCACCAGTATATATATATATATATATATAGCAGTACAGTACAGTAGTCCATTGTTCTACCTCTGTGTCGTCAAGTATACTATCCATCTATACCTGTGCTGCATTTTAGTTGTGCACAGTATATAGTAGGAGTACAGTGCAGAATTTTGCTGATCACCAGTATATATATAGCAGTACGGTACAGTAGTCCATTGCTCTACCTCTGTGTCGTCAAGTATACTATCCATCCATACCTGTGCTGCATTTTAGTTGTGCACAGTATATAGTAGGAGGACAGTGCAGAATTTTGCTGATCACCAGTATATATATATATATAGCAGTACAGTATAGTAGTCCATTGCTCTACCTCTGTGTCGTCAAGTATACTATCCATCCATACCTGTGCAGCATTTTAGTTGTGCGCAGTATATAGTAGGAGGACAGTGCAGAATTTTTCTGACCACCAGTATATATATATATATATATATATATATATATAGCAGTACAGTACAGTAGTCCATTGCTCTACCTCTGTGTCGTCAAGTATACTATCCATCCATACCTGTGCTGCATTTTAGTTGTGCACAGTGTATAGTAGGAGGACAGTGCAGAATTTTGCTGATCACCAGTATATATATAGCAGTACGGTACAGTAGTCCATTGCTCTACCTCTGTGTCGTCAAGTATACTATCCATCCATACCTGTGCTGCATTTTAGTTGTGCACAGTATATAGTAGGAGGACAGTGCAGAATTTTGCTGATCACCAGTATATATATATATATATATATATATATATAACAGTACGATACAGTAGTCTATTGCTCTACCTCTGTGTCATCAAGTATACTATCCATCCATACCTGTGCTGCATTTTAGTTGTGCTCTGTATATAGTAGGGGGACAGTGCAGAATTTTGCTGACCACCAGTATATATATATAGCAGTACATTATAGTAGTCCATTGCTCTACCTCTGTGTCGTCAAGTATACTATCCATCCATACCTGTGCGGCATTTTAGTTGTTCGCAGTATATAGTAGGAGGACAGTGCAGAATTTGCTGACCACCAGTATATATATATAGCAGTACATTATAGTAGTCCATTGCTCTACCTCTGTGTCGTCAAGTATACTATCCATCCATACCTGTGCTGCATTTTAGTTGTGCGCAGTATATAGTAGGAGGACAGTGCAGAATTTTGCTGACCACCAGAATATATATATATATATATATATATATATATATATATATAGCAGTACGGTATAGTAGTGCATTGCTCTACCTCTGTGTCATCAAGTATACTATCCATCCATACCTGTGCAGCATTTTAGTTGTACGCAGTATATAGTAGGAGGACAGTGCAGAATTTTGCTGACCACCAGTATATATATATATATATAGCAGTACGATACAGTAGTCCATTGCTCTACCTCTGTGTCGTCAAGTATACTATCCATCCATACCTGCTATTTATATATTACTGGCATATAATTCCACACATTAAAAAATGGAGAACAAAAATGTGGAGGGTAAAATAGGGAAAGAAGCTGCTGCCACTAGTCATGGCCGAGATGATGAAATGCCATCAACATCGTATGCTAAGGCCGATGCTCAATGTCATAGTAGAGAGCATGTAAATTACAGAAAACAAAAGTTCAGTAAAATGACCCAAAAATCTAAATTAAAAGTGTCTGAGGAGAAGCGTAAACTTGCCAATATGCCATTTACGACACGGAGTGGCAAGGAACGGCTGAGGCCCTGGCATATGTTCATTGCTAGTGGTTCAGCTTCACATGAGGATGGAAGCACTCATCCTCCCGCTAGAAAAATGATAACACTTAAGCTGGCAAAAGCACAGCAAAGAACTGTGCGTTCTTCTAAATCACAAATCCCCAAGGAGAGTCCAATTGTGTCGGTTGCGATGCCTGACTTTCCCAACACTGGACGGGAAGAGGTGGCGCCTTCCACCATTTGCACGTTCCCTGTAAGTTCTGTAAGGAGCACCCACAGTCCAGTTCCTGATAGTCAAATTGAAGATGTCACTGTTGAAGTATACCAGGATGAGGATATGGGTGTTGCTGGCGCTGAGGACGAAATTGACAAGGAGGATTCTGATGGTGAGGTGGTTTGTTTAAGTCAGGCACCCGGGGAGACACCTGTTGTCTGTGGGACGAATATGGCCATTGACATGCCTGGTCAAATGACAAAAAAAATCACCTCTTCGGTGTGGAATTATTTTAACAGAAATGCGGACAACAGGTGTCAAGCCATGTGTTGCCTTTGTCAAGCTGTAATAAGTAGGGGTAAGGACGTTAACCACCTAGGAACATCCTCCCTTATATGTTACCATGAGCGCATTCATCAGAAGTCATTGACAAGTTCAAAAATTTTGGGTGACAGCGGAACCAGTCCACTGACAACTAAATCCCTTCCTCTTGTAACCAAGCTCCTGCAAACCACACCACCAACTCCCTCAGTGTCAATTTCCTCCTTAGACAGGAAAGCCAATAGTCCTACAGGCCATGTCACTGGCAAGTCTGACGAGTCCTTTCCTACCTGGGATTGCTCCGATGCATCCATGAGTGTAACGCCTACTGCTGCTGGCGCTGCTGTTGTTGCTGCTGGGAGTCGATCGTCATCCCAGAGGGGAAGTGGGAAGACCACTTGTACTACTTCCAGTAAGCAATTGACTGTCCAACAGTCCTTTGTGAGGAAGATTAAATATCACAGCAGTCATCCTGCTGCAAAGCGGATAACTCAGGCCTTGGCAGCTGCGGTGGTGTTAAACGTGTGTCCGGTATCCACCGTTAATTCACAGGGAATTAGTCAATTGATTGAGGTACTGTGTCCCCGGTACCAAATATCATCTAGGTTCCATTTCTCTAGGCAGGCGATACCGAGAATGTACACAGACCTCAGAAAAAGAGTCAACAGTTCTCTAAAAAATGCAGTTGTACCCAATGTCCACTTAACCACGGACATGTGGACAAGTGGAGCAGGGCAGACTCAGGACTATATGACTGTGACAGCCCACAGGGTAGATGTATTGCCTCCTGCAGCAAGAACAGCAGCGGCGGCACCAGTAGCAGCATATCGCAAACGCCAACTCGTTCCTAGGCAGCTACACATTGTATCACCGCTTTCCATAAGAGGCACACAGCTGACAACCACTTAGGGAAACTGAGGAACATCATTGCAGAATGGCTTACCCCAATTGGACTCTCCTGGGGATTTGTGACATCGGACAACGCCACCAATATTGTGCGTGCATTACATGTGGGCAAATTCCAGCACGTCCCATGTTTTGCACATACATTGAATTTGGTGGTGAAGAATTTTTTTTTAAACAACAGGGGCATGCAAGAGATGCTGTCGGTGGCCCGAAGAATTGTGGGCCACTTTCAGCAATCAGCCACCGCGTGCCGAAGACTGGAGCACCAGCAAACACTCCTGAACCTGCCCCGCCATCATCTGAAGCAAGAGGTGTTTACGAGGTGGAATTCAACCCTCTATATGCTTCAGAGGATGGAGGAGCAGCAAAAGGCCATTCAAGCCTTTACATCTGCCTACGATATAGGCAAAGGAGGGGGAATGCACCTGACTCAAGCGCAGTGGAGAATGATTTCAACGTTGTGCAAGGTTCTGCAACCCTTTGAACTTGCCACACCTGAATTCAGTTCAGATACTGCCAGCCTGAGTCAGGTCATTCCCCTCATCAGGCTTTTGCAGAAGCAGCTGGAGAGATTGAAGGAGGAGCTAAAACGGAGTGATTCCGCTAGGCATGTGGGACTTGTGGATGGAGCCCTTCATTCGCTTAACCTGGATTCACGGGTGGTCAATCTGTTGAAATCAGAGCACTACATTTTGGCCACCGTGCTCGATCCTAGGTTTAAAGCCTACGTTGTATCTCTCTTTCCGCCAGACACAAGTGTGCAGAGGTGCAAAGACCTGCTGGTGAGACACTTGTCAAGTCAAGCGGAACGTGACCCGTCAGCAGCTCCTCCTTCACATTCTCCCGCAACTGGGGCTGTGAGGAAAAGGCTAAGAATTCCGAGCCCACCCGCTGGCGGTGATGCAGGGCAGTCTGGAGCGAGTGCTGACATCTGGTCCAGACTGAAGGACCTGCCAACGATTACTGACATGTCATCTACTGTCACTGCATATGATTCTGTCACCATTGAAAGAATGGTGGAGGATTATATGAGTGACCGCATCCAAGTAGGCATGTCAGACAGTCCATACGTATACTGGCAGGAAAAAGAGGTAATTTGGAGGCCCTTGCACAAACTGGATTTATTTTACCTAAATTGCCCCCCCTCCAGTGTGTACTCTGAAAGAGTGTTTAGTGAAGCCGCTCACCTTGTCAGCAATCTGCGTACGAGGTTACTTCCAGAAAATGTGGAGAAGATGATGTTCATCAAAATGAAATATAATCAATTCCTCCGTGGAGACATTCACCAGCAATTGCCTACAGAAAGTACACAGGGACCTGAGATGGTGGATTCCAGTGGGGACAAATTAATAATCTGTGAGGAGGGGGATGTACACAGTGAAAGGGGTGAGGAATTGGAGGATGAGGAGGAGGTGGACATCTTGCCTCTGTAGAGCCAGTTTGTGCAAGGAGAGATTGATTGCTTCTTTTTTGGTGGGGGCCCAAACCAACCAGTCATTTCAGTCACAGTCCTGTGGCAGACCCTGTCGCTGAAATGATGGGTTTGTTAAAGTGTGCATGTCCTGTTTATACAACATAAGGGTGGGTGGGAGGGCTCAATGACAATTCCATCTTGCACCTCTTTTTTCTTTAATTTATCTTTGCATCATGTGATGTTTGGGGTCTATTTTTTGAAGTGCCATCCTGTCTGACACTGCAGTGCCACTCCTTGATGAGCCAGGTGTTTGTGTCGGCCACTTGGGTCGCTTAGCTTAGCTTAGCCATCCAGCGACCTTGGTGCACCTCTTTTTTTCTTTGCATCATGTGCTGTTTGGGGACTATTTTTTGAAGTGCCATCCTGTTTGACACTGCAGTGCCACTCCTAGATGGGCCAGGTGTTTGTGTCGGCCACTTGGGTCGCTTAGCTTAGCCATCCAGCGACCTTGGTGCACCTCTTTTTTCTTTGCATCATGTGCTGTTTGGGGTCTATTTTTTGAAGTGCCATCCTGTCTGACACTGCAGTGCCACTCCTAGATGGGCCAGGTGTTTGTGTCGGCCACTTGGGTCGCTTAGCTTAGCCATCCAGCGACCTTGGTGCACCTCTTTTTTTCTTTGCATCATGTGCTGTTTGGGGACTATTTTTTGAAGTGCCATCCTGTCTGACACTGCAGAGCCACTCCTAGATGGCCCAGGTGTTTGTGCCGGCCACTTGGGTCCCTAAGCTTAGTCATCCAGCGACCTCCGTGTAAATTTTAGGACTAAAAATAATCTTGTGAGGTGTGAAGTATTCAGAATAGACTGGAAATGAGTGGAAATTATGGTTATTGAGGTTAATAATACTATGGGATCAAAATGACCCCCAAATTCTATGATTTAACCTGTTTTTGAGTTTTTTAAAAAAAACACCCGAATCCAAAACACACCTGAATCCGACAAAAAAATTTCGGTGAGGTTTTGCCAAAGCGCGTCCGAATCCAATACACGGCCGCGGAACCGAATCCAAAACCAAAACACAAAACCCAAAAAATTTCCAGTGCACATCACTAATAAATATACGCAATAGTCTGATGATGGGTGTGTTATAATAGATAGACAGTGTCTAGTCAGACAGTCAATAGATAGACACCACATGTTAGACAGTGAAAAGGTCGACAGGGTCAAAAGGTCGACATGAAAAAAGTAGACAGGGTCAAAAGGTAGACAGGGTCAAAAGGTAGACAGGGTCAAAAGGTAGACATGAAAATAGTCGACTCAAAAAAAGATAGACACCATTTTTTGCATGTTTTGGGGTTATGTGGATAGTTTTGTCAACTGGGACCCCTAATTGTAGAAATGCATCCCCTCACGGGGCTCGCTTCACTCGCCATGCTTCGGGTTCGGTGGCTCGCTGTGCTCGCCACAAGGTTTATGACAAAGTCTATGCTGACATGGATGGAGAAGGTATGAAAAAGTCCAAAAACATCTAAAATGTAAAAAAAACCTGTGTCTACCTTTTTTTATGTCGCCCATTTTTATGGCGACCTTTTGTACTGTCTACTTTTGACCCTGTCGACCATTTGACCTTGTTGACCTAATGTCTGTCTAACATATGGTGTCTATCTATTAACTATCTAACTAAACACTATCTATCTATCTATTATCCGGATAATGGGGGTCATTCTGAGTTGTTCGCTCATTGCAGATTTTCGCTATGCTGCGATTTGTTGCTAAATGCGCATGCGCAAGGCATGCAGGGTGCATGCGCTTAGTTATTTAACTAAAAACTTAGCAGATTTGCTGTGGATCCTGCGGCGCTTTTCATTCGCTCTGCTGATCGGTGAATGATTGACAGGAAAGGGGCGTTTCTTTTTGGTAACTGAGCGTTTTCCTGGAGTGTGCTAAAAAACGCAGGCGTGTCATGGAAAAACGCGGGAGTGTCTGGAGAAATAGGGGAGTGGCTGGCAGGGTGTGTTTGTGACGTCAAACCAGGAACTAAACGGACTGAGGTGATCGCAATCTAGGAGTAGGTCTGGAGTTACTCAGAAACTGCAAGGAATTATTTAGTAGCAGTTCTGCTAATCTTTCGTTCGCTATTCTGCTAAGCTAAGATACACTCCCAGAGGGCGGCGGCCTAGCGTGTGCAATGCTGCTAAAAGCAGCTAGCGAGCGAACAACTCGGAATGAGGGCCAATGTCTGATGACAATGACAGACATCACGCAATGCTAATTTCTGATTCGCAATTCATGCAAGTAAATGCCACTGCATCACCTCTTATATAAGCAATATAAGTCCACACTATACCACAGGCTTATGGACTGTAAGTGCAGAGTTTATAGAGTTAAGGTCATCAGGGTCAAAAGATCGACATTAAAAAAGTAGACAGTACAAAAGTGAAAGAGTTTATACGCCCAGTCCAGGAGGTACAGAGTACAGAGGTGAGTCCATCTAGCCTAATCAGTATAATGGATTGCAAGAGAGGCACATAGTTGATATTATACCAACTGTATTATATTGTTCATACTCTTTTGTAAATTGAATAATGAGATATTTCAAAGATTTTTGGTGCCAAAGGTAATCGAAGTTGAGTTTAAAGAGTTTCAGGACAGAGGGGGCAAGGTGGAATGCCAACGCTTCCAACTTTGTACCATTAACCCTATTCCCAGAGTATTTGCCATATAAGGCCAAATCAGACTCTAAATTGGGGAGTGAGGTCAGAGGGGAGGACAAGGTCAACAGTACAGTGATAATTTATATTCAGAGTCTGAAATCGTGATACCTTTAGAAAAAGGATGACCCCATATATTAGCCACCTAGGGTTTAAAGCTTAAAGCATAAAGTAAAGGCAAAAACGGGAAGCCTTGTCTAGTTCCGTTGAAAAGATTAAATGATAGCAAAGAAAGTCCTTTAGTAGACACAGCTGCTGTAGGGTTGAGGTATAAAGCTTGTATTGCGGATCCAAAGCCCCCACAAAAGCCAGAACTTTTAACCTGAAAGGCCAGGACAATCGGTCAAAGGATTTCTTCATGTCTAGCGGGGTATGGGACTCAGGGTCAACAGTGTCTAGCTCGACAGTGACTAGGTCAACACAGGAAATGGGTCGACATGGATATTAGGTCGACATGAACAAGGTCAACATGGAAAAAGGTCGACATGCGTGTTTTATGTTTATTTGGTGTCATTTTCTTCGTAAAGTGCCGGGGAATCCCAATTAGTGCACCATGTCCCCTCCCATGGCTAGGTTCGCTCACTGCGCTCGGCACAGGTTACCGTTCCCAATTGTAGTCCACGTGGACCGTAAAGTATGAAAAAGTTCAAAAAATTAAGGAAAAAAAAGTGTCGACCTTTTTCCATGTTGACCTTGTCCGTGTCGACCTATTTCATGTGTCAACATACTCAATTGCCTTATCAATATTCTTCCTCAATCAAGTAAGACATGTCATTGCTTTTTTACCTGCATGAGAAGAGAATCCTGGCGCACTCCAGTATGCTCTTACCAGCTTGCACATACCCTCCTTGCCCAGATGAGTCAGACCGTGTGCCGCCTCAGCTAGACTTGGAAGAAATGCTCTGGGGGCCACTGGCTTACCGTGTCCATCTGTCCAAAGTAATGAGTACTCCTGACCATATCCCTTCGCCTTCCAGACTGCCTTTTCCTGTAGGGCACACAAATTTTGCATTTCAATTAACTGTTGTATGTTAACTGTTTCAAATGTCATCAGTGATGTGATGTTAGTTCGTATGGTTGTGCTTGCTGCTGATTTAGCTGCTTCATCTGCCCAGCTGTTACCAAGTGAGATTGGGTCTTGGTTGTAAGTGTGTGCTTTACACTTGATAACAGCCACTCTGTCTGGTTCCTGTATTGCTGTCAGGAGTCTTTTGATGTGGGGCACATGGGCTACAGATGTGCCAGCTGCCGTCATGAAATTTCTAAGGCGCCACAGAGCCCCAAAATCATGCAACACTCCAAAGGCGTACCTTGAGTCCGTGTAAATATTAGCTGACTTACCTTTGGCCAACTCACATGCTCTGGTTAGGGCGACCAGCTCAGTGACTTGTGTTGAGTGTGGTAGGCTAAGGGGTTCAGCTTCTATGATACCTTCGTCATCTACAACTGCATATCCGGTGCACAGGTCTCCCGATTCCGTCTGTCTGTGGCAACTACCGTCAGTGTAGAAGGTAAAGTCTACTCCTTCCAGTGGGTTGTCACTGATGTCAGGTCTCGCAGTGAAAGTTTGGTTCAGGTATTCCATACAATCATGCTTATTAGTATGTGCACTAAATCCTCCTTCACCATCGTTCTAATCCTCCACCCTTTGTGCATGACCAGGCACACTTGGCAAGTAGGTTGCAGGATTTAGTGAGCTGCATCTCTTAATGGTGATGTTTACCGGGGCCATCAGTGATAATTCCCACTGTGTAAACTGAGCAGATGAGACATGTCTGGTTTGGGCTGAGTTTAGTTAGGCTGATACTGCATGAGGTGTATGGATGGTCAAGTTGTGTCCTTACACTACGTCCTCGCTTTTACTTACCAGCAAAGCTATCGCTGCAACACTTCGCAAGCAAGTGGGAAGAGACCGTGCTACAATGTCCAACTGTGCACTTTAGTAGGCTACCGGTCTGCTGGCATCACCATGTCTCTGTGTTAAGACACCTGCCGTGCACCCAGCACTTTCAGTAACGTACAAGTCAAAGGGCTTTTCATAATCTTGCATACCCAATGCAGGTACTTGTGATAAACACTGTTTTAGTCTCTCAAATGCCAGTTCGGACTCCTCTGTGTGAGTGACCCATTCTGGTTTGTTCGAAGAGACCACCTCCTGCAAAGGTAATGCCGGTATGGAGAACCCCGGAATCCAGTTCCGACAGTACCCACACATTCCGAGGAACGTGTATATCTGTTGTTGAGTTTGCGGCAGAGTCAAGTCGCGAAACGCCTGTATCCGATCAGCGGTCAGATGCCTAAGTCCTTGTGTCAAGCAATGTCCCAAGTATTTAACCTTGGTCCGGCACAACTGCAGCTTATCCTTTGAAACCTTGTGTCCTGTCTGGGAGAGATGAAACAGAGGCTGTTTAGTATCTGCCAAGGACGACTCGAGTGAGTCAGAACACAACAACAAATCATCAACATATTGTATTAGCACTGATCCACTCTCAGGTTGAAAGGATTGCAAACAGTCATGTAAGGCCTGGGAGAAAATACTCGGGCTGTCAATTAAACCTTGGGGAAGATGAGTCCAGGTGTACTGTACTCCCCTGTAAGTAAAGGTAAAGAGGTATTGGCTGTCAGGGTGAAGAGGGACAGAAAAGAAAGCAGAACAGAGGTCAATGATAGTGAAGAATTTTGCGGTAGAGGGAATTTGCATAAGGATGACAGCTGGTTTGGGTACTACGGGGAATTGGCTCTCAACTATTTTGTTTATCCTCCTTAAATCCTGCACTAACCTGTACCCCTCCCCCACTCTTTTTCACAGGGAAGATGGGGCTATTGGCTTTGCTGGATGTCCTGACTAGGATGCCCTGCTGTAGCAGCCGCTCTCTGACAGGGTACACTACTAACTCTACCTCTGGCTTCAGAGGATATTGAGGGATTTTTGGAGCTATCCTGCCATCTTTTACTTGTACTGCTACTGGGGCTACATTTGCCATCAATCCAGTTTCCTGTCCATCTTTGGTCCAAAGGGAACCCGGGATTTGCGAGATCATTTCCTTTACCTTTGATGGACACGTGTCTATAACAGTAGAATGCGACATTAGCCTTTGAGGGGTGTCTAGTAAATCTTGCACTTCTTGTGCGTGGTTCTCAGGTATATCTAACAACACGCCCTCAGGAGTACAATATATGACACACCGCATTTTACACAATAAGTCTCTGCCAAGTAGATTAGTCGGAGCCAATGCAGCCAACAGGAAAGAATGTTTGGTTTGCAAGGGCCCTATCGTAATCTCTGCAGGTCTACTCAAAGGGTATTGTTGCACCGTTCCTGTTACTCCCATTGCCGAAATCATTTTTCCTGTGGTTAATACACCTGTTGTGGAATTCAACACTGACCTGGCCACCCCTGTATCTACAAGAAAAGGTAATGGTACACCAGCTACATCAACCATGACCTCAGGTTCACTACCAAGGCTATCAATCAACTTCACTGGCTGCAGACTACAGGTGTGGCCAAACAACTATTGTGTAGTGGGACCCTCCCGCAGCACATTGGCAGCTACAATATGTGAGGGGGTAGCTTTGAGTTTTCGGAGGCTTGCCAGTCACTCCTTGGTGGGTACCTCGTTGTTTCCCCTCTAAGTGGATCGTATTCTCTTCTATGTGGTCCCTGATCCCAATTATGTGAATTGTAGTGTGGCTCGTATTCAGGTCTAGGGGGTCTGTATACGTTATGTGTCCTATTGCTCCTGCAATCCTGGGCAAAATGTCCTTCCTTTTAACAAATGTTACATATTCTACGCTCTTTTCCAAACATCAGGGGTCTGGGGTTTTGGCTGATGGGGTTTTGCTGTAAGAGCCTGTATACTTATCGTCATCAGTTTATCTCCTTGCAACTCCCTGTGCTTACTGATGTTACGATCATGCTCGATAGCGGACTCTCTCAGCGCAGCCACCGAGATACCTCTCCAATTAGGTAGAAAGGTTTGCACCCTTGCCCTCAGTGCCTCCTTTAAACCGTCCATTAACACAGAGACAGCTACCTCCCTGTGGTGTGCATTCTCCTTAATATCCTCGATCCCAGTGTATCTAGCTATTTCCTGCAGTGCTCGATGGAAATATTTGGATGCCAATTCACCTTCCTTTTGTCTTATGGAGAAGATTTTATTCCATTTAACAACAGTAGGGAAATACACTCCTAATTGCAGGTTGATTTGCAGTACATTCTCCTGATTATACTCATCAGTGAGAGGTACCTCTGCGTCTAATTTACAATCCGTTATGAATTTTGGGATGTCAATATTTGAGGGTAAACACACCCATAGGGCTGTTCACCAATCTTTATTTCTGGGCTCATGGGCGTTGCCTAATTCTTTAACGAATTTCTGTCATCCGACTAGATATTTTCTGGGATTGGGGAATTCTGACATAATTGACCTTAACTCTGCTCGGGACCAAGGACAATGCCTGGCAATGTTCCTGATGGGAGTTACTCCCTGACTGTCAGTCTTCCCATTGAGGACTGCAATCACCCTGACAGGATTTAGTTCAACTATATCATTTTGGTTTGTTTCTATAATACGGGGAGCTATTGTCTCTGCATAATGTATTGTACCATACTTACCAGTGGACACAACCTCACTCACCCCTCTGCTGGGGGGTATTGCTACTACTCTTGGCGGTTGGGCAGTGCCCACCTGGGTGTCCTGTATGGTGGCTGCTAGAGAGAGTGCCGATATCGTGCTGGGTTCATCTTCCTGCTCACAATCCTGGGGAAAATGTAAAATGGGATACAGCTGGCAAGGGTTAGGGTTAACACATTGATCAATCACTTTCCTATTCTTTACCAAGGTACCATTGTTTGTAGCCAATTTCTCCCCATCAACATATGGGGGTGGTGGTGCGCTCACAATTGCTTTCCAACTAGGTTTGGAACCTGCCATGCGAGCTAGTTCCTTTTGTACTTCCCCCTCTTGCTGCCACAGATTTAAACAATCGGTATGCCTGATCCTTTGTTTTCTAGATTCAATCAGACATATTCTAATCCTTATGTTCTGCAGTACTTCTGATTCAAAGCTGCCCACCCTTGGGAATGAGGCCCTATTTTTAGCAGTCATACGTACCCACTCATTGCAAAAAGCCTCCATGTGTGAACCATATTTCTCACACATGATAAACCTTGCTGATCCTTTTGCCTCAATCTCCAGCCAGAACCCTGCATAAACGTCTCTTGCTTGAGCAACTGGCTCCCATATTTTTGGGTCTTTTTAATAACTAAAAATTCCCACAAACACCAAAATACACAATGCAAGCAGACAGTGAAAGTATCTTTGAGCGCCTTTCACTCGCTCTCGCCCACGCTGGCCAGTACAACGATACACTGTCGATAGCGGATCGCAATGTACCCAACTTAGGGCTTCTATAAGACCTTACAGCACTGTAACTTCTTTCGGTGGAGGTTCTGTTGGAATATTTTCCTGAGAGAGGCAGCAAAAAATTCCTTATCGGTATCTTTCCACTGGAATTTTAGTAGGATGAAAAAAACAGTTGCCTAATAACTATTGCTTCACCCTTTCCAATGGAAGTCCACCACTGGGATTTCCCAACGTTATCAAAGAAAAACTCCTTTGTCTATACAATCATGTCTGCGTATGCTTTTCCACAGCGCCTATGACACAATGGTATCACATTGTACTGTGTAGAACACATGGACGTGCGATTCAATCGCACAGCCTATAGATACTAATTATCTATATGCCCTACGATTGCTGCAGACCACCTAGAACACCTAGACCACTCTAGATCACCTAGTTGTATGGGACACCTAGACCACTCCAGATCACCTAGTCCACCTAGTTCTGATCATGTAAGGTAGCGAACCCTACGCCATCGGGCCTCTACTAACCCAGTGTTTCCACGTAGTTGTCACAGTAACCGCACCGCAGAGCGCCACCTGATGACATCACGGGCTGTCAGCGTGGATCACTGATTACTCCCGGGCTTCCAGCGTGAGTAGCGTCTGGTTACCTAGGTGATGGTGACGTGGCGCGGTTGGATGACGTCAGTGGTGAGCGACGTGAACGCGCTGTTCGTCGTCCGGATGCACAGTATGGCGCCGTGGAGCAGGTGAGTGGCATTTTATCATGATTGTTTGGTTTTGGGTAGGGTATATATGTCTGTTTTATGCTCAGTTTGGGTTGTTAAAGCCCTGAGGACGGGGTTAGTCCCCGAAACATGTCGGATCAATAAAACTGACCTTTTTTTACCTGTATCAGCCTGCGTGAGTGCCGCCCTCATTCTACAATATATTCATTGAGGAGATTCACCTCTGGGAAGGCACCGCAGCAATTTTACCTTATTCAAAGTGGAGTGCCGGGACTTTATGCTTGTATATTATTGGAAGACCGTCTGTTGGATTATATATCTACTAAAGACATTTTTCCATGCCAAGGCACCACTGGTCTTTTCTGCTTCCTACTCAGGACATTTACTTTCGTGATTAGGTTTTAAGCAATTTTTGCTTTTTTCCATTTTTTTATTTCACCTGGTGTTTTGCTGTAAGTGCATACGTCCTTACCGCCGAGTGAGGTAATCAGTAGACGCCATTTAAGTGAAACAATATGGATAATAACGCAGCTTTGGAATCTGCATTGGAACTAATACAAAAGGATGCCAGTGAACGTCTTAGCTTCTCGGATATAGAGGCTAGTGCCATTCTAATAGAAAGACGGCTGGATGATGATCCCATTAGGAGCACCTGTGATGAACTATACAAAAAATGGTTGAGATTAAAACAGAGGGAGGTGGATTTCCTCTACCATGGAATCTCTTTGTCCGATTATTACCGGAATAATTTAATACCCCGTGGATTCAGGATTCGCAACTCTCCAACTATAGGCCGCTTCAACACAGCTTTCTGTCGGCGCTGGGTTGCGATCTTGAACAAATGCTCCATGGACCTATTATTACTAGTTGTGGAAGAGTCCACTAGGGAGCTCAACCTAGTAAGAGAACAACTAGTACAATTTGAGGGTGAGCATAAATCCGTATTACAGTTGGACACCCAAACTGATTGGGTTGCGAAACTGGGCACCCAAATTGAACAGTACCGGCAGGACTTAGTGCGATTCAAAAAGGATAAACTTGCCACAGTACAGAGAGATTATCAGCAAAGGCAGGTTTACCCTTGGTTAGGGGGTACTCGGGCATCACAGGATCACAAACAATCCAACTGGCGATCTAATTCACGTTGGCGAAGGGAACAACAGATGGGGGCCAGTACCTCAGCCAGTGATTCGGAAGGTCCCTCTGGTGGTACTTCTCAGTCTGAAAGGGTTTTCCCTTTAGACCATGGAGACCAAGGAATCCGTACCCGATCCAATCGTACCCCGCAACCAGGAAGAGGGAGAGGACGCGGAGGGCGAAACAAAGTCAAAGGATCATTCGCTCAAAAACCGCTGCGAGCCTAAAAGAATTGGTTTTTAACCTATCCTCTGTACCACTAACTGATCAAGAATACCATCTATTAGCAAAAGGACTGTCCTTTGTGCCCACAGTTCTTCCGGATCCTTTGGAGAGGAAAATGGAATTACACCGATTAGGTAGAACTTTGAGGCGACAAGAATATTTCAACTCGCGACCTGTGGATAATTCAGAGTCGCAGATTCCATCACAGCTACGAAGGATTGCTCCACGATCAAATTTTGACCCTCCCAGTCTGAACCCTTCAATCAGGACGTTTCTGCGTATGTTAGAATCTGAGGACACCATGTTTATGTTAGATCAGGTCCACCTTAATCTCTCTAGATCTGAGATGGTAACGTTACGCAACCTGTCCCTCAGAACAGACATAGTGGTCCGCAAGGCTGATAAGGGCGGGTCCATTGTGATCCAAAACCTTGATGAATATATTAATGAATGTGAACGTCAACTTAAAGACACCAAGGTTTACAAGAGGCTCACAATGGACCCTACTAAAGAATACAAAAGAGAGTTGGACGCATTTTTGTTAAACGCCAAGGATCAGGGCATAATTGCAGAGGACACAGTAAGGGCTCTTACTATTGAACATCCTAAGGCCCCACTGTTCTATACGTTGCCTAAGATCCATAAGTCCTTGGTGGACCCTCCTGGCAGACCTATTGTGTCTGCCAGAGGGTCTCTATACCACCCTGTCTCTGTGTATCTCGATGCCTTTTTGAATCCATGCATTCAATCCCTTCCCTCATATTTAAAAGATACGACATCCCTCCTGTTACAGCTGCAGGCCCTGGGTGATTTACCTGAGGGGGTGTTGCTGTGCAGCTCGGATGTCACGAGTTTATACACGTGTATACCGCATGAGGCGGGCATTGAAGCTGTGAGAGTTCTTATTCAAGATAATGTTATTTATCAAGACCCGGAGATATCTTTCTTTTTGTCTCTGTTGAACAAAATTCTAAGAAGGAACTATTTTGTCTTTAATGGCAGATTTATCCTACAACTTGCGGGGTGTGCGATGGGGTCCGCTGTGGCCCCGTCGTACGCGAACGCATTTATGCATCAGGTTGAGACTAGAATGTTTTATCTGGACCCTACTATTAAGTCTAAGGTCATTTATTTCAGAAGGTACATTGATGATTTGATAGTATTATGGCAGGGTACTAGAGAGGATTTGATTAACCTGTGGGAGGGTCACAATGCAACCCAGCACCCGGTACAATTTACGTTTGTCATTGATGGTGCCACTGTTAACTATTTAGACGTGGCCATCACCATTAGTCAGGGCAAGTTGTCTACTTCCTTATTTGTTAAGAACACTGATAGGAATATGTTACTTGACTATCGTAGTTTTCATCCTGGTTCATTGAAAAGGGGATTACCCTTCTCACAATTTATGCGGGTTAGACGTATTACATCAGACCCTAGGGATACTGAGATAGCTATGGATAGTATGTTGCATAAATTTGCACAACGGGGTTATCCCCTGAGGGAACTTGAAAAAGCGAAATCTAAGGCTCTTAGTATTCCTCGTGAACAAGCCTTGAGCCCTGAAGTTAAATCCCGTAGTAAGGATAACCATAAATTGCCCTGGGTTAATAGATTTACCACGGCCACCAACAGGAACATTAAAAAGGCTAAAGCATTGTGGCCAATTATACAGACGGAGGGAGCTCTGTCATCATTGGCCCACACTTCATTATTGCCTAGTTATACTAGGGGCCGAAACATTGGTGATCATATAGTCAAACTAGATGTCACCCAATTGACTAGTACACAGGAATCCCACTTTTTGAGAACTAAATTGGGTTGTTTTAGGTGCTTGGGTTGCGCCACCTGTAACACACTTATGATTGGTAAAACCTTTAACCATCCCCTTTCTGGGAAGAAGATTCCCATCAAATATCGTCTCACATGTACTTCTACACATGTGGTGTACCTTTTGACATGTCCGTGTGGTCTTGCCTATGTGGGCAAGACCATACGTCAATTTCGTGAGCGTATGGCTTTACACAGAAGTGCCATAAAAAAAGCTTTGGAGAAGGGCCATAGTGACCAACCCTTTGCTCGTCACTGTTTAGAATATAAACATGGGGTGGCGAGTATTAGGGCTATTTTGATTGATCAAGTCCCTAAGACCATCAGAGGAGGGGATAGGGATCGAGTATTGTTACAACATGAGTCCAGATGGATATATAAACTGGGTACCCTTTCTCCTCATGGCCTGAATGAAAATCTAGGCCTTCAGTGTTTTTTATAAACCTTTTTTATAAACCTCCTTAATATGTGTATTACCTTGATATCTAACTGCTTTAATGTAGGTTTAGTTGTTATGTAATGGTGGCGGATACACACGTCAGTACATCAACAGTATATTTTTGACATATGTCTTATTAAGAATATGGTAGTTGTCATGTATTGCCTTTCTAGGCGGTAGGATCGTTATGCCATGCACTTATTGTATGTATATTGTGTTTTGTTTTCTGTTTATGTCATAGTTGTCACAGTAACCGCACCGCAGAGCGCCACCTGATGACATCACGGGCTGTCAGCGTGGATCACTGATTACTCCCGGGCTTCCAGCGTGAGTAGCGTCTGGTTACCTAGGTGATGGTGACGTGGCACGGTTGGATGACGTCAGTAGTGAGCGACGTGAACGCGCTGTTCGTCGTCCGGATGCACAGTATGGCGCCGTGGAGCAGGTGAGTGGCATTTTATCATGATTGTTTGGTTTTGGGTAGGGTATATATGTCTGTTTTATGCTCAGTTTGGGTTGTTAAAGCCCTGAGGACGGGGTTAGTCCCCGAAACATGTCGGATCAATAAAACTGACCTTTTTTTACCTGCATCAGCCTGCGTGAGTGCCGCCCTCATTCTACAATATATTCATTGAGGAGATTCACCTCTGGGAAGGCACCGCAGCAATTTTACCTTATTCAAAGTGGAGTGCCGGGACTTTATGCTTGTATATATATATATATATATATATATAAAAAAAAGCAAAAGTGTAGCCACGCATTAGAACACAAAGTCTTGTAAGAAATATTAGTCCAAATGTATCATGCCGCAGTCCTCCTTCAGGAGTCAACCATACTCCTCAAATCATGTGGAAAAGAAAAGAGATGGAGGGCGCAAAGGTGAGTATTCAATCAATAATACACCACCTGACGAAGTCCCGTGATGAAACGCATTGGTTGTGGCCAGCAGGACATGTGACCCATTGTCCGGAGTACCGGCGTGTGTGGTTTTGATCCGAGTCCGTGAAGCTGGGAGACTACAGCGTCCCGTTTATCTGGGGAGCAACGGTTGTGATCAGTGCTGGCTGTCCGGAGGCTGCACTGATTCTCTACATTGCGCCTGTTACCTTTTACTTAAATGTATGTGAGTGAATACTTTGCAGTAAAATTATTATTGATTGAATACTCACCTTTGCGCCCTCCATTTCTTTTCTTTTCCACATGTATATATATATATATATATATATATATGTATACAGTATTTACCTTCCTACAAAAACAAATATAGTTTGTGCAGCTCCATGGCATAGTTACTGTAAGTGTATTATACTGGAAGTTGGGAACCTTAAAAACCAACTTGCTTGGACCTCCACCATTTCCTGAAACAGTTTCCCCTAAGGAGCGTTCTACACCCTCTCCTGTGCTGAATCCTTCTTCTGCAGCACAAATGGTACAGGCCCTGATGGCAATTGATCTATCTGGTTCGGTTCATCAACATCAGAGTGAAATTAGGGAAATATTTAGCCATGTCCACACCCTCCCCTCCAAGCAGTATATGCAGAACCTTTGAGTCTCGACTGCAAGAATCAATATGGACTCAACTCACTATTGTTCATGCAAACTTGTCCCATCTTGGAGCCTAAGTCTCCAACCTGGAGGAGGAAAAGGACTACTCTTATAATCTCAATCTGCAATTAAATGATACTGGTGTACAAAAAACCTCTGACATGAAGGCCATGCAAGTGAAACAATATAAAAAATCATGGCTACCTTGACAACCTCAAGGTGCAGGGCCTTCCTGAGGACATTTCAAGCCAAAGCCTCATTGACACCTTGGACTTAGATCCTCATGATAGCATTTAATTTCACAGTTTAGGCATGCGACTGACCTCAAAACATGATTTACTGGCTCCACTACTTCTCCCAAAAGGAAGATATTCTATGCAATGTGTGTAACCTTAGCAGGGTGGAATTCAGTGGCCACAAATTACAGATCTATCCAGACCTCTCTTGGTGGATCCTCCAACAACAGCTGTTGAAGCCCATAACTTTGGAACTCTGCAAGTGCAACCTTAAAAATGAATGGGGTTTCCCCTTGAATCATCAGGTTATGCATGACGGCAAGCTGCTAATGCTATAGGATTTCATTGATCCTGTAGACTTTTGTTCAGCCTTAGGTTTTGATTAGAGATGAGCGGGTTTGGATTTACTCTGTTCTTTACGCCAGAATTATCTCTATTTCTTATTTTATGGATTTTTCTTATTGGCTAACCAAAACAAGTGACGGACAATAGCCAATAAGGAGATTCGGGTAAATCCGATTAAATTCGAGTAAAACCGATCCCGCTCATCTCTAGTTTTGATACACCTGACATTCCTGATTGGCACGGTCTCCATATGCTGAGTGACATCTCCTCTGGCCATGACGGGAGCTTTGCAAAAACGATCTGATGCTCAAAGATGTCTTCAGTTCTTGCTGGTTCACCCTGGAATGCTGCTATCACCTGATTTTTTTTTTCTATTAGAAAGTTTCTTATTGGTGTTTCTATACCTGCCTGGTGATTTAACTTTTTTCTTCTTACAGGTTCCAGTTTTTTTATGCTCCTGTGTTATAGTAGACTAATGTGTGCCTTGCTAGTTTATTTTTCTCTTAATCTCACTAGAGGTTGCTGCCCTTCATCTGCTTTGAAGTTTTTCCTCATATGGACATCTACTCACCCCCTTTAGTCTTCTGCCTATGGCTTGAGATGTTAAGGTCAGACACATCTGTTGATCTGTATATTTTTTTCTTTGTCCCCATTATGGTCAGTTTTCTTCATCTATAGTTTTGCTTTGTGTTGGTACTACAGTATGTCACCGCATTTATTGTTTACTTGCTCTCCTGATTTCTTTTCATTGTTTGTTTCTCACACAAAGCTCTTAATAGTGTGACTCCATTTAGTTGGTGGAGTTGCTTGCTCCCCCGCTACCCCCTCCCAATATGCCGCCTACCAAATTTGTTTTTAACAAGGATGGGGGTGCTTCTGCCTCCCAGCAATTGGAACTGGGATCTTGCTGATGTCTGCTTTCACCTTGGGGATCCTCTCCTGGTTGAATAGGGATGCCAGTAGAGCTCTGCTATGTAAGTGAGTAGAGCTGCATTACTCTTTTCTCCATCACTGCCATCGCTGTGGACCTTTGCTATCTCTTGTGGGACTCCTCTGGCTGCTGCTCTCTGCATTAAAATGGCTTGAATTGCTGCTTCTTCTACTCTGTAGAGGCTGCTTCTGCTAAGATTTCTGGGGATAAAGCTGTTCCAACCTCTTAAGACTCCTGTCTTGACCTGAATAAGGGAACCATTGCCTTCTCCTGTGTTGGAGATTCACCTTGTGGTTTCTCTTTTTTGCAGTCATCTTCTGAAGTACAATATTTCTTCATGTCATCTCTCAGCTGCTCCTGCCTCGCTTGCTAATCCAAAAGCTTATGTCTCTCATAAACAATTATTCTATGGTAGAGAGTCTAGAATGTGCCTTCACACAGAACCAGAGGTGTAACTATTATTTCCGGAGCCCAGGGCAAGATGAAGCGTGCCCCCCCTAAAAAAAATGGGTGTGGTTACATACCAGAAGGGGCATGGCCACTGAAAATGGAGCATGCTGACATAACTATCACCTACCCCTGTGTCGCCTCTCAGCATACTTTCACATCCACCTGTGTCATCTCTCAGCACACTATCACCTATCCCTTGTGTCATCTCTCAGCACACTATCACCTCCCCTGTGTCATATCTCAGCACACTATCACCTACCCCTTGTGTTGTCTCTCAGCACACTATCATCTCCCCCTGTGTTGTCTCTCAGCACACTATCACCTACCCCTTGTGTCATCTCTCAGCACACCTTCATTCAATTTTTGCACATTACGGCAGTAGAGTTCCCTATTTACACAGTACACAGGTAGAGTACCCTTTTTACACAGTATGCAGGCAGAGTCCCCTTTTTACACAGTACACAGGCAGAGTCCCCTTTTTACACAGCACACAGGCAAAGTCCCCTTTTTACACAGTATGCAGGCAGAGGTCCCTTTTTACACAGCACACACAGTGTCAGATACACAAATGCCCCACAGTGCCAGGTACCAGTGAAGTGCGGTGGGGTGAGGCAGGTGAGGCAGAGCCTTTCCTGTCATACTTACGTTTAAACCAGAATTTTGTCTGAATAAAGTATATGAAAAATACTAATAATTTGTTTTAATTATCTTTTTTGCATTATTCTAATAATTTTTATAGCCCAAACTCTGGAATAAAAAGTCTATGGCAGGTGAGGCAGTGCCTCACCTGGATATCTTTTCTGCACACCTCAGATCAAAACTCACCAAATTTCCAGGAGTTTATACTGCTGCACCTGTGTATAATGCCAGATGTACCCTTCGGCTCATATATTGCATGGAATTCTGGCTCTGGGGTTAGCCAGTGCCTCCTGAGCTATTTAGCTCACCGCACGTCCCTGCCAGGTACACATTGCCCGACAGTGTCAGATACACTTTGCCCCACAGTGCCAAATACACAAATGCCCGACAGTGCCAGATACACATTGCCCCACAGTGCCAGATACACAAATGTGCCCCAGTGCCAGATACACATTGCCCCACAGTGCCAGATACACATTGCCCCACAGTGCCAGATACACATTACCCCAAAGTGCCAGATACATGACCTTTCCCCCCTCCCCGCTCACCACTGCCTCTGGCCTCTGCTATGTGAGGGGTGGAGAGTGCAGCACAGCGCTTCTCCTGCCCCTCAATGCTCCATGAAGTCCTGTCTCCGGCGGCGGCTATCTTAAATGAGCAGCCGGTTTATTAGCCAATCAGAGCTCTAGTACCGGCAGCCAATCAGGAGCTGGTCCACGAGCTCTGATTGGCTACAAACCAATGAGACTCGCCCCCGCTGCTGCCACTGGAGACTAGACAGACACTGAGCACATCAAGGGGCAGGAGAGGCGCTGTGCTCTCCTCCTCTCACATTGCAGTGGGACAGGGGATGGAGGCAGAGCAATAGCAGGGGCGGGTGGGCATGATGCCCTGTCCACTGGAGGCACCCCCCTCTGCTGGGCCTGCTTGACTCCCCTTAGTTAAACCTATGCACTGAACCTACCTATGTTCAAGTCACCATAACCGTTAATCACAGAATTAAGAAAGTATTCACTGCTGGGGAACTCCAACAAGCAGTGACTTAATAAAATAAAAATGTTATTATTTTTACTTAATAACAAATTATAAATCCATAAATGTGATGTAGTATATAACATGTAGAAGGCAATAATCATCTGTTAAAAAGCAGGCACCCCAAATTATTGATATACTATTCAATGGTCTATAGCATATATACTGTACATGCATAGGTTTGAATTGCACATGGATATACTAGAGATGAGCAGGTTCGTTTCCCTGAGATCTGAACACCCCCGGACTTCACTACCCGAGCCTGGATCCGAGCCCAGCTCGGGTTTTCCCGCCTGACTCGGAAACCAGAAAGAGGCAAAACGTCATCATCCCGCTATCGGATTCTCGCGGTTTTTGGATTCCATATAAGGAGCCGCGCGTCATCACCATTTTCACTCCGGAATTGGAGAGTGTAGCGAGAGCATGTGTCTCTGTCCTCAATGTCTGTGCGGGAGGGAAAGTGGGGTGGCAATTCCAGTGCTGTCTTGTGCTGCTCCGTCCAGTGTAGTGTCTTATGCTGCATCAGTCCAGTCACAGTGGTGCTGTCCTCTGCTGCCATATGTCCAGTGTAGCTGTATAAGTCCAGTGCAGTGGTGCTGTGTTGTCCTGCATCAGTACAGTGGTAGTGTCGTGTGCAGTATCAGTCCAGTCACAGTGATGGTGTCCTCTTCTGCCATATGTCCAGTGCTAATGTATAAGTCCAGTCCAGTGGTGCTGTGTTGTGCTGCATCAGTCCAGTGGTGGTGTCCCGTGCTGCCATGTAAGTCCAGTGGTACTGCTGTATAAGTCCAGTGATACTGCCGTATATGTCCAGTGATACTGCCGTATAAGTCCAGTGATACTGCCATATAAATCCAGTCCAGTGGTACTGCCGTATATGTCCAGTGAAACTGCCGTATATGTCCAGTGGTACTGCCATATAAATCCAGTGATACTGCCGTATATGTCCAGTGGTACTGCCATATAAATCCAGTGGTACTGGCGTATAAATTCAGTCCAGTAATACTGCCATATAAGTCCAGTGACACTGCCGTATAAATCCTGTGATACTGCCATGTGTCCAGTGGTACTGTCATATAAATCAAGTCAAATGATACTGACGTATATATGTCAAGTGGTACTGCCATTTAATACCAGTGATACTGTCGTATATGTCCAGTGGTACTGACATATAAATTCAGTGGTACTGGCATATAAATCCAGTCCATTGATACTGCCATATATGTTCAGTGGTACTGCCATATAATTCCAGTAATACTGCCGTATATGTCCAGTGGTACTGCCATATAAATCCAGTGGTACTGCCGTATAAATCCTGTCCAGTGATACTGCCATATAAGTCCAGTGATACTGCCATATAAATCCAGTTGTACTGCCGTATATGTCCAGTGGTACTGCCTTATAAATCTAGTGATACTGCCGTATATGTCCAGTGGTACTGCCATATAATTTCAGTGATACTGCCGTATATGTCCAGTAGTACTTCTGTAAAAATCCAGAAGTACTGCGTATAAATCCAGTCCAGTGGTACTGCCATATAAGTCCAGTCCAGTGGTGCTGCCATATAAATTCAGTGGTGCTGTCCTGTGCTGTATATTATTTACTCCAAATAAAGGGGTTATTCATTTTTAATCCAAATAATTTTTACAGGGTTTGCCCTGTTTGGTTTTGTTATATAATTCCAGAAAAATAATGGAGAACCAAAATTTGGAGGCTAAAATAGGGAAATATCAAGAACCACTTACTCCTACTGCTGCTGCTGCTGTTGTTGATGCTGGGAGTCAATCTTCATCCCAGAGGGGAATTCGGAAGACCACTTGTACTACTTTAACTAAGCAAATGACTGTCCAACAGTCCTTTGCAAGGAAGATGAAATATGACAGCAGTCATCCTGTTGCAAAGCGGATAACTGAGGCCTTGACAGCTATGTTGGTGTTAGATGTACGTCTGGTATCTGCCATTAGTGCAGTGGGACAGCAGTGCCAACCCTAGATGGGCCAGGTGTTTGTGACGCACACTTTTGTCACTTAGCTTAGTCATACAGCTACCTCATTGCACCTCTTTTTCTTCTTTGCATGATGTGCTGTTTGGGGCCTAGTTTTTTAATAGTGCCATCCAGTCTGCCACTGAAGTGCCACTCCTAGATGGGCCAGGTGTTTGTGATGCACACATGTGTCACCTAGCTTAGTCATACAGCTACCTCATTGCACCTCTTTTTCTTCTTTGCATGATGTGCTGTTTGGGGCCTAGTTTTTGAATAGTGCCATCCTGTCTGCCACTGCAGTGCCACTCTTAGATGGGCCAGGTGTTTGTGCCCCACACTTGTGTCGCTTAGTTTAGCCATCCAGCTAACTCATTGCACATCTTTTTCTTCTTTGCATCATGTGCTGTTTGGGGCCTATTTTTTAAATCAGGCATTCTGTCTGACACTGCAGTGCCACTTCTAGATGGTCCAGGTGTTTGTGCCGCACACTTGTGTCGCTTAGCTTAGCCATCCAGCTACCTCATTGCACCTCTTTTTCTTCTTTGTATCATGTGCTATTTGGGGCCTTTTTTTTTAAATCTGCCATCCTGTCTGCCACTGCAGTGCCACTCCTAGATGAGCCAGGTGTTTGTGCTGCACACTTGTGTCGCTTAGCCTAGTCATACAGCTAACTCATTAAACCTCTTTTTCTTCTTTGCATGATGTGCTGTTTGGGGCCTAGATTTTGAATAGTGCCATCCTGTCTGCCACTAGATGGGACAGGTGTTTGTGCTGCACACTTGTGTCACTTAGCTTAGCCATCCAGCTACCTCATTGCACTTCTTTTTCCTCTTTGCATGATGTGCTGTTTGGGGCCTAGTTTTTGAATAGTACCATCCTTTCTTAAACTGCAGTACCACTCCTAGGTGAGCCAGGTGTTTGTGCCGCACACTTGTGTCGCTTAGCTTAGTCATACAGCCACCTGGGTGCAACCTTTTGGCCTAAAAACAATATTGTGAGGTGTTCAGTGTTTAGAATAGACTTGAAATGAGTGGAAATTAATGTTATTGAGGTCAATAATACAGCAGGATCAAAATTACCCCCAAATTCTGTGATTTTAGCTGTTTTTATGTTTTTTTCAAAAATCATCCAGATCCATAACCAAAACCAAAACACGAAAGGGTGGTTTGGGCAAAACCAAGCCAGATCCAAAACACGAGCATGGAAACAGAACCAAAACCAAAATACAAAACATGAGCAGTGCCCGCCGCACATCTCTAGGATATACCGTTTCAAACTTAGGGTACACCAGGGAGTATACGAAGAGCAATTTCTCAGGAATTCTGTGTAAAACATGGGTAGCAGAGTGCCAGAAGAACGGGGGTAGTAGTGTGTTGTGAACTCAGGATTACACTCAGAGTGGCTGGCATTCAGGTTTGCACTTTGGTAGCAGCATGTCATTAATTTTGGATGGTATGGTAGAGTAAAAGTAGCACATAGATAATAGAGTCACAAACTCATGAATGCACATGAACAGTCAAATGTCAGGTATTTACAATAGCCCCATGGTATTAGGGTAACTTGGAATTTATTATTTAACTTGAATAGTAACAGAAACTCATGATTATTTTCTGAAAGCAGAGTAGAAAGAAGTGAAGGTAGCACTTAGGAAGTAGAGTGTGAGAACCTCAAATCTTTAATCAGTATGGCAGAAATTCAGGTATCAGAGTTCTATGGATTTCTGGTAAGCACTTGAGTAGCAGAGCATAAGGAGTACATGGATAGTAGAGTCTTGTGAACTCTTCAACCCCTGTCAGGAATCCTTGGCTATTAAGCTTATATTCTTTTGTGCCCTTTCATTTTCTCAGTTGCTGCAATACTGATTATTGTCATTGTAAATGTTTTTAATTTTCCAAATGAATCAATTATTTTTTAAATTAATTAATTCTTTAAATAAATATTTAATCAATCAATCAACCAACCAACCAACCAACCAACCAACCAACCAACCAACCAACCAACCAATGCTTTGATAGTAAAGGATAGCAAGGTATGTGGTGTAGCAGAGTGGCAGAAACTCAATTCTGTATTTGGGTAGAAAAGTTTAAGGAACTCAGGATTTCACTTGAATAATAAAATGACAGATATTTAAGAGAGCTCAAAGGTATCAGAATATAATGGGCTTCATGGCTGTACTGAAATAGTGGGTGGAACTCAGGATTGCACTTGGGAACCATAGTGGCAGGGACTCATATTTGCAACTGGGTAGCAGACTGTCAAGAAATTAGGATTGCACTCAGGTAGCAGAATGGTAATGACACCTTATTGTACATGAAGAGCTAAGTGTCAGAAAGTCTGGATTGCACTGTCGGTGGCATGAAATCATGATTTTACATTGATAGCTGAGAGACAAGGAGTAGACATGGAAAACATAGTGTCCTGAGCACTTGAATGTCAAAATGTCAGGTACTCAAAATCAAATGTTGGAAGTATAATTTTAGGAACACAGATGTGTAGCATATTTGTGCATTAGGAAAAAGTACAAATTTGCGCAAAAATTTGGATTTATTTTTTTTATATAGATCTCATAACTTAACATTTATAATATGTAAATACCGGAAACGATGTAACATTCACGATCTGGGTATTTTAAAGCTTTTTAAACTATCTTTTCTATTGAATGGATATGCCAAATTAATAAATTGATAACAAGGTTTGCCCCTGAGTCTTACTAATAGATATTACACATTATAAATGTTAAGTTTTATTCAGTATATGAGTCTATTGGATGGATGAGTTGAACAGGTGTTGCGTAATTGATCCTCATTAAGGGTATAAATATGGCACCATTTTCTTTGTCGTGTCACCTTGAAAAAGCTGCCCATTAGCAATGAAACGTATTGGTGTTACCTGCTGCCTAGTTTGGATCACCACAACTGCTATTTCAACCCGCCTCCCAAACTTGGACCAAGGAAATTACAAAGAACATTTGGGACATTGCACTTCACATCAGGACAGGACTTCCACTTCCGTTTAAAGGCACCGTGTGACTGGTGAGGACTTTCAGAATCTATTTTGAGGTTCTGCTGCAATTTTGGACTATACCTCCAATGGTGAATGTGTGTACTAACTGTCTAGGCGAAATTGGGCTTCAAAGTCCCTGTATTGCTTGTTTCCTGACCTAATCAAGGAGGGGAGGGTGTGGATCTCAACAATTGGTGATTATGGCAAATTTTTATTATGTTTTTAAATTAGTATTAAATATTTTAACTGTTCAATCACTCATCCATCTATTTAGTTTTATTCAGCGCTGCTATTCTCTGTGTACAGTTTTTAAATTGTTTACAAAAATATTGGCTAATAGTCTAAACTTATATTTGCAACAATTTAGCAATGAAGATCAGGTCAGTTTTGTATCAGCTAGATAAGCTCACACATTGCACAAAAAATCTCGTTACCCATATTAACCGCTTCAAAATACCTGCGGTAATGCTTTCACAAGACGTGGAGAAATCTTTTGACCGATTGTCCTGTCCTTTTATGTTTCAAGTTATGACTTTTGTGATGACTTTTTTTTGCAATACAAGTTAATACCTGAACCCCTTTTCTACTAACAGACTTTCTTCACTACCATTTAATCTGATCAACAGGACCAGACAAGGCTGACCATTTTTGCCTTTACTTTATGCTTTAAGCTTTAAACCATTGGTGACTAAAACATGGAGTAATCCTGACATTAAACGTATCCCAATTTCAGACTCTGAATATAAATATTCACGATTTATAGACAATGAACTGTTGACCCTATGACCTCACTCCCCAATTTAGAGGCTGAGTTTGCCTTTTATGGCATATACAGTACTCTAGGTATAAGGTTAATGGTACAAAATTGGAAGCATTGGCATTTCACGTTGTCCCCTCTCCCTGGAAACTCTTAGAACTCAATTTTGATTACCTTTGGCACCAAAAACGTTCAAAATATTCAAATGACAAAAGAGTATGAACAATTGTATAATACCAACTATGTCCCTATCTTGCAATCCATTAAACTGATTTGGCTAGATGGGCTCACCTCTACACCTCCTGGACTGGGCATATTAACTATGTTATGATTAATATGTTACCAAGGCTGCCCTATTTATTTGAGACAATTTCTATAACCATACCAATGATATTCCTTCACTTGGTTCAATCACTTTTGTATTGCAGGGCAAGAAAGCCCATAATTGTACAACCAGCCTGGCTAAATCTACAACTAATGGGGGTTTTAGGCCTTCCTATCTTTGAATGATACTATCATGCTTCATAGTTGAGTCATACAGGGATGAACTGGGACCTCTTTCTGGCCCTAGCATCCGTGTGCATGCACATGTGAAAGGGGATGTGCTTGACATAAAAGGGGCATACAGACACTACAAATGGGGGCGTGCTGCAAGTCAGGGAGTGTGGACTCACAGCATGCCCCCATGTTGCTTAGTAATGGGGCACTATATGTGGCAGCAGTGGGGGACAAACCAGATAGCACGGCCTTCCCGGCTCTCTGCTGACCGGACCTGCCCATCGGCCTTTCTTGCATTTCCCAGAAGTGCCAGATGGGCAGTCTGACCACAGAGTCATCTCATGTCATGGGATATTGACCAAGGAGGTAAGAAGTGGTTGAATATTGAAAATGATCTTGTGGAAATCTGCCCCGATACCTTGCTGGTGGCCTGTGCCAAAAAAGCGAGTCTGCTCCCAATGCTGAAAGTATAGCGGCAGCCAGAGGAGCTGCGTCCCCATGGAGTACATGGTAGCAGACAGTGCAGGGACAGTGTGTCTGTCCCCAGAGTCAGACTTGTGGTAGCAGCAGGTAGTAGCACAGGATGGCACTTTTCACATGGTATCAGTCCCATAGCCAATGAAAAGTGGCAGCAATGGGCTGCTTAATTTGGTTCCATCCATGAGTCAATCACGGCTCATGGATCGGCAGCCAATAGGAGACAGCCGCGCTTTGCCAATCAGAGCTCATCACATCATAGCTCTGCCCACTCCCAGCATCTTATATTAGACACTGCTGAGCAGGAGCAGTTAGTCTGTCGGCAGAGAGGGAGCAGTGAAGAGCTGATGATGGCAAGAAGAGCTCCAGTGGCCACAGAAGAGGCCAGAAACCAGCAGAATCAAGCCAGAAGTAGACCCATTTTATGTACTTTATTTGACCTAACATTCCCATGTTTGTTCTTTGGTAAATTTCTGTGTTTGTATAAATGTCCAAACACACCTGTGTTTTCCAACTTGAGCTTAGTAAATTTACCCCTGAGTAGCTGAGGCTTTATGCCAAAGTCACTCCCATAGATTTTAGTTGGGCCAAATAACAGAAAAGGGATGGGCATTAGGCCCAGACCACTCCCCATAGTGCACCCTGGATTAGGCAGGCTAATTGTATAAAACTGAGTCTCATAATTTAAGATGATCTGGGTAATAGACCCAGATTGCCAGTGTGCCCGTAAACTGAGTGGGCCGTAAGGGTCTATATTTAAATAAAGTGATCTGGGCATTAGACCCATATCTCTGTGAGCCCCATATAGGCAGGCAATAGCTTGAGCCCATTAGTTTAATATACAATTTCTGAAAAAAAGTTATAAACATGATTCAAGTTTATTGGATTCTGTGGCAATTAAAAATGTGAAGATGCCATGGAGAGGAGGAGACTACCTAAGTCTAATGTCTTACAAAGATAGTAAATGGAAATACAATCTCCAAATCATAACACCAAAGGGCTAAATATAGACTATGAGCTACCAAGCTTTTTGAAATAGTAAATCAGAGCTTGTGAAAAGATATAACGTTTACTCCACCCTGTATTTTTCCTATACAGACTGTAACAGTCATACCACCCTTGATACATCCAACCATTGTCCAAACTTGGAAGCTAAGCAGGAATGGGTCTAGTCAGTATTGGATGGGGTGGGACCCGCTAAGAACCCTAGGTACTGTAATCAATTTCTGACAGAGGTTAAAGAATGAGGGATCTACTAAAGAAGATCTTCCTGTTTTAGACTTCCATTACCATTATTATAATTAAAGTTCTTATGATTGCTTTATATAGGTGTATTCCTTTACATAGTCTAATTGTACACTTAATGTATCTCATCAAAAGGAAACTTTTTATTGAAGGACAAAGTATCAGAATCAAAGTCTGCTAAGAGAAATTTTATAAAGGGATTAACAGTATTCCATCTACTTACCTGATCATTCTCCAACCATATTAGTTAGTTAGTTAGTTAGTTAGTTAGTTAGTTAGTAATCTGGGAGAGAATAACTGTGGCAACATGCATTAGGTATGTCCTGGTTTAATTATATTCCCTACATACTGTATCTGAATCCTATTATCACTTTCATTTATAGTTATTCGGAATCCGAACGTCACATGACCGCACTTCATGGAGAAGACCAAGTGAAAATATCACATGTGACTCTCTCGACGTCACATGATCGCCTGATCCAATGATCATTACTCTATGCTGCTCATAGCTTTCACCGGCGGTCATGTGACACTCAAACTCGATCCAATTTCTACTGCTCAAACCCTCATTATTATTAAATATATAGAAGTTATAAAAAGTCCTCCATATCAAGGAAGAATATCTCGTTGTTTTTATGCCTACAACAAAAAACAGTACTCCACTTCCATTTGTATATAGGATTTCACATAAATATCAAAAAGCCATTCTATTAAACCGACGCGACCATCCCAATTGGGAAAGGTTGTGGCCAAAAAGGAAATAGGAATTCACCCCAAAAAGAAACAGAAATCCAAGTATAGAGGAAAATGGGGAGGCAAAAAAATACTCAAAACAATGCTAAAGTATTTTTAATTTATCTTCTAGAGAATTGACGGAAACAGAACTCTCCCTCCTTTCAAAGGGTTTAAAGTTTTCCCCCACGGAAGATCCCAATCTTTTTGACTTATATGTGGACCTTAAAAGATATGTTAGGACACTGTGTAGAAAACGATTCCTTGCAAAAAAGTTGGATAGATCAGCTACTGATGATACATTACATATAGTATTGGATTCCACAGATGATCCAGCCCTCAAAGCATTGGAAGAATTAGAAAAAGAAAATGATCAAATATCTATTAAGAAAATATTTGATATTGATAAGAGATCATGCAGCATTAAATCAGACTTTTTTCCAATTAGCTTTAAGAGTAGCCAAGTAGAAACGTTCTACAAAAGCACGTTAAATTATTTCAGGTCTATGTTTGTATCATATAACAAGACAAAGAATAACCTAACTAAATGGGAAAAGCAGGCTATAAAAAAATTGACAGAGGATTGTTCAATAGTAATCAAAGAAGCAGATAAGGGGGTAGTTTAGTTATCTAGGATAGAGAAGAATATATAAAGGAGGCACACAGACAGTTGTGCAATAAACAATTCTATCAAGTACTAGTTGACGCCCCCACCCCCCTTTATCTGAGTGAATTACAAAGCCTGCTTACTGAGGCATTAGAAGATGGGGTTATCTCTAAGGAGGAGTTCAAGTTTTTATTTCCTTCTTTTACTACTATTCCTGTCTTTTATCATTTGCCCAAAATTCACAAGTCCCTCACTGCACCTCCTGGACGTCCTATTATTTTGGGTGTTAATTCTCTTACTTCTTTTCTTTCAGCTTATGTAGACAGGCATCTCCAGCCATGCTTTTCTTGGTTGAGGTCGCACATCCGTGACACCATGCACTTTCTTCAGTTAATTCAAAATATTTCATGGATGTCTTCCTATTTATTTGCAACAATGGATGTTGTTGGCCTGTACACCAATATCCCACATGGACTTGGTATACAGGCCATTAGGAATGTTATAAATTGAGATGGCAACCTCACCGAGAGACACAGGTGTTTTCTGTTAGATTCTATTCAGTTTATTCTCTCACATAATTATTTTCTTTTTCCGAACACTTTTTATCTTCAGATTATGGGCACAGCCATGGGGACCAGGTTTGCGCCAAGCTACGCTAATCTATATGTTGGAGAAATGAGAAGTTTATTTGGGGGATCGGGCGTGGTATGAATCTGGTCCTCTATGGCCGGTTCATAGACAATCTATTATTTGGGATGCGGATTCTAATACTTTCACAGATTTTGTTAATTTTCTAAACACCAACACTTATAATTTAGTTTTCACTTCAAATATTAGTTCTACAAAACTTACCTTCTTGGACATAACCCTGGAAATAGTAAATAACCAAATCCAAACATCTAAGTATGTGAAAGATGTAGGCAGAAATGCTTACTTAAATTATAAAAGGGCAACTTTGTGGTTAAGAAGGAACTGTTCCACAATGGAGTCCTTTGTTGAACAAGCAAAATCACTAATGGAGACCTTTAGAAGTAAAGATTATCCCCAATATTAATTAGATAGAGCATTAAAAGAAATAACAGATATTGATAGACAAACTATTTTGTCCAAAGGATAAAAACATGCTGAAATCAGACAATAGAGTATGGGCTTTTATTTCAAAGTTTAACTCCAGATCAAATGATATTAAATCCATAGTGAAACAAAATTTCCATATGCTTAGAAGTGATCCTATTTTATGTGATATCTTGCCACTCAAGCCTGATTTTGTTTTTAAGAAAAACAAATCATTGAAGACCTTATTAGCACATAGCCAATTAAAAACAAAAGATGAAGCTAGGAGTCCAGAGAAAACATGGTTGAGAAGCAAGATCAGAGGCTTCTATAGATGTGGGGCAACAAGATGTACAACGTGCACACATGCTTGTAATAAGACAACTATTATCCCGCTACCTATGGAGGGGAAGAATATTACTATCACTAGTTTTATTAACTATAATTCTTTGTGGGTGATATATCTTCTGCAATGTGATTGCCAACTAAAATATGTAGGTAGGACTACAAGGATGTTAAAAACAAGGTTTATGGAGCATAGAAGAAACATAATAAATGGGGCCACTAAACATAGTATTTCAAGACATTTTGCTATTTGTCATAATAAGGATCCTTCATCTCTTAGCATTACAGGCTTAGAGCATATCCCAAAAACTGTTCGGGGTGTGATAGGTTCAATAGGTTATGCAGACAAGAAATATTCTGGAATTTTCAACTTAATACACTTTTTTCAAAGTGGTTTGAATGAAGCACTCGAGCTAAATGCAGTATTATAAAATTGTAAGCAGTTTGAATTATTTTCAGAATTGTGTATATATATATATATTTTGTTTGATCATCCATTCCAGCTAAAATGTTACATGAGTAATTAATATAGAATATGTAACAGGTATTGTCTATCAATGGATGTTGTATTACAATTTGACCACAAGATGGCATCAGAACAATGAATTGCGGTCAATGCTTGTTGCTTATTATGTAGCAATAATATGGGATTACTCTTACATATATAATCTGTTGTCAAGAGAGTTTAAGATTACCGAAGAAAATAAATTCAGTTACCAAGAAATATTTTCTGGAATAATAGAATGGGTTTTGATATGTATGTGAAATCCTATAAAACAAATGGAAGTGGAGTACTGGTTTTTGTTGTAGGCATAAAAACAATGAGATATTCTTCCTTGATATGGAGGATTTTTTATAAATTCTGTATATTTAATAATAATGAGGGTTTAAACCAGGGATGGGGAACCTCAGGCCCGAGGGCCGTATAAGGCCCTCAAAGCCACTTGATCCGGCCCGGCCAGGCACACCTAAACGAGAGGAGATGCCTAGCGCCCACTGAGATTTTACCACCAGCGGGCGCCCGGCTAAGCAGCAGCCAGAGGCAGGAGCTCACTCCTGAGCTCCAGCTTCTGGCTTAGGCAGTGTACATGTGTGGCTGTGCAGCGCTATGGGAGAGACCTCATGACATCTCTCCCATAGTTCCGAGGAGAGGAAGGGCAGCGGTCCGGTAGCAGGAGCAGGGCTGGTGAGCATTGTGTTTTTTTTTTCCTTTTAATGTGTGTGTGTGTGTAAGCGGCACTACTAGGGGGCATATTTAATGGGGCTAAACTACAAGGGGCATATCTAATGGGGCATAACTACAGGGGGCATATTTAATGGGGCATAACAACTGACGGGGCATATCTAATGGGCCAAAACAACTGACAGTGGGCATATCTAATGGGGCATAACAACTGACTGGGGACAAATCTAATCGGGCATAACAAGAGACTGGGGGCAGGCTAATTTTTAAGTTGATAATTTTTGTATGGCCCCCGAAGGATTTTATAAATATCCAAATGGCCCTTGGTAGAAAAAAGGTTCCCCACCCCTTGTTTAAACAGTAGAAATTGGATCGAGTTTGAGGGTCACGTGACCGCCAGTGAAAGCTATGAGCAGCATAGAGTAATGATCATTGGATCAGGCAATCCCGGGACACTGAGAGAGTCACATGTGGTATTTCCACTTGGTCTTCTCCATGAAGTGCGGTCATGTGATGTTCGGATTCCGGTCACGTGACCAGAATAGGAAGCTTTGTGGACAAGGTTCCCTGGCTACATATTACCTGGAAATGATCTGTTAGTAGGCCAAGTCCCGATCATGTAACCGTTGAAGGTAGCCAATAACAGTGGAGGTGCATTCCAAACACAGGAAGTTTGACCCGTGATCATGTGACCGGGAGCCGGCTTTTGGGAAAGTGATATCGATTTTTATTATCTGGTAAGGCACAAAATAGACTTTCAGCTATTTAATAATACATAAATGTCTATCACTGTAATAGAGAGCTAAATATCAATAGATTTTTAAGGTTCATTTGATTGATTGATTGATTGATTGATTGATTGATTGTGACACACCTGTAATGTATGGGTCATTAGCACTGCTTTAAAAAGTGCATTAAGGCACTGCATCATATCACCTTGAAAAAGCTGTGGGAAACAGCGAAACGCGTTGGTGGAGTAGCTGGACACTATAATTTATCCATCTGAAGGAGAAGCCTGGAAGTCAGATATAGGAACCATCCTTTGTGACTTAATATTCACAAAAATGGACCTGAGCTTTCAATCGGACCAAGTGGATCCCTAATTCAAGCCATTTAAAGGTCTCCATCTCCAACCTCAGTTGGTAATTATTTCCATCTCGCTCAAATTTGTTTCTGGACTGTGGCTATATTATAAGGATGAACTTGATACTTAAGTTCCAGCACAATTTTTTATTCATTATATACAGTATATATTTTTTTTATAAAGCAAATAGAATGCAGTGCTATGACAGGCCCTTATCTATATGATTGAATCATGGCCCTCATTCCGAGTTGATCGCTCGCAAGGCTAATGTAGCAGAGTTACACACGCTAAGCCTACGCCTACTGGGAGTGTATCTTAGCTTCTTAAATGTGCGACCGATGTATTCGCAATATTGCGATCACAAACGACTTAGCAGTTTTAGAGTAGCTTCAGACTTACTCTGCCTGTGCGATCAGTTCAGTGCTTTTCGTTCCTGGCTGACGTCACAAACACACCCAGCGTTCGGCCAGGCACTCCCACCGTTTCTCCGGCCACTCCTGCGTTTTTTCCGGAAACGGTAGCGTTTTCAGCCACACGCCCCTAAAACGCCGTGTTTCCGCCCAGTAACACCCATTTCCTGTCAATCACAATGCGATCGTCGGAGCGATGAAAAAGCCGTGAGTAAAAATACTTTCTTCATAGTAAAGTTACTTGGCGCAGTCGCAGTGCGAACATTGCGCATGCGCACTAAGCGGATTCTCACTGCGATGCGATGAAAAACACCGAGCGAACAACTCGGAATGAGGGCCCATGTTTTAAATGAATGTTGCAACATTAGGATTATATGTAATATCTAAATAAATTTGTGTGATATTTTAATATATTCAGCTCTCTATCGCCAATTTTGTTTCTGTATCTATCTGTTTGTGGGGACTAACTATCCCGGTATTTAATGGCTGCTTTTAGTAAAACAGTTCACGATCAGCACCAAACAAATTACTTGGTAATTTATTTATTGCTAATCTGTTTGCTAACACTTTTGTATAATTTTTTATGTCCACGTTCCGTAATGAAATAGTTGCTCACTAAATCTAGGAAGCAAATTGCTAGATAAAAAAGCAGATAGAGAAGGAGCCTCTCGCGGATTACTTTGAGGGGCAGAGTCGGTTAAATTATATAGTTTCTTATAATATGTTTGAAACACCCAAGTCTTGTCCTCTGATCTTATGGATCAGACCAGACATCTGTTTCTGTCTAGGTTTACTCGCTAGCACCGAATCTGCTTTATCTGCTTTATCATAGTATTTTTGTTAAAGTCTTTTCAGAATATTAGCTAACTTACGGGACAAGATAGCGTTAAGCCTACCTTGAAGATAATTAATTTGAACCAGTAAAGTCAATGTAGGGTGTTGTTTGTGTTGATCAAGGAGTAAGGATATATCTTTTTCTATATTAGATATTTCCGCCAAATCCAATGAAAAGATGCTTTACTAATGAGACGACCTCGGATCGTAGCTTTGTGTGCTTCCCATATAACACCTGTAGAAACCTCGTCAGACCTGTTAAATTCAAAAGACTCAGTGATGGCAGTTGTGATGTCCTGAAAAATAGAAGGATCTAATAACATAGCATCATCCAGGCACCATGAACGTGATTTATGGTGAAAGGCAAAATAATCTAGTAGCATATAGGTGCCTGCATGGTCGGTCCAAGAAAAAGGTGTGATACCTGCTGCCGTAACTGCTGAAGCAAAAGTTCAGGAAACAAATATCATGTCAATGTGAGAGTAAAGTTGGTGAGGACCAGAGTAGTGTGTATAGTCCCTGGCAGCCGCATTTTTAAGATGCCAAGAGTCCAAAACAAAGAGTTTATTTAAGCCCTTGGCAAGATTTTGAGACATACGTAATACAACCTTTTATCCATCTTTGACCTTGCCTCAAACCACTCTGACTTCTTCCCTCAGGGACCTGAGGAAGGTAAGAATTTTTTCTATGCTCACCAGTTAGGCAGTTAGTGGATGCCTGGGGATCACATTACCATTGAGATAAAGGCTTGACTTTTCCTCTAACCTCCATATTGTGTATTCCTGTTTAGACTACAGTATTTTACTATAATAGACATCTCTATTTTATGACCAAAACTGATATTGGTTCTACTGCATGGTCAGATGATGCACCTACATATTGAACATTTTCTGTCCTGACACTAGGTCTAAGGATTGGTCCTAGAAAATTAATGAATGCTTAGTCCAGTTCCCTGGATACATTTTTTATAATAAATAAAACTATTAAAAACACTACATATAATTTACTAACACCCCAGACATCAGAAAATGCACTTTATTGGAGGCACATAGCTTGTGTTTTGAAGGAAACTCAGAAAATTGGTTTGCTTGGCTAAAAAGCAAAGGGAAGCTCAAAAGATGCCCTACCACTTAAAAGTGGTCCTTAGAACTGTCCCATAAATCTTCTCAGGATACACATGTGCGTGCTGAATTGGCAGAGGCTAGGTCTGCTTTAAACAAGTTATTATCAGATAGAACAAAACTAAGCTTTAGAAAGTGTTGTTACTTTAGAAACATTTCCAATAGGGCTATAAACCTTGCACATTTCTTGTTCAGTCTTTGAGCCTTCACCATCACCCCCTTAATTAAGGATGATAAGGGTGCTATCAATATTTTAAAAAGAATAAATATAACTCTGCACTCAACTCTTGTTTGTCGGTGTGTTAACTGATAAAGGGGAAAAAAGTGGTAATTAACTGACTTGGTATTGGAGTGGATGTGAATTGGAACCTCTTGAGTTAATCCATCATACAGTGATGGTGACCACATGAGAAACTAGGATGTTTGTCTAATAATTGTTTATTCTAAAAACAATTCATATTACAATGTAGCATAAGTATACAAACAACAAATATTACACATGTTTTAATGGCTGGAGTTTGAGACCTTCCTTTGCCATGGCCCTCATTCCGAGTTGATCGCTCGCAAGGCGAATGTAGCAGAGTTACACACGCTAAGCCGCCGCCTACTGGGAGTGAATCTTAGCTTCTTAAATGTGCGACCGATGTATGCGCAATATTGCGATCACAAACGAGTTAGCAGTTTTTGAGTAGCTTCAGACTTACTCTGCCTGTGCGATCAGTTCAGTGCTTTTCGTTCCTGGCTGACGTCATAAACACTCCCAGCGTTCGCCCAGGCACACCCACCGTTTCCCCGGCCACTCCTGCGTTTTTTCCGGAAACGGTAGCGTTTCCAGCCACACGCCCCTAAAACGCCGTGCATCCGCCCAGTAACACCCATTTCCTGTCAATCACAATGCGAACGTCGGAGCGATGAAAAAGCCGTGAGTAAACTTACTTTCTTCTTAGTAAAGTTACTTGGCGCAGTCGCAGTGCGAACATTGCGCATGCGCACTAAGAGAATTCTCACTGCGATGCGATGAAAATCTCCGAGCGAACAACTCGGAATGAGGGCCCATGTTTTGCCATGTTTTATGGATACACCATATTTTGTCTGATGGAGACCTGATCCTATTTCCTTCCCTTTCTGATTTCTTCCCCCCTCTCTCCTTGTATGTTTGACTGTTTATACTTAGCTTTTTACAGTTTATAGTTAATTGTATATACAGTGTATTTCACAATTACTAACTTGACAGCGTTTCATGATGCGTGTTCATTTTTTTAAAATTTTCTGATCACTACAATGGTGTGTTGGTCACATTTGTCGTGCATAAATTCCTCCACTCTTTTTTTTCAAAAGGTACGACTTCTATTTCCCATGTTCTGGCCTTGGACTCATTAATTTTGGGTCCAAAATGTGCATGGTCATTATTGTTAATATTTTTCTGTTATGACTATGTTTCACTGTATTGTACATGTGAATAGTGCCAGAAATACCTTGTAATACATTTTTAGCATGGTGACAAAAAACATGGATAGTAGTGTTTTTGCACAGGATTGCACTTGGATAACAAAGTTGTATAAACTCAGGACAGGACTCAGACAGCAGAGTGACTAGAACTCAGGTTTGCACTCAGGTAGCAGGGTGTCTTGCATTTATGATGAGATAGTAGAGTAAAAGTGAAAATAGTACATGGATAATTTAGTTTACAAACCCAGGATTGCACTTGAGTAGCAGAGTTTAAGAAACTCATGAATGCACACAGATAGTCAAATGTCATATATTTAAGATTGTACAATGGTATCAAAGAATTCAGGATTGCACTTCAGAAGTGGCAGGAGCTCAAGATTGTATTCTGAAAGCAAAGTGGCAAGAAATGAGGATTGCACTTGGGTAGTAGAGTATGATAAGCTTATATTTGCACCCAGTTTGGCAGATGTTCAGGATTTAATTCAGGTATCACAATTCTATAGAACACTGGTTGGCATAGAGCTCAAGAAACACATGGAAAGCAGGGTCTTGTGAATTCAGGATTGCACTTGGGTAGCAAAGTGGCAAAATCTCAAGATTACAATCAGGTGTTATGAGCTCAGGACTGCACATGGATAGCAGAGAGCAAAGAGCACATGGGTAGTAGAATCAAACATTCAGGATTGCACTTGGGTAGCCAAATAACATGAAATTCAGATTGCACTTAAGTATTGACAGGAACTCAGGATTCAACTTGTAAAGTGTGAGAAACTAATAATTGCATTCAGGTAGTAGTGTCAATTGATTAAAGATTGTACATAGGTAGCTGCAGGAACTCAGAAGATCTTTAAGTGACAAGTTGCAAATGGATAGCCAAATTTGGGTATTCCAGATAGCAAATAATAAGCAGTTTCAGAAGCATATGGATACTATAGTGTTAGGATTGAACTTGGGTTGCAAAGGGTCATAAATCTCAGAAATGCACTTGGGTAACAGACTTACAGGAACTAAGCTTTGCACTTGGGTAGAAGAATGTCAGGGACTTGTGATTGCACATGGAAAGTAAAATTTTAGATAATCAAGAGAGCAAATGGGTATCAGATTATCATGAGATTAAGGATTGCACTAAAATAGTGGGTGGAATTCAGGATTGCACTTTGGAAGCAGAGTGACAAGAACCCATATTTGCAATTAAGGAGCAGAGTGTTGGAAATGTAAGATTGCACATAGGTAGCAGTGTGGTAGCAACTCAAGATTGTATATGGAAAGCTGAGTGTCAGGAACTCTGAATTGCACTCTGGTAGCAGAGTGACAGAACATTATGATTGGACATTGATAGCTGAGAGACAAGGAGTAGACAGCACATATCAGGAACTCAAAATTGCATGCTGGTAGTAGAATTTAGGAACACACACATGTAGCATATTTGTATATTTGAAAAAGTTACAAATCAAATTTGTGTACATTTTAAAATGTTTTGTTATATAAATCTCTTACCTAAAATTATGTAGTCAGTAAGATGAAAAAGTAAACTTTCTTAAAGACAGATGAGTAAATTAATATCCCAGAGCAATTTTCTGGAGCAATGTAAGGACATAAAATCAATATTTTAATTTCCCTTAGAGCAATTTGCTTAAGCATTGCAATGACATCATATTTTGTTTTTCCCCAGAGGTTTTTCATTAGCATACTGTGTGAGGAGAGTATAAAATCTTGTATATACATAATCTATTTCTATCATGGAACCAGGGCTGGGACATGACATGTCTGAAGGTAAATCATCTATTACAAAGTGATTTTACACCACAAAAAAACTTTATACTGTATACGTATTTCACATATAAACTTGAAAATATAAGGTATATTACTTAAGGCATTTGTAGCTAAAATATAGGCAGGGGAGATAGTGCTAAATATGCATAGTAAATATGTTCTCCAGCAAAATAATGAATAAAGCGGCACCAAGAGAAAATTAAGAATGAGGATCAGTGATCACATTTATACCATAAAGAGGGGATTCAAAACACACAGTGTCTCAGATCATTTTCTTAAACATCAGGGAAGAATGCGAGGGACTTATAATTTATGGGCATTCAATAAGTACAACAGGATTGGAGAGGAGGAGACTGCATGGACAAAATGTCCAGAATAGAAACTGAAATTATATACAGGCTAAAAAACCTTCACCCAGGTGGTCTGAATCTTGACTTTGACCTTGGATCCTTCTTGAAGAAGATGTAGTCTTCCTTTTCCTTTTATCTGATTATTCTTTTGTCATAATTTTGTCCAATTCATTTTACATATCGTATATCTCTTTTCTATACATACACTTTATAACATGCACATTAAGCAGCTTATTTATTTTTGTATCTTAGCAGCAAGTAAGATTTGTACCAAAATTTTGGAATTTTTAAATAGTTTTAACTTTTTTTTACAATAATAAAGGTTTTTTTTTTATATAAAGAAAAAACATTTTCCAGCACCGTTACTTTGGACTAATGGCAGATGACCTGAGGCAACAAAAAGGGAAGAAGGTAAAGGAAGACAGGCTTCCTTGAAAGAGTCTATGGGGTAAATTTACTAAGATGGGAGTTCTATTTAAGATGGAATGTTGCCCATAGCAACCAATCAGATTCCAAGTATTATGTTTTAGAAGGTGTTAGATAAATGATAAGTAGAATCTGATTGGTTGCTATAGGAAACATCCCATCTTAAATAGAACTCCCATCTTAGTAAATTTACCCCTATATGCGATGAAAAGTATTGGAGCTAAGCACCCGGTCATCTGCAGTATTGTACTTTTACTGCTGAGTGATGTCAGACAGGCGGCACTGTGTGTGCTTTCCGTGCCGTCCCGTCAGCTCCCCGCAACTTCATGCGAGTAGTGCTGCCTGGATGTGAAGTGCCTGGTGTAGTGTGCTAACACTGACGGATCACAGCTGCAGCCTCTTCAACGTCAATAGTGGTTGAATGGAGAACAGAACTACAGACGACAGCAGACTCAGCATAAGATACGCAGAGCATCCGACATCTCTGCATCTCACTAATACACAAGAGATATATAAACATCTGGGGGGGGGTAATGTAATAGGATGTGAGAATCAGAAAGTGAGATATTTTGGGAGAGTTCTCCTGTTTTTTTTAAAGTGGCAATCATTTACATGGAAAAAAACAGGTTGATTTTGCCATGTAAATGATTACGGCTTAAAAAAAACTGAAGAACTCTCCCAAAATCTCTCACTTTATGATTCTCACACCCTATTACATCCCGCCACCTTCTCTCACTTGTCTGAATCTTTTAAGCTCACTGATTTTTTTTTATAGTTTTTATTTGTCAATATACTGCTGCTTTATGCATTTGTTTCTCAAGCGCATATTTCAGCGCATTGTCACATATTTTGTGAGTCAGTGTAGGGACTCACCAGGCTGGGAAGTACGTGAAGTGCCTGCTAAGCCCCACCTATACGCATTTCGTAATCACTTTGTCAGGAGGTTCTGCCTCACCCGGTGCAGGTGTCCTGACAGAACGGTCCTTCAAGCCGGTGTGGTGCGTGGTCCCAGATCCAGGTGCAGCGGGTTGCAGTTTTTGCCTTGAGGTTTTATGATTCTCATGTGATACACAGCCCACGGAGTGGGCTTTCAGAGTACGAGTCCATTGCTATTCATTTGACCTATCCTGTGTCTATATACTTTTATGAATTAAATTGATTTGCACCATGAGCGCATTCTCCTTTCTTTCCCATCTCCAGATACTATGCTCATAGGAGTCTGAGCTTTGTGAGGAGAAGTGCTGCGTTGTGAATAGACTTTGGTGCCACAGGTCAGTGTTGTTTATTACCTGTGGACAGATAACTTTTAATTAATCATCAGTGCACCTGTACACCTTCTTTTTTTGGACAATATATATATATATATATATATATATATATATATTTGTCTGGGCCAGCTGTGCTGGTTTTTACAGGTGCCGATTAATAGCCCATCCGGGCAGGCAGAGAAATAGCCACTCACAGTTAAACTGTACAAAATAAATTCAGCTAGTAGACATATAAATGTAAAAACTACTTTCAAAATCTTTGGGAAATACACTTGCCAAAATCATTACCTACTCTTAGTTGGGCGCTGGCTAATAACATACAGGTGATCGTCTCAACTCCTTACACCACCGCCGAGACCGTCCCTGTATAGAGGACATAAACCATTTGTGCAAGGGGGAAAACCACAGTAGTTACATACCCTCCAACATTTTACACATAAAAACCAGTACAAATTAGGAAAGGGGGAGAGTCAGAAATTTGGAAAGGGGAGAGTCAGAAATTTGGAGAGTCAAAAATTGGTACAAAGCCCCTTTTGGCAGGTACAGACCACAAAAAGGTACTGTACCTGCCATAAAGGTACAGTTGGAGGGTAAGTAATTATTAATATTCCCAGCTGTTATTAGGGCCCCTAACTGAGCCTTTCACCTGTGACCGGCATTCCCACAAGACTTTTTGGCCAACAGAGATCTCAAGCAGGATTGGACATTTTTATGTATAAAAATAATATATAGTGCTATGAGAATATAGACTATTGATCCAGGAAATTGTTCAACTGTCGAAAAGCATTTTTTCCGTCTTAAGATAAAATGGTCCTTGCTACAGTATCTTTGGTTTTCAAGGTTGAACCTTATAACTCGTTTTTTATTATTGAAGTTTAATAATTCATACAATATATTCATATGTAACAAACATGCAATCAAAGCGCTTACACTAAATCCCAAACTGTTTCAGTTCTGTCCTTTACCTCATGATTTTCATTTAGTAGAGTGGCAGAGACACAGGTTTGCACTCAGGTAGCAAAATATCAGTAATTTAGGATGACATATGGATATAATAGTGAATGTAGCACACAGATATTAGCATCAGGAGCTCAGGATTGCACTTGGGTAGAGGAGTGTCATGGAATTATAGATTGAATAGTAGTGGGAATTCAGGGATGAACTTGGGTGGCAGGAATTAAAATTTTCACTTGTATAGCAGAGTGTCTTGGAACTCAGGATCGCACTAAGGTAGTAGCAGGAACTCAGAACTGTATTTTTGTAGCTGAGTGGAGGGAATTTATGATTGCACTCGGGTAGCAGACTGTCAGGAATAATTTATTTTCACCAAGGTTGAAGAATGGCAAAAAAATTGTAATGAATCTTTGGTATCAAACTATATTAGTGCTTTCCTTTACCTCTTGATATACTGAATGTGTATTATAGGATATGTGCTCTATGCTTCAATGTATTTACTGTACTTGTATGTGTATATTTTACCAGACTGCAATATGCACCTTTTCAATAAGATATTCAGTTTTAGACATATTTTACATTCTAGAAAATTGCCCTCATTTGGTTTATTCATTTATTATGTTTAGCAAGGCACATTGTAATCCATTTGTATACAGCTTTGTGGCAAAAGAAAATAATGCATGTGACATTATTATATGGAAAACATCCTGTAAATATACTGTATCTTTACATTTAGTGAGTGGTCACTCCTGTATGTTATAACTTGTTATATATGAGTATATTATAATTATTGTCTTGCAGATTAGTGACAGAATCTCATGGAGAACCACACTTCTGCTATAGAATTCCACATTTTGCCATTTTACATGACAGTCGGTTATGAATCCCTTATTTTCAGTATTTTTTTATTAATATTCCTGTTTGGAGTCCTGATGAATGGCGCTATAATCACAGTTATATGTTTAGATTCACGTTTACACTCCCCCATGTATCTGTTCCTCTGTAACTTGTCCTTTGTAGATCTGTGTTACACAACAGTAACTGTCCCTAAACTGCTGGACATGTTGCGATCTGGGAATAACAGAGTTTCCTACACACAGTGTATGACTCAGATATTCTTTTTCATTACAGCTGCCAGCTCTGAGCTTATACTATTATTTGTCATGGGGTACGACCGGTACATTGCGATCTGTCATCCCTTACACTACAACCAGATACTCAGCAAGGAGGTCTGTACCCTGCTTGTTACTATGATCTGGCTATATGCATGTTTAAATGCAATGTTTTGTGTATTATGTGTTCTTAAAATGTCCTTCTGTCATTCCGTCACCATCCATCAGTTTTTCTGTGATGTTAAAGCTCTGATTAATATCGTCTGTTCTGGATTGAACATGTTTTATATTTTCATGTATGTTAACATGGTGTTACTTGGTCTTTGTCCGTTCCTCATCAATGTGATGTCATACAAAAAAATTATCAGTGTTATATTGCATATTAAATCAATGGATGGGAGAAGAAAAGCTTTCTCCACCTGCTCATCCCACCTCACCGTCATGACCATCTACTATGTTAACGGCATGTGCGTATACTTGATGCCACCATCAGAAAAACACAATGTTCTAGAACAGGTTATGACTGTGCTGTATACAACAGTGATCCCCATGGTAAATCCTCTTGTATACAGTCTACGCAATAATGAAATCAGGAGAGCTCTTCAGAGGTTAGTGGCATTGCTGGTAACCCCTTATTTGCCGAATACTTAGCCTCTATCCAATATCCATGTACTCTACATAAATTAAATTGTGTTTTGGCATCTCCTGGTCGATGGCTGGTTCATGCAAAACAGAAATGCACATTGGGAAGGAAAGAACGCTATCTGAGCTGTAGCCATAATATATCTGGTTCCAGAGGCTACCAGGTATGTATAAATCTACAAAGTATATTGCTGTAATGTAGGAATTGAACTGCTGAATAAACACCATAATAATGATCCACAATGATGGAGAATATTATGTACCAACTGAAAATATAAGATTACACATCAGTTTGAGGTTGAGATCACCCACTTGCCCAGCTCTCAGCTTGAAGCAAAACATTTCCTCCTAGTGGGAGCACCACTGCCTATTACAAAAATTCCCACTCAGTTACAGTATGTACAATTATCTGCATATGCTTACAGTAACATGCTTCTGATCAATGTCACCTGCAGATTGAATATTGTGAACAGTATGCCATCTTGCTTTCAACACCAGTGCAGGGTTTGCTTAATCACTGATAATTTAGGTGCATAGACAATCGGCAATTGCTGCTCTACTCCATAGTATCTCAAGAATTGTCCACCTCTACGTTAAAGTATTCTGCACTATTATCCGATCTCAGAACTTTGAGTCTTTAGTTTGTTTGATTTGCTACAATTCTCTTGTAGACGGTAATTTTCTTTGTCATTTGAGATGTGCTTTTTTTAATGCAGTACATGTGTGTCATTCTTATACAGTCACCTACAAATTACATAAAGTTTCTGTATCGACTACCAAACTTCTACTGGACCACATACATATGAATGCACTATTTCAAGTTGTGCTGTAGCTCTACTTGTTGACTTTTGAAGACTGACGACTATGGTTCCAACATATGTACCTTTCACACACTGGTTCCTCTACATTTCTCACTGACATTCCTTTGACTATCCTGTTCTGTAGCTTTTGAACACTGTTATATCCAAGGTGATTAAATCTTCTATACTAAAGTTCCAATGACTATGACACACATGTCATCAGTTCATAGCAGTGCTGGGTAGCAAGGACATACAATTGCTGCCACAGTGTGGCTGTAGTGATAATTGTCCCACTTCTGTTGCTCAAAATGCACTTTCCATTGGCAAAATTAACTCTTTGGCCTCTCTGTTCTAGGACCGTGAATACTATAAGATTTGTTCCCATCATTGGTACACAAAATACATTTTGGATTTTTGTGACTTTTGTTCATTATCCATTTCTCAAGTGTGCTTTAACTGCCTCAATGTTTGTGGCTGTCAATGTTTGATTGCAATTTTTTTGCTTGTGATAGAATCACTCTCAGTTACCTTGGTGAGCCATAAAAAAATTGCACTTTTTATGAATTTTGTTTGTCCTTCCTCTGGGCAGGTAAAGCAAAATCTTTGTTAGTGCCAGCTATTGGGGGTATTTCAATTATCTCATGCTGATTAATTATACATGGTAATTTTCTGCAACTAATCAAATTCCCCTTTAACTTAAACTTTCTGAATTTATCACTCTGTGCTTGTAACGCAGTTTTCTTAGCATTTGTATCACATCTATGTCGACTTTGCAGCATTTACCTCTAATACCACAACTAAGTAATCAAACTCTGGTGATAGATTTTGTAACAATGCTGTTGCTGTTTCTTCATCATCTATTTGTTCACCAACAGAGATTTACTGCTGAAAGACATACATCATCATGTCTATATAATCACTCATACTGCATTCATGTAACTTTGTATTATACATTCAACACCTTACTGGCTTTTCCTGAGACCTACATCCTAATATATCTCTTGCAATGCTGTCTACATGTCTCTAGTTGACATTGTAACATGAATTTTAGAGAATTCATGTTGGTCCACACTCAAAACTATGGTATATATGGCTCTTTCTACATCATCTGGGCTTGGACTGTAAGCAGGATATACTGTTACTTTCCTGTTTTCGTAATTGCATTTTCAGAGAAAACTTCCATGTAGAATAGTTTTCTGCACCTTTTATTTTACTGAAAACCATAGGTGTAATTCCTATATGTGTGTTCCTTACATTATTATCTAGTATCTTTTGTACTTTAAAATGTGTTTACTGTGACACACTTTAGTTTAACAAACTGTACATGTTTTATTCTGTGCTGCTAAAACTGTCTGTGGTTTACATGTGGACAATATAGCACCTCAGCACTTATCTGGTGCTTGTAATAAACTCCAAAATGTAAACTCTGTACATTATGGGGGCCATTTTTTCCCACTTTTGTCTGGGTGCCTGTTACAACGGTGTGCCCTGTGCCCATAGTCTGTGTGTACAATGGTGGTTTGGCAAAGTAATGTACACACCAATTAAATTTATACTTGACCCAATTACAGGTCCAGCAGTGTAACAAAGTAGTTTTGTTTAATGAATTAAATGATGGTACAGCCATATGCACTATTACACTGGTTTATGGCATGAAGTGGAGCAAAGTTCTGACAGTTTACCAGCCACAACAGTGTGTGCAGTAACTCATATATAGTGTCAAGATTATTCCACGCAGGCATCATCCCTAGAGGAGCTATACTGGAGACTGAGCAGTAGCGCTGTCCTGTTCTAACAGTTTATATATTTTGTAATATATATGAAGGCTTTGGTCCCTAATTCCTGTTTGTTTTATAATCTTTTAAAATAATTAAATACTTGATATTTGTATACAGAGGGAAATGAAAGTTTGGGCACCCCAGGCAAAAAAAATCATTTTAATGTGCAAAAAGAAACCAAGGAAAGATGGAAAAATCTCCAAAAGGCATCAAATTACAGATTAGACATTCTTATAACATGTCTAATAAAGTTCGATTTTATTTCCATCATTTACACTTTCAAAAGAAGATAAAACAAAAAATGGTGTCTGAAAAAGTTTGGGCACCCTGCAGAGTTAATACCTTGTACTGCCCCCTTTGGCAAGTATCACAGCTTGTAAATGCTTTTTGTAGCCAGCCAAGAGTCTTTCAATTCTTGTTTGAGGTATCTTCGCCCATTCTTCCTTACAAAAGTCTTCCAGTTCTTTGAGATTCCTGGGCTGTCTGTGACGCACTGCTCTTTTAAGGTCTATCCATAGATTTTCAATTTAGTTGAGGTCAGGAGATTGTGAAGGCCATGGCAAATTCTTCAGTTTACGCCTCTTGATGTAATCCACGGTGGATTTTGAGGTGTGTTTAGGATCATTATCCATTTGTAGAAGCCAGCCTCTCTGTAACTTCAGCTTTTTCACAGATGGCAGCAAGTTAGCATCCAAAATTTGCTGGAATCTTATTGAATCCATTTGTCCTTCTACTCGTGAAATGTTCCCTGTGCCACTAGCTGCAATACAACCCCAAAGCATGATTGATCCACCCCTATGCTTAACAGTTTGACAGAGGTTCATTTCATTAAATTCTGTGCCCTTTCTTCTCCAAACGTACCTTTGCTCATTCCGGCCAAAAAGTTCTATTTTAACCTCATCAGTCCACAAAACTTTATTCCAAAATGCATCAGGCTTGTCTATATGTTCATTTGCAAACTTCAAACGCTGATTTTTGTGGTGAGGACGTAGAAGAGGTTTTCTTCTGATGACTCTTCCATGAAGACCATATTTGTACAAGTATCTCTTTATAGTGGAATAGTGTACCACAACTCCAGTGTCTGCCAGATTTTCCTGGAGGGATCATGTAGTCAAATGTGGATTTTTACTTGCTTTTCTCACAAACCTGCGAGCTGTTCTGTCTGATATTTTTCTTGGTCTTCCAGATCTTGCTTTAACTTCCACTGTTCCTGATGACTGCCATTTCTTAATTACATTCCGAACAGAGGATATGGGCATCTGATAACGCTTTAGCTTTCTCCTGCTTTGTGAGCGTCAACTATTCTCAGTTTCAGTGTTCTGCACAACTGCTTAGAGGAAGGAACCCATGGTGCTGATTGTTGGAGCAAGGTCAGATGAGTCTGGGTTTTAAAACCTTTGAGATTGACATCACCTGGTCTTTCCAGATGATGATTGAGAACAATCTATGACGCTGCCAGGTCTCAGCTGTCCAAAGGGGGCAGTACAAGGTATTAACTCTGCAGGGTGCCCAAACGTTTGCAGACACTATTTTTTGTTTTCTGTTCTTTTGAAAGTGTAAATGATGGAAATAAAATCAAACTTTTTTTTAACATGTTATAAGAATGTCTAATCTGTAATTTGATGCCTTTTGGAAATTTTTCCATCTTTCCTTGGCTTCTTTTTGCACATTAAAATGAATTTTTGCCTGGGGTGCCCAAACTTTCAATCCCCACTGTATGTGCCTGCTGCAGTCATATTTTATTGAAGCCTTATGTTGTCTTAACAAATATGGTGCTATGTTTTACTGCAACCAAATGGCACCAACTGTTAGGCGCCATGGTCCGTGATGTACTCGCGGCCCGGCGCCTAGCAACTAGGGATGCCGAGCGCGCTATCCGCCGGGTCCCTAGCAACGCTGGGACGCCGGGCACACTGAGCCGCCTGGACCCTAGCAATGGGGACGCCACGGGCGGACCGCGCTCCCCGTTGCAGAGTCAATCAAGTTAACCACACACACACTTGTCTTCTGGTCGTGCAGCAAGGCAGCTGCACGGCATTTATGCTAATCAGGCTCTGAACATCTGATTGGATTCACAGACACCGGTAATAGCTTCCTGCATGCTGCTAAGGTTTCCTGAACGTCTGTTCCAGTCCTGCTGTGTCTGGTCATTCCTGTCCTCAGAGTTCCTGAATCTTGGAGTTGTCATCTCATCCCAAGGAGTCTTCTGGTCCTCAATTGCCCGCAACAGTCGCCAGAGGATCTCGTGTGGTTTTCGTGAGTTGCGGCTCTGCCGCGTGCTGCGCCCAGCCCGCTTCATTTTGTATTCTGTTTTGGAGCATTTGCAGAGGTTTCCGCTTCCACAAGTCCTCTCCAGAACTCTGCGGTGCCGGGTAGGAGAGTGGACAAGTGGGTATTTTGGTTGTCCTTTTCACTGGCGGTTTTCTGCACATATTCTAGTTTTAGGTTAGTTTGTAGCCCCTGGCTTTGTTTTTTAGTTAGAGGGCCCCTTGTTATCACCCTGTCTCGGATTTCTCTTTGTCTCCCATTAAGACCTGAGGGGGCATCTGAGTTGGGCAGACGTAATCCGCCCTTCAAACGTGTCTGCCATGGGCTCAAGCAACCATAGTCTCGCAAGAGATTTCTGACAGCACGGGCGAGACAACGGAGTTAGGACGCCAGGGGCTATTCCCGTTCCCGCTCCTTTTCCCAGCATTACGTTCCAGTGCTCCGGTCCTTGCTATAAGATCTCCCCAGACCAGAGCGCTGGAATCATAACATTATTACCGGCCTTACCAAAACGTAAAATTAAACGGGGTTTAATTTTTTCCCATTCTGTTTTTGTGAGAGTTTATCGGCCTCATGAATCCGACAGGTTTAGGGCCAAATCCCAGTCAGCTCTTAGTCAACCAGATTCAAGAACTTACTCAGATGGTTCAGGATCTTTCTCTTTGGGTGAGATCGCAGGTAGATCTTTTGTGAGCCTCCCCGAAGGTAGTCCCTGAACCAAAGATGCATTTGCCTGACCGTTTTTCTGGTGACAGAAAAGATTTTTTTAATTTTAAAGAAGCCTGTAAGCTTTATTTTCGTTTAAGACCTACATCCTCTGGTACTGAATCTCAGCCGGTTGGGATTATTATTTCTTTACTCCAGGGGGATCCTCAGACATGGGCATTTGGTTTAAAAGCTGAGGATCCTGTGTTGTTATCTGTAGACACCTTTTTTAAGTCATTAGGGCTCTTGTATGATGACCCAGATAGAAAGGCATCCGCTGAGAGTCATCTGCGCGCTCTCAAACAAGGTAGAAATCCAGCGGAGGTTTATTGTACCGAGTTTCGCCGTTGGTCAAACGACTGTGGCTGGAATGACCCGGCCCTGCGCAGTCAGTTTCGCCTCGGTTTATCTGAATTTATTAATCACAGTCTCCTCCTGTACCGCGCTCCTGAGACTCTGGATAAACTCATGGAGCTTGCTATAAAGATTGATCGTCATCTCCGAGAGCGGAGGGCTGAAAGAGGAACAACTGTAAGGTCTAGTCCTTGTGTTTATACCTTCCCAGAGGACGTCGAGGAGCCCATGCAGATGGGTCTCTCCCGGCTGTCTCCTGAGGAAAGAACCAGAAGACAAAAATACTGTCTTTGTTTGTACTGTGGGCATAAGGGACATTTTGCTCGTAACTGCCCGAACAAGTCAGGAAACGCTCTGACCAGGTGAATTGTGTGGGGGTACACTTAGGTCTGCAGCTTATCTCCTCAAACAACTCTCTATTAGTCCCTGTTAAGTTTTCCTTTGGCAGCCTCAGTTCTTTGGTGTCGGCTTTTGTCGACAGTGGAGCTGCATGAAACTTTATGGATTTAACTTGGGCTAAGACCTTAGGCATTCCACATTTACCGTTAGATAGATGTATCACCATGCATGGCTTAGATGGGGGTCCGCTTTCCAATGGGGTAATTACTCACCGTACACCTCCAGTAGTACTTACAGTAGGAGTCTTACATTCTGAAGATATTGAATTCTACTTTACACATTGCCTGGCAGTTCCTGTTGTTTTGGTTCACCCTTGGCTTGCCTTTCATAATCCCACCATTGAATGGCGGTCCGGGGAGATTTCCCAATGGGGTACCTTTTGTGCTAAAGAATGTATTTCTTATCCAGTCAGAGTTGCAGCAGTCGTCCCAGAGCTCATTCCTGTGGAATACCATGAGTTTGCCGATGTCTTCTCCAAAGGCAATGCAGACATTCTGTCTCCCCATCGGCCCTATGATTGTGCAATTGAGCTAGTTCCAGGTGCCACTTTGCCTAAAGGGAGATTATATGCCTTGTCCGGGCCAGAAACCACGGCCATGAATAATTATATTCAGGAAAGCCTAAAGAAGGGATTTAATCTGAATAAGATCTCCGTTAAAAACACCTATCCTTTGCCATTAATTTCTGTGCTTTTTGATCAGTTACGCTCCGCCGTGATTTTTTCTAAAATTGACCTTAGGGGAGCTTACAACCTCATCCGAATTAAATCTGGGGATGAGTGGAAGACGGCTCTCAGCACTCAGTCGCGTCATTATGATTACCTGGTGATGCCGTTCGGCCTGTCAAATGCTCCGGCAGTTTTTCAAGACCTCATTAACAATGTTCTCCGTGACTTCCTAGGGAAATTTGTGGTCGCTTATTTAGATGACATCTTGATTTATTCTGAATCGATGTAACAACATGTTACCCAGGTGCGTCTGGTTCATTAAAAGTTACGTGAGAATCATTTATATGCCAAGCTGGAGAAGTGTGATTTTCACATCACAGAAGTATCTTTTTTAGGGTACATAATTTCTCCCCAGGGATTTTCCATGGAACCGAAGAAGCTCCAGGCCATCCTTAATTGGGCGCAACCCACTAATTTAAAAGCAATTCAGCACTTTTTAGGGTTTGCAAATTATTATAGGAGGTTCATTCATTCTTTTTCTGACCTGGTTGCTCCCATAGTAGCTCTGACTAAAAAAGGAGCGGATCCTTCCAATTGGTCGCATGAAGCTGAGTTGTCTTTCCAGGCCTTGAAACAAGCCTTTGTCTCGGCTCCTGTCCTCAGACATCCTAATCCGGAATTGCCCTTTATTGTGGAGGCTGATGCCTCAGAGGTTGGAGTGGGGGCTGTCCTTTCTCAGGAAGATCCGGAGTCTCTGGAGTTACATCCTTGTGCCTTTATGTCCAGGAAATTCTCCTCCACTGAATCCAACTATGACATTGGTAATCGGGAGTTACTGGCAGTAAAATGGGCTTTCGAGGAATGGAGGCATTGGCTGGAGGGAGCTAGACATACTATTTCGGTTTTAACTGACCATAAGAACCTGCAATATATTGAATCAGCTAAACGGCTTAATGCTCGGCAGGCACGTTGGGCATTATTTTTTACTCGTTTCAGGTTTATAATAACTTTCAGGCCTGGTTCCAAGAATACGAAAGCTGATGCCCTGTCATGTAGCTTTCTTCCGGTTCACAATAGCAATCCTATTGTTACCCCCATAGTTCCATCTTCGGTCATCCGGGCAGGCCTCACACAGGATTTATTTACCCAGTTAAACCAGCTTCAACACCAAGCTCCTATACTTACTCCTGCTGGTCGTCTTTATGTCCCTGAATTTTTGAGAGCCACTGTTTTAACTGAGTTTCATGACAACAAAGTCTCAGGGCATCCGGGTATCACTAAGACCTTTGAGTTAGTCTCTCGCTCAGTGTGGTGGCCTAGTCTTTCTAAAGACGTTAAGGAATTCGTCCATTCCTGTCAGGTTTGTGCACAGCATAAGGTTCCTAGTTCATTGCCTATCGGGCAACTCATGCCTTTAACTGTTCCTCTCAGGCCATGGTCTCATATTTCCATGGATTTTGTGGTTGACCTTCCCCTTTCAGCCGGATTCCGAGTCATTTGGGTGGTAGTAGACCATTTTAGTAAAATGGCTCATTTTATTGCTCTTCCCCGATTGCCTTCTGCTTAAGGGTTGGCAGTTTTGTTCCTCCGCCATGTGTTCAGGCTTCATGGTTTGCCCACTGATATTGTTTCTGATCGGGGTCCACAATTCATCGCACAATTCTGGAAACGTTTTTGTGCCTCATTGAAGATGAAACTGTCTTTAACATCTGGTTATCACCCACAGTCTAACGGGCAAACCGAACGAGTCACCCAGTCATTAAAACAATATTTACGTTTGTATTCAGCCAAACTCCAGAATGATTGGTCCGAGTTTCTCCCTTTGGCTGAATTTGCTTATAGTAACTCTTGTCATTCCTCCACCAAAGAGTCTCCATTCTTTTCACCAAAGAGTCTCCATTCTTTTCAGTTTATGGTTTTCACCCCAGTGCCAATTCTTTTTTTCATCATTCTCCAGTCTCCTCGCTGACCTTAACCTCCCATCTCAGAGCAATTTGGAGAAAAGTGCACCTTGCTCTGAGAAAAGCGGCCTTCCGAGAGAAGAAATTTTCTGACAGGCTCCGACGTCCTTGCACTTTTAAGGTGGGAGATAAGGTGTGGCAGTTTTGTTCCTCCGCCATGTGTTCAGGCTTCATGGTTTGCCCACTGATATTGTTTCTGATCGGGGTCCACAATTCATCGCACAATTCTGGAAACGTTTTTGTGCCTCAATGAAGATTAAACTGTCTTTAACATCTGGTTATCACCCACAGTCTAACGGGCAAACCGAACGAGTCACCCAGTCATTAAAACAATATTTACGTTTGTATTCAGCCAAACTCCAGAATGATTGGTCCGAGTTTCTCCCTTTGGCTGAATTTGCTTATAATAACTCTTGTCATTCCTCCACCAGAGAGTCTCCATTCTTTTCAGTTTATGGTTTTCACCCCAGAGCCAATTCTTTTTTTCATCATTCTCCAGTCTCCTCGCTGACCTTAACCTCCCATCTCAGAGCAATTTGGAGAAAAGTGCACCTTGCTCTGAGAAAAGCGGCCTTCCGAGAGAAGAAATTTTCTGACAGGCTCCGACGTCCTTGCACTTTTAAGGTGGGAGATAAGGTGTGGTTGTCAACTCGCAACATCAAGCTTCGACAATCCTCGGCTAGACTGGGACCCAAATTTATTGGACCATTTCTTATTATTAAGAAGGTCAACCCAGTTGCCTTTCGGCTTCGTTTACCAAGATCTCTCAGAATTGGAAATACTTTTCACTGTTCCCTTTTGAAACAATATATTTCTTCCAGTAGATTTCCTCGGAGGTTCTCTCAGGGTGGATGTGCAGGGACAACAGGAGTTCTTGGTAGAGAAAGTTCTTGATTCTAGAATGTCCCGGGGTCGGCTTTATTTTTTTGTTCACTGGAAAGGCTATGGTCCGGAGGAAAGGTCTTGGGTCCTGGATAAGGATCTTCATGCCCCTAAACTCAAGAGAGCATTTTTTCTGGAATTTCCTCAGAAACCTGGCTTTAGGGGTTCGTTGACCCCTCCTCAAGGGGGGGTACTGTTAGGCGCCGTGGTCCGCGATGTCCTCGCAGCCCGGCGCCTAGCAACTAGGGACGCAGAGCGTGCTAGCCGTCAGGTACCTAGCAACGCTGGGACGCCGTGCACGCTGAGCCGCTGGCTCCGTAGCAACGCTGGAACGCCGGGCGCGTTGAGCCGCCTGGACCCTAGTAACGGGGACACCACGGGTGGACCGTGCTCCCCGTTGCTAGGGTCAATCAAGTTAACCACACACACACTTGTCTTCTGGTCGTGCAGCAAGGCAGCTGCATGGCATTTATGCTAATCAGGCTCTGAACATCTGATTGGAGGACTCCCTGCTAAATACCTTCTCAGTGCTTCACACAGATGCCGGTAATAGCTTCCTGCATGCTGCTTAGGTTTGCTGAACGTCTGTTCCAGTCCTGCTGTGTCCGGTCATTCCTGTCCTCAGAGTTCCTGAATCTTGGAGTTGTCATCTCATCCCAAGGAGTCTTCTGGTCCTCAATTTCCCGCAACAGACGCCAGAGGATCTCGTGTGGTTTTTGTGAGCCCGCTTCATTTTGTATTCTGTTTCTGTTATGCACACCAGTGCCTGCAGGAATGTACTGGTGTCTGAACTGTTATGCACACCAGTGCCTGCAGGAATGCACTGGTGTCTGAACGGATAGGGATGCAAAACAAATGAACTCACAGACAGACTGGGGAATATGACATTACGTACACAGAAGGTGATAGGGTAACAAAATAAACACAAAGTGAACAGAGAAGCCCAGAGGCTAAGAAACTGGGTGTCTCCCTAGTATTAGGAATGCTCAGATGGAAAAAGCAAGATGTTGTGTTTTAATACGTAGAGAACCCGAAATGCTGTTGCTAAGGGCAACAGCAAAACCCTAAAGGGTTACCAACGGGTGTGGCAGTAAACTCCTTGGTCAGAGATGGAATGATAGACACAAGGAGAGTCTCCACAATCCTAATCCTCACTTGCAGTGCACAGGTTCAGCTTACTGCCACTAAACTGACACCTGAACACCTTGCACAGTGAGAAAGGATTTTGGAAGGCAAGTCTGAGAATACAGCCGCAAACTTGCTAAGTTCACAGAGTAGCAAAAGAACCCCAGCAAGTTAAATGACTGACTCCAGTCTTACTGCTAGGTTTGGATTGGCAGAGTGTAGTACCAAATCCCCAGGCCTATTTGCAGTAAGCAACAACAAATACAAAGCTACACAGTACTGGCTAACTTTCAGGAACTAACTAACCAACAAAGATTCAGCAGCATCTGCTTAACCTGAGAAGAGGGTTTATAAAGCAGGTGCTGTCCACGCCCCACTCAGACCTCACAGACTGGGAGCACAAAACCCAGCACCGGATCCCCTGCCGTGCACAGAGCCTGTAACCACTGCACAGCAAAAGACCCGAACCGGAGTATCAGCTGCGCTCAGGTTACTCCGCTAGCACTTGTCTCCCGGTTGCCATGACGATGTGGCAGCACAGGGCAGGAGACCCTAACAGTTTCGGAGCATTTGCGGAGGTTTCCGCTTCCACAAGTCCTTTCCGGAACTCGGCGGTGCCGGGTAGGAGAGTGGACAAGTGGGTATTTTGGTTGTCCTTTTCCCTGGCGGTTTTCTGCACATATTCTAGTTTTAGGTTAGTTTGTAGCCCCTGGCTTTGTTGTTTAGTTAGAGGGCCCCTTGTTATCACCCTGTCTCGGATTTCTCTTTGTCTCCCATTAAGACCTGAGGGGGCATCGGAGTTGGGCAGACGTAATCCGCCCTTCAAACGCGGCTGCCATGGGCTCAAGCAACCATAGTCTCGCAAGAGATTTCTGACAGCACGGGCGAGACAACGGAGTTAGGGCACCAGGGGCTATTTCCGTTCCCGCTCCCTTTCCCAGCATTACGCTCCAGTGCTCAGGTCCTTGCTATAAGATCTCCCCAGACCAGAGTGCTGGAATCATAACATTATTACCGGCCTTACCAAAACTTAAAATTAAACGGGTTTTAATTTTTTCTCATTCTGTTTTTGTGAGAGTTTATCGGCCTCATGAATCCGACAGGTTTAGGGCCAAATCCCAGTCAGCTTTTAGTCAACCAGATTCAAGAACTAACTCAGATGGTTCAGGATCTTTCTCTTTGGGTGAGATCGCAGGAAGATCTTTTGTGAGCCTCCCTGAAGGTAGTCCCTGAACCAAAGATGCATTTGCCCGACCTTTTTTCTGGTGACAGAAAATATATTTTTAATTTTAATTTTAATTTTAAAGAAGCCTGTAAGCTTTATTTTCGTTTAAGACCTACATCCTCTGGTACTGAATCTCAGCGGGTTGGGATTATTATTTCTTTACTCCAGGGGGATCCTCAGACCTGGGCATTTGGTTTAAAAGCTGAGGATCCTGCGTTGTTATCTGTACTGTGGGGAAAAGGGACATTTTGCTCGTAACTGTCCGAACAAGTCAGGAAACGCTCTGACCAGGTGAATTGTGAGGGGGTTCACTTAGGTCTGCAGCTTATCTCCTCAAACAACTCTCTATTAGTCCCTGTTAAGGTTTCCTTTGGCAGCCTCAGTTCTTTGGTGTCGGCTTTTGTCGACAGTGGAGCTGCAGGAAACTTTATGGATTTAACTTGGGTTAAGGCCTTAGGCATTCCACATTTACCGTTAGATAGATGTATCACCATGCATGGCTTAGATGGGGGTCCGCTTTCCAATGGGGTAATTACTCACCGTACACCTCCAGTAGTACTTACAGTAGGAGTCTTACATTCTGAAGATATTGAATTCTACTTTACACATTGCCCGGCAGTTCCTGTTGTTTTGGGTCACCCTTGGCTTGCTTTTCATAATCCCACCATTGATTGGCGGTCCGGGGAGATTTCCCAATGGGGTACCTTTTGTGCTAAAGAATGTATTTCGTATCCAGTCAGAGTTGCAGCAGTCGTCCCAGAGCTCATTCCTGTGGAATACCATGAGTTTGCCGATGTCTTCTCCAAAGGCAATGCAGACATTCTGCCTCCCCATCGGCCCTATGATTGTGCAATTGAGCTAGTTCCAGGTGCCACTTTGCCTAAGGGGAGATTATATGCCTTGTCCGGGCCAGAAACCACGGCCATGAATAATTATATTCAGGAAAGCCTAAAGAAGGGATTTATTAGACCATCGAAATCTCCTTTAAGTGCTGTTTTTTTCTTTGTGGAGAAAAAAGATGGCTCGCTTAGACCATGCATTGATTTTAGGGCTCTGAATAAGATCTCCGTTAAAAACACCTATCCTTTGCCGTTAATTTCTGTGCTTTTTGATCAGTTACATTCCGCCGTGATTTTTTCTAAAATTGACCTTAGGGGAGCTTACAACCTCATCCAAATTAAATCTGGGGATGAGTGGAAGACGGCTTTCAGAACTCAGTCGGGTCACTATGATTACCTGGTGATGCCGTTCGGCCTGTCAAATGCTCCGGCAGTTTTTCAAGACCTCATTAACGATGTTCTCCGTGACTTCCTAGGGAAATTCGTGGTCGTTTATTTAGACGACATCTTGATTTATTCTGAATCCATGGAACAACATGTTACCCAGGTGTGTCTGGTTCTTCAAAAGTTACGTGATAATCATTTATATGCCAAGCTGGAGAAGTGTGATTTTCACATCACAGAAGTATCTTTTTTAGGGTACATAATTTCTCCCCAGGGATTTTCCATGGAACCGAAGAAGCTCCAGGCCATCCTTAATTTGGCGCAACCCACTAATTTAAAAGCAATTCAGCACTTTTTAGGGTTTGCAAATTATTATAGGAGGTTCATTCATTCTTTTTCTGACCTGGTTGCTCCCATAGTAGCTCTGACTAAAAAAGGAGCGGATCCTTCCAATTTGTTGCATGAAGCTGAGTTGTCTTTCCAGGCCTTGAAACAAGCCTTTGTCTCGGCTCCTGTCCTCAGACATCCTAATCCGGAATTGCCCTTTATTGTGGAGGTTGATGCCTTAGAGGTTGGAGTGGGGGCTGTCCTTTCTCAGGAAGATCCGGAGTCTCTGGAGTTACATCCTTGTGCCTTTATGTCCAGGAAATTCTCCTCCGCTGAATCCAACTATGACGTTGGTAATCGGGAGTTACTGGCAGTAAAATGGGCTTTCGAGGAATGGAGGCATTGGCTGGAGGGAGCTAGACATACTATTTCGGTTTTAACTGACCATAAGAACCTGCAATATATTGAATCAGCTAAACGGCTTAATGCTCGGCAGGCACGTTGGGCATTATTTTTTACTCGTTTCAGGTTTATAATCACTTTCAGGCCTGGTTCCAAGAATACAAAAGCTGATATCCTGTCACGTAGCTTTCTTCCGGTTCACAATAGCAATCCTATTGTTACCCCCATAGTTCCATCTTCGGTCATCTGGGCAGGCCTCACACAGGATTTATTTACCCAGTTAAACCAGCTTCAACACCAAGCTCCTATACTTACTCCTGCTGGTCGTCTTTATGTCCCTGAATTTTTGAGAGCCACTGTTTAAACTGAGTTTCATGACAACAAAGTCTCAGGGCATCCGGGTATCACTAAGACCTTGGAGTTAGTCTCTCGCTCAGTGTGGTGGCCTAGTCTTTCTAAAGACGTTAAGGAATTCGTCCATTCCTGTCAGGTTTGTGCACAGCATAAGGTTCCTCGTTCGTTGCCTATCGGGCAACTCATGCCTTTAACTGTTCCTCTCAGGCCATGGTCTCATATTTCCATGGATTTTGTGGTTGACCTTCCCCTTTCAGCCGGATTCCGAGTCATTTGGGTGGTAGTGGACCATTTTAGTAAAATGGCTCATTTTATTGCTCTTCCCAGATTGCCTTCTGCTCAAGGGTTTGCAGTTTTTTTCCTCCGCCATGTGTTCAGGCTTCATGGTTTGCCCACTGATATTGTTTCTGATCGGGGTCCACAATTCATCGCACAATTCTGGAAACGTTTTTGTGCCTCATTGAAGATGAAACTGTCTTTAACATCTGGTTATCACCCACAGTCTAACGGGCAAACCGAATGAGTCACCCAGTCATTAAAACAATATTTACGTTTGTATTCAGCCAAACTCCAGAATGATTGGTCCGAGTTTCTCCCTTTGGCTGAATTTGCTTATAGTAACTCTTGTCATTCCTCCACCAAAGAGTCTCCATTCTTTTCAGTTTATGGTTTTCACCCCAGAACCAATTCTTTTTTTCATCATTCTCCAGTCTCCTCGCTGACCTTAACCTCCCATCTCAGAGCAATTTGGAGAAAAGTGCACCTTGCTCTGAGAAAAGCGGCCTTCCGAGAGAAGACATTTTCTGACAGGCTCCGACGTCCTTGCACTTTGAAGGTGGGAGATAAGGTGTGGTTGTCAACTCGCAATATCAAGCTTTGACAATCCTCGGCTAGACTGGGACCCATATTTATTGGACCGTTTCTTATTATTAAGAAGGTCAACCCAGTTGCCTTTCGGCTTCGTTTACCAAGATCTCTCAGAATTGGAAATACTTTTCACTGTTCCCTTTTGAAACAATATATTTCTTCCAGTAGATTTCCTCGGAGGATCTCTCAGGGTAGATCTCCAGTGGATGTGCAGGGACAACAGGAGTTCTTGGTAGAGAAAGTTCTTGATTCTAGAATGTCCTGGGGTCGGCTTTATTTTTTGGTTCACTGGAAAGGCTATGGTCCGGAGGAAAGGTCTTGGGTCCTGGATAAGGATCTTCGTGCCCCTAAACTCAAGATAGGATTTTTTCTGGAATTTCCTCAGGAATCTGGCTTTAGGGGTTTGTTGACCCCTCATCAAGGGGGGGTACTGTTACGCGCCGTGGTCCGCGATGTCCTGGCGGCCCGGCGCCTATCAACTAGGGACGCAGAGCGTGCTAGCCGCCAGGTCCCTAGAAACGCTGGGACGCCGGGCACGCTGAGCCTCCTGGACCCTAGTAACGGGGATGCCACGGGTGGACCGCGCTCCCCGTTGTAGGGTCAATCAAGTTAACCACACACACACTTGTCTTCTGGTCGTGCAGCAAGACAGCTGCACGGCATTTATGCTAATCTGGCTCTGAACATCTGATTGGAGGACTCCCTGCTAAATACCTTCTCAGTGCTTCACACAGACGCCGGTAATAGCTTCCTGCATCCTGCTTATGTTTGCTGAACGTCTGTTCCAGTCCTGCTGTGTCTGGTCATTCCTGTCCTCAGAGTTCCTGAATCTTGGAGTTGTCATCTCATCCCAAGGAGTCTTCTGGTCCTCAATTGCCCGCAACAGTCACCAGAGGATCTCGTGTGGTTTTCGTGAGTTGCGGCTCTGCCGCGTGCTGCGGCCCAGCCCGCTTCATTTTGTATTCTGTTTCGGAGCATTTGCGGAGGTTTCCGCTTCCACAAGTCCTTTCTGGAACTCGGCGGTGCCGGGTAGGAGAGGTACAAGTGGGTATTTTGGTTGTCCTTTTCCCTGGCGGTTTTCTGCACATATTCTAGTTTTAGGTTAGTTTGTAGCCCCTGGCTTTGTTGTTTAGTTAGAGGGCCCCTTGTTATCACCCTGTCTCGGATTTCTCTTTGTCTCCCATTAAGACCTGAGGGGGCATCGGAGTTGGGCAGACGTAATCCGCCCTTCAAACGCGGCTGCCATGGGCTCAAGCAACCATAGTCTCGCAAGAGATTTCTGACAGCACGGGCGAGACAACGGAGTTAGGGCGCCAGGGGCTATTTCCGTTCCCGCTCCCTTTCCCAGCATTACGCTCCAGTGCTCAGGTCCTTGCTATAAGATCTCCCCAGACCAGAGTGCTGGAATCATAGCACCAACAATAGCAATACATGCTCTGCATTAAGATGCATTAAGGTGATGTTAGACACTTATAATAATGTGACCCCTAGTTTACTAATAGAACAGCAAAAAAAATGATGCTAGATAATTTACTTGGTCTATAAATCACATTATTCACATAATTGTTCATAAAACAGGTGTATAGTGCTGAATTAAGTTCCAGAAAGATATTCACCATTCAGTCATTGTAAATGTTTTGTCCATCCACTATCTGTACATCCTCTGCGTCCACGAGAAAACCTCTGTGAATCTTCTCTTCAGGACCAATAATGAAATATGTCTTCACTGAATTGGGATGTATAGTGTTTAAGTAAGTTCCAGAAAGATGTTCACCATTCAGTCATTGTAAATGTTTTGTCCATCCACTATCTGTACATCCTCTGCGTCCACCAGAAAACCTCTGTGAATCTTCTCTTAAGGACCAAAAATGGAATATGTCTTCACTGAATTGGGATATCAATTAACAGACATCATATTATAGTCTATCAAAGATGATCACAGTCTAGAACATATGACAGTCATAGTGGGCCAATCAGTAGTCCTGGTTCCCCCCCAAAAAGTAGAAAAGACAGCGTGAAGTCTACAGATATGGGTAATAATGATGATCCACCACATTTAAGTGCTCCAATAAATGTGATATAAAATTGGGAACATGTTGCTTTGGTGATCTGCTTACTATATATATTCTTGAACTCTGGTATGTAGCAGTTTTCTTCCTTCTCCTTCCCTTGCATGCAGCTTCCCTCTACTTCAGTAGCTTTATAAAATATATTTAGATACACACTAGTTGTCATAAATTTAATTTGGCCAAATTGGTCATACATAAACCAGAAACATAGAAAAATAAAGAGTTTGTCTCCTAACAGAAACTGATGAATTGAGCAACACATAAAAGGAACAATGATGAAACCTGTGTATAGCTTCCCAAAAGTTGTCACATGGATGTGTCCAAAGTAGGTATACAGTGTCAGTCTACAGTGCAGGCTAGCTGATCAAAGAAAGACACTCTACGATTGATATAAGCAATATCACATTGAATAGGTTCAGAGGTAAGTGAACATTTAGCAGCAATATGGCATAAAACACCACTTCAAAAACATTAGATCAGATTATTATCAAGTCTTTTATGGGTTAGGAACCATCCTACCACTGCAGGCCTACTTTCATGTTGCAAACCAACAGTCTTAGGTTCTATTCACTGTCCAGGATCCTTCTCCCCTGGAACACCGGTGGTCACTGGTGGGACTATGGCCTGGTGGGGTACACTTAAAAGTTCCTCAGCCACCACATACCTCTTGACCATTTCAGCCATTTGGTATTTGTCTGCTGTTTTAGGGTCTGCATGGTTTACCCACTTGCGCAGAGTTATAGGTAGAGACCATAGGTATCGATCCATAACGACATTTTCCATGATCTGTGGTCCTATTAGAGACTGCGGCTGTAGCCATTTTGTGGAAAGATGGCTAAGGTCATGCACTTAAAAGCTGGAAGGCTTTTTTGGTTGGTATTCCAGGTGGTGAGCATGTTGTGCACAAACAAACACTGGGACTCCCAATCAAGTTAGTATTTCTTATATTAGTTTATCATAGTCTTTGGCATCAGGCAGGCATAAGTCAAAATATGCTTTTGTGGTTCCCCAGACATGAAGCCACAAGACTAGCCCACTGATCTTTAGGCCAACTCTCTCTCTCAGCTGTTCTTTCAAAAGTAGTAAGATTAGCTTCAACATCATCACTCTCGAACATCTTTTGCAGAAAGTGACTGTGCCGTATGGACCAAGTGTTAGTTGGAACATCAGTAAAAACATTTCCAGACTGGGCTGCTAGCTGCTGTACCAGCTCTCTTAAGGCCTGGCATTTTTCTTCTTCGGCCACTTACTGCACCCTGGTGGCTTCCTGCTGAGCTCTGATAGCTTTCTGCTGGTGGCTTCCTGCTGAGCCCTGGTGGCTTACTGCTAAATCTTGTTGATTTCATGCTGAACTGATGTAGCCTGCAGCAAGGCCTTAACAATGTCCTCCATGTTATCTTTGGGTGTACCTCAAATGTTGGGACTGTCCCCTTTTGGTGGACACTGGCAGCTTGTCTCTACTATGCCAAGAACCAGAGATATCAGCAATCTCCCACCATCTGTGCAGTAAAGGAGTTATTAGCAGAAATTACTGGTCCAGGTCCTACATGCTGAGCGGAAGATATAACACCCCCTACCGCCAGTGGGATGTCAAAGCTGCTGCTGACAGCACCCCCTACCATTGGAGGATGGCTAGGGGCCTCAGTGCATTGCTTTGTCCAGGAGCATACACTGCTGATAAGACGGTCCTGCCTAATTGTTGATCACTGTTGATTAAGAAATGTGGAACTACAGCACTTGGAATAATCAGTTTCTCATGCAGAACCCTGCCCGTGGGATTATCACATGGCAGAAAATTAGACCCAATCATTCCAAACTATCTGCCATGAAGTCACTTCCAGATTTTTGCCTGAGGGTAGAAATGCAAGTTTTCAATCTGGCACTTCTATTAGACCTCTCCTATAATTATGGGCACCCACACCAACATTGTTTTATCCCTTGAGAAAGTCTGGACATACAGTAGACTAAATACATCAGATCTCCCCTGGTACACTCTGAATCTAAACTGATACCTGTTGTATACAGTACATACAGTATCTTAGCCACAAATATCCCCCTTTTGATGTAACTTACAGATCTCGGATAAGCTGAATATGTTGCAGCTTTATCTATCAAGCACATTCCTACATTGCTGTTAATATTAAAATATATTTTTCTAAGTATTGTACTGTGGCCATTATCTTACATCAAAGTACACAATTTACCAATGAAGTGTTGGACTGGGGCATTAAGGGCCTACCAGGGAAAGGGAATCACGGGGGCCCACTAAGGGGTGTTGCCATATGCTGGAAAGGGTGTGGCCATGTGACCGGGGAGGAGTGGCCAGCCATTATATGCGCCATCTAGCATTGTGTATAAAGAAAAAGAGCTCTACCTCGCTGCCCACTTCAAGCTGTTGTGTATGTGCCTGGGTTACATCAGGAGACAGCAGTAGTATATGCATCTGGGATATACCGGGAAAGAACAGTAGTATATGCACCTGGGTTACATCGGGAGAGAACAGTAGTATATGCGCCTGGGTTTCACCGGGAGAGAACAGTAGTATATGTACCTGGGTTACATCAGGAGAAAGCAGAAGTATATGCTCCTGGGTTACACCAGGAGAGAACAGTAGTATATGCACCTAGGATATACCGGGAGAGAACAGTAGTATATGCGCCTGGGTTACACCAGGAGAGAACAGTAGTATATGCTCCTGGGTTACACCAGGAGAGAACAGTAGTATATGCACCTGGGTTACACCAGGAGAGAACAGTAGTATATGCTCCTGGGTTACACTAGGAGAGAACAGTAGTATATGCACCTGGGATATACCGGGAGAGAACAGTAGTATATGCGCCTGGGTTACACTAGGTGAGAACAGTAGTATATGCACCTGGGTTACACCGGGAGAGAACACAAGAGAAGTAGTATATGTGCCTGGGTTACGCCGGAAGAAAACTGTAGATACACATAAAGACCCCAGTATGGTGCCAGATACAAATAATGACCTCAGCAGTGCCAGGTACACATAATTACTCCAGTATAGTGCCATATACACATAATGACCCCAGTAGTGCCAGATACACATATGCCCCCAATTTTGCAAGATACACATACGCCCCCAGTAGTGCAGTGCCAGGTACACATATACGCCCCCAGCAGAGCAAGATACACATATGCCCCCAGCAGTACCAGATACTTATATGCCCCCACTGTACCAGTTACATTTACTGCCCCTAGTAGAGTGCCAGATATACATATGCACCCTCAGTGCTGCTCGCAGCTGCCACCCAGGTTCTGCTGCTGCTCATGTGTCTGAGGGCCGGGGAGGAGAGCGCAGTGCGCCTCTCCTGCCCCTCAGTCCGACTCTGGCTTCATAACACAGGTAAACAGCATAGACAGTTCTTACAAAGATGACACTACTGTTATTCTAATCTTACCTATGTAAAACATAGTGTGGTAGGTAGCACTAGCAAGACCCACACTACCATTAGGCAAAATGAGGATGGTGTTATGCACACCAGTGCCTGCAGGAAAGTACTGGTGTCAGAACTGTTATGCACTCCAGTGCCTGCATGAAATATACTGGTGTTTGAACTGTTATGCAAAACAAATGGACTCACAGACAGACTGGGGAATATGACATAACGTACACAGAAGGTGATAGGGTAACAAAATACACACAAGGTGAGCAGAGAAGCCCAGAGGCTAAGGAACTGGGTATCTCCCTTGTATTAGAACTGCTCAGATGGGAAAAGCAAGATGTTGTGTTTTAATACGTAGAGAACCCGAAATGCTGTTGCTAAGGGCAACAGCAAAACCCTAAAGGGTTACCAACGGGTGTGGCAGTAAACTCCTTGGTCAGAGACGGAATGATAGACACAAGGAGAGTCTCCACAATCCTAATTCTCACTTGCAGTGCACAGGTTCAGCTTACTGCCACTAAACTGACCCCTGACACCTAGCACAGTGAGACAGGATTAGACAGCCAAGTCTTAGAATACAGCCTCAAACTTGCTAAGTTCACAGAGTAGTAACAGAACCCCAGCAAGCTAAACGACTGACTCCAGTCTTACTGCTAGGTCTGGATTGGCAGAGTGTAATACCAAATCCCCAGGCCTATTTGCAGTAAGCAACAAACAAATACAAAGCTACACAGTTCTGGCTAACTTTCATGAACTGACTAACCAACAAAGATTCAGCAGCATCTGCTTACCCTGAAAAGAGGCCTTATAAAGCAGGTGCTGTCCACGCCCCACTCAGACCTCACAGACTGTGAGCACAAAAACCAGCACCGGATCCCCTGCCGTGCACAGAGCCTATAACCACTGCACAGCAAAAGACCCGAACCGGAGTATCAGCTGCGCTCAGGTTACTCCACTAGCACTTGTCTCCCGGTTGCCATGACGACGTGGCAGCACAGGGCAGGAGACCCTAATAGTACCCCCCGTCTGACGAGGGGTCAAAGAACCCCTACCACCGGGTTTATCGGGGAACTACGAGAAGAAAGAGCGTATCAGTCTGGGGGCATGAAGATCACAACTGCGCACCCACGACCGCTCCTCCGGGCCATACCCCTTCCAGTGCACCAAAAATGACAGCCGACCCCGAACCACCTTGGAGTCAAGAATCCTTTCAACAACAAACTCCCTCTGGCCACGTATCAGAAGAGGGGAAGGTCTTCCACTGGAAGAAGGATTACTAATCGCCCGTTTTAAAAGGGAACAATGAAATGTTTTATTGATACCCAAAGAACGGGGCAGATCTAACTGAAATGCCACCGGATTGATAACCCTGGTGATCTTATAAGGGCCGATGAACCGGGGGCCTCAATTATGAGATGGCTGTCTCAACTTCAAATTCTTGGTAGACAACCAGACGAAGTCTCCTAATTTGAAGCTGCAGGGTCTTTTCCGCTTATCAAAAACCCTTTTGGTCACTAATGACACAGACACAGGGCTTTCTTCACTTTCCGCCAAATACCTCTAAGGACCGAAACCACAGAGGAACCACCAGGCGTGGAGTCCAGGGGGTCAAAATAATTGGCCTTAGGATGATGCCCATACACACAAAGGAGAGATCCCTGTAGCAGAGTGAGCCGCGTTGTTATAGGCAAACTCCGCCATGGACAGATGAGCAACCCAGTCAGTCTGACACTTGGAGACATAACACCTGAGGAACTGCTCCAAGGACTGGTTCACCCTTTCAGTCTGCCCATTAGACTGCGGATGGTAGCCTGACGACAAGCTGACAGAAATCTGGAGATCGGAACAAAATGCCCTCCAGAATTTGGCCACAAACTGGGATCCGCGGTCAGAGACCACATCCAGTGGCAACCCGTGGAGACGCACAACATGCAGCATAAATAATTCAGACAGGCGTCTGGCTGATGGCAGCCCAACCAGTGGAACGAAGTGCGCCATCTTCGAAAACCTGTCAACGACAACCCAGATGGCTGTCATCCCCGAGGATTTGGGCAAGTCCACCACAAAATCCATTGAAATGTGGGTCCATGGCTTAGATGGGATAGAGAGTGGATGTAATGGGCCAACAGGAACCCCTCTAGGAGTCTTATTTCGGGCACAGATGTCACATGCCCGAACCCACTGATCCACATCCTTAGCCACCGAGGGCCACCACACCGCCCTAGATAGCAACTCCCGAGTTCTGGCAATACCCGGGTGACCTGCCGACTTCTTGGCATGGAATTCCAGGAACACTCGCTGTCTTAACCTAGGAGGCACAAACAAAAGACCTACCGGAAGGTCTGGAGGAGCCTGCTCCTGTGCTCTAAGGACTAATGATAAGAGGTCCTGGGTAATGCCCACTTTAATACATGATGGGGAAACAATGGGCAACGGCTCCTCGGTGGTCTCCTGGATTGGAGCAAAACTCCACGAGAGCGCATCAGCCTTGATGTTTTTTGACCCAGGGCGATATGTTATCAAAAAATTAAAGCGAGCAAAAAACAAAGCCCATCGTGCCTGCCTGGCATTGAGACGCTTCGCTGACTCTAAATATGCCAGATTCTTATGGTCAGTGAGAATTGAGACCACAAACTTAGCCCCCTCAAGCCAGTGTCTCCACTCCTCGAGTGCATCCTTAATAGCCAACAATTCCCGGTTACCCACGTCATAATTCATCTCGGTAGGCGAAAATTTACGGGAAAAGTAAGCACAGGGATGAAGGCGATTATCAGACACTCCCATCTGAGAAAGCACTGCCCCAATACCCATCTTAGAGGCATCCACCTCCACCACAAAAGGACGCTCTGGATCTTGGTGTCGCAGCACCTTGGCCGAAACAAATGCCCTTTTGAGACGGGCAAAAGCCGCTTTAGCCTCACAAGACCAGTGAGCAACATCCGCCCCTTTCTTAGTGAGTGACACCAAGGGCGCCACTATAGACGAAAATCCAGCGATAAATCGTCTATAAAAACTCGCAAAGCCCAGGAAACGCTGAAGCGCCTTCAAACTAGTGGGCTGCACCCAATCCAGGACTGCCTGTACCTTGGAACCCTCCATTTGGAAACCTTCTGGGGAGATAATATATCCTAGAAATGCAATTTGCTGAACTTCAAATTCGCACTTCTCCAGCTTCGCCCCAAGCCGGTGGTCTCTGAGTTTCTGGAGGACTAAGCGTACATGCTTCCGATGTTCCTCCAGGGAATGGGAGAAGATTAGGATGTCATCTAAGTATACAACTAAGAATCTATCCAAATATTCCCTGAGCACATCATTCATGAAATCCTGGAAGACTGCCGGGGCATTACAGAGCCCAAAAGGCATCACCAAATATTCATAATGCCCTGAGTGGGTATTAAAGGCAGTCTTCCATTCATCCCCCTCTCTTATTCGGATTAGATTGTACGCACCGCGTAGGTCAATCTTAGAAAAAATGGTGGCAGTACGAAGCTGGTCAAACAAGACCGAAATGAGAGGCAGTGGGTATGAGTTTTTAATCGTGATACGGTTCAATTCCCTGAAGTCGATGCAGGGTCGCAACGAACCGTCCTTTTTACCCACGAAGAAGAACCCCGACCCAACTGGAGACTGTGAAGGTCTGATAAATCCCTTAGCCAAGTTCTCCTGAATGTACTCTGCCATAGCCTGAGTCTCAGGACGTGACAGGGAGTACAACCTGCTCTTGGGAAGCTTAGCATTTGGCAACAAATCAATGGCACAGTCATAGGGGCGATGGGGAGGTAGTACCTCTGCAACTTTTTTGGAGAACACGTCCGCAAAATCTGCATAACACCCTGGCAATCCTGGCAAACTTAGCTGCGAGAGCCTGACTGGAAGGCTCAAGCAACTCCTGAAACAATCAGTACCCCAACTAAGAATCTCCCCAGAGGCCCAGTCAAATTGAGGATTGTGGGCCCTTAACTAGGGTAACCCCAACACCAATGGGGCAAAAGTACAGACAGTCACATAAAAGGACAATTTTTCAGAGTGTGTGGCTCCAATAAACAAAGAAATCTGGCTAGTGCAAGAGGTAATTTTACCTTGGGATAATGGTTCCCCGTTTAACCCACAAATCTCAATTTCCAATGCCAAGGGTACTAAGGGAACAGAGTGTTTCAGGGCGAATTGGCGGTCCATAAAAACCCCGTCGGCCCCACTGTCCACAAAGGCCTCAGTCTTGACAGTTTGACCGAGGATCTTCAAGGTCACCGGAATGATAAAAGTCTTCTTGGGAAATTCTGACTTCTGGCCTGACAGGATATTTCCCATCACCCTCAGGCCCTGAAGTTTTCCGGCTTTTCTGGGCATGATACTACCACATGACCTTTATTCCCACAGTACAAACACAACCCCTGCTGTCTCCTCCGCGTCTTCTCACGCGAGGAGAGGCGGGTAGCCCCAATCTGCATAGGCTCCTCAGAAAATTCCTCAGAGTCTGAGGTTCCCTTGGGAAGGAAGGAAATCTCAGTCTCCCTTTCAAGCCTACGCTCTCTCAGCCGTCTATCCACCCGGATGGATAACTGCATGAGCTGATCCAAGCTATCAGGCAAGGGATATTGTACCAGTTGGTCCTTTATCTGGTTAGAAAGACCTCTTCGGTACTGGTGTCTCAGGGCTGGGTCATTCCACTGGGTATCATGGGCCAACCTCCGAAACTCCGTACAGTAAACCTCAACTGGCCTTCGCCCTTGCTTAAGGATCGAAATCTGAGCCTCGGCTGAGGCCGTCTTGTCAGGGTCATCATACAACATGCCCAATGCCGTAAAAAAAGCATCAACACTTTTAAGCGACGGACAGTCAGGCTGCAACCCATATGCCCAGACCTGTGGGTCTCCTTGTAGCAAGGAAATCACTATGCCCACCCGCTGAATCTCCGACCCAGAAGACTGAGGCCAAAGCCGGAAGTATAGCTTGCAGCTCTCCTTGAAACAAAAGAACTGCGAGCAATCTCCAGAAAAACGATCCGGGAGATTTACTTTCGGCTCCTTAACCCCTGCAGGTGCTGCTGCTGCGGGAGCTCCGCCAGCAACCTGGGAGGTGTGCATTTTAATGGACAAATCATTAAATTGTCGAGTCAGGACCTGCACCTGATCGACCACCTGTTGCAACGTATTTTGAGGGGTATGCTCCATATTCCCACAAAATTTCAACAGGAGTATTAGGCTGCTGAATATGTTATGCACTCCAGTGCCTGCAGGAATGTACTGGTGTTTGAACTGTTATGCAAAACAAATGGACTCACAGACAGACTGGGGAATATGACATAACGTACACAGAAGGTGATAGGGTAACAAAATACACACAAGGTGAACAGAGAAGCCCAGAGGCTAAGGAACTGGGTATCTCCCTTGTATTAGAACTGCTCAGATGGGAAAAGCAAGATGTTGTGTTTTAATACGTAGAGAACCCGAAATGCTGTTGCTAAGGGCAACAGCAAAACCCTAAAGGGTTACCAACGGGTGTGGCAGTAAACTCCTTGGTCAGAGATGGAATGATAGACACAAGGAGAGTCTCCACAATCCTAATTCTCACTTGCAGTGCACAGGTTCAGCTTACTGCCACTAAACTGACCCCTGACACCTAGCACAGTGAGACAGGATTAGACAGGCAAGTCTTAGAATACAGCCGCAAACTTGCTAAGTTCACAGAGTAGTAACAGAACCCCAGCAAGCTAAACGACTGACTCCAGTCTTACTGCTAGGTCTGGATTGGCAGAGTGTAATACCAAATCCCCAGGCCTATTTGCAGTAAGCAACAAACAAATACAAAGCTACACAGTACTGGCTAACTTTCATGAACTGACTAACCAACAAAGATTCAGCAGCATCTGCTTACCCTGAAAAGAGGCCTTATAAAGCAGGTGCTGTCCACGCCCCACTCAGACCTCACAGACTGTGAGCACAAAAACCAGCACCGGATCCCCTGCCGTGCACAGAGCCTATAACCACTGCACAGCAAAAGACCCGAACCGGAGTATCAGCTGCACTCAGGTTACTCCACTAGCACTTGTCTCCCGGTTGCCATGACGACGTGGCAGCACAGGGCAGGAGACCCTAACAGATGGCTACTTAGAGAATCAACATTTCTGGGGCAACTAATACACTGATCAGTGAAAGGATACCACTTGCTTAATGTTTTCATTTTGCTTTGCGGCACCCAATGTTGGGACATGGTGATAATCTGACCTCCTGGGGGGTGCAGTGGCTATGGGTGCTCCAGTTGACACCCCTGGAAGCAGTGAGGCTGCAGAGCGGGGATGCAGTGTCAGGAGTGCTCTGCTAGTGGAAGACAGAGACCTGTTGCTGCTGGGGATGAATGAGCAGCCGGATTGGGGCCTCCCTCCTATGTGTAAGGGCCGAGAAGCTGACGGGACTGGGGAGAGTGTGGCTGCAGGTATGCCATGCACAGAGTTCTCTGCTACCACTGCTCTCCACCGGCAATCAGTGACGTGCGGTGGGCTTCACATCCCTGCCAGCAATGCCATAAGTGCTTATAGTCACCGCCTCCGCCACCGTCGCCCAGGATTTGCGGCTGCTACCACTGCTCCTGCTCTTTCTGAGGGCCAGGGAGGAGAGCGTATGCCATGCACAGAGTCCTCTGCTGTCCTGGCTCCCCAGCAGCAATGCCATTACACTTGCTTACCGTCACCGCAACTGTCTGGGTTGTGCGGCCGCTCCCGCTGCTCCTGCTGCTCTGTATGAGGGCCAGGGAGGAGAGTGAAGTGCGCCTCTCCTGCCCCTCTGGTAGGCCCTGCCCTCACACAAAAGAGGGCATGGCTATGAACCAGTGGGGCTTACCGGTGATCTCACTGGTTTCTCGGTGGCCCAGTCCGAGTCTGCCAGTGAAAAACTAAAAACCACTGTCACTTGTGATACTAATGGTTGGAATGCTTTTGAAACTGCATACAGATTATCCAATAAGCCTTTTTTTAATTTATTTTTTTGTGTTCTTAATGTTCTCAGTTTGAAAGGTTTGAACACACTTTAATTTATTTGAATATATTATGCTACATACTTTTTTAAACCCTTTATTGCACTCTGTTTGGTTAGACAGCTTTATTTTTGCACTGCAATTAAGATTTCAGTTTGGAGACACCTCACCCAAATCTATATCTCTCTGCACATGTTACATCTGCCCCACCTGCAGTGCAACATGGTTTTATGCAGTTGCTTGCTTTTTTGGTTTGCTTCCACATCTAAAAAGTCCCCATTGTCTTAAAAATGTGTACATATTTGAACATGCAGTGTAACCTGAAACTTATCTGACTATGAAGGATTACGGAAAATTGTACACTCACAGTACTGTATTTCACAGCCTGTTCTGCATCTTCACGCCTAGCTTATATTATACAGATGGAGACAGGATTATTGAGCGTGGCTGCATCGCAGTTGGGGGCGATCAGCGTGCCTATGCATGCCTACACCTTGGCACGCCACTGGGACGCTCCCATTTACTTTGAATGGGGTGCATGTGCGTCTACGATGTACGTGCGCCCCATTTGTTCCCGGCGGTCCGCCTCTCTGGGTGCGCCCAGGCACAGACGGAGCCATGATTAGCATGGCTCCATCTGTAGGTGTGCTGCAACATGTTTGTTGCTGTCATTCTTGCAGAACCCAAGTGGTTAAAAGTGGAACTGCAAGTACTTGGGAAAAATCTGGTACAATGCAGCATGTGAGAAAGTATGGCTGTGTTTGGTACGAAATCCCAGCAGTCAGTATCCCAACGGTCAGGATGCCAACAGTAACAATCCCACTGGATCCTGGTAAGTATAAAAACCCTACCCCTAACCCAACCATCCCACAGCCAAACCCTAACTGCCCTCCAACGCAAACACACAAAGCCTAACCCTAATGTTCAACACCCCTGCAAACTAACCCCAAACCTGCTACTAGTGCCTAACCCCCTGTACTTACTGATGGGATCCACTGGGATTCTGCTGTTGGTAATCTGAGTGTCAGAATCGTGTTCGCATCCCTTATGTCTAAGGGAGCCATATATGCTTAGGGACTTGTACAGTTCAGTACTTTGTCTAAAACAAATCTGCTCCTTAAGTAACTGCTAATAATAAGGAGACTTCAAGGCTGAGTTCATGTCAAGTGTGGAATTTACTGTATATTACCTTTTTCAAATATGTTGGTTTATGTTTGCATAATTATGTATAATATTAACTTAGTGTGGGCTACTTACACCTACTTACAGCACTAAATGTAAATGCTGAATAAATACCATACAGTGCCAGCAGATGTGTAAGTTTCATGTCCACTCATGGCTGTGATGCTCTCAATTATAAATCAACTCCATCAATCCCTGCATATATATATATATATATATATATATATATATAGAACGGAGGGTACTGGTGGCACTCAGAGTCTTGCACAATGTGATTTGAAAAAAAGCCAAGTGCATTTACTATTTGATAGAGATGAGCAGGTTCGGTTCCTCGGAATCCGAACCCGCCCGAACTTCAGGTTTTTTTACACGGGGCCGAGCGACTCGGATCTTCCCGCCTTGCTCGGTTAACCCGAGCGCGCCCGAACGTCATCATCCCGCTGTCGGATTCTCGCGAGGCTCGTATTCTATCGCGAGACTCGTATTCTATATAAGGAGCCGCGCGTCGCCGCCATTTTCACACGTGCATTGAGATTGATAGGGAGAGGACGTGGCTGGCGTCCTCTCCGTTTAGACTAGAGTACTAGAGAGAGACACAAATTTTGGGGAGCATATTATTAGGAGGAGTACTACTTGCTGCTGATAGTGTGACCAGTGACCACCAGTTTAATTAATCCGTTCTCTGCCTGAAAAAAAACGATACACAGTGTGACACAGTCACATACCATATCTGTGCTCAGCCCAGTGTGCTGCATCATATGTAATACTGTATATCATTATCTGACTGTGCTGAGTGCTCACTGCTCACACAGCTTAATTGTGGGGGAGACTGGGGAGCAGTTATAGCAGGAGTACATATTTTAGTACAGTGCACACTTTTGCTGCCAGAGTGCCACTGCCAGTGTGACTGACCAGTGACCACTGACCACCAGTATTGTGATTGTCTGCTGACCACCAGTATATTGTGATTGTCTGCCTGAAAAAGTTAAACACTCGTCGTATGGTGTTTTTATAAACGCATTCTGCAGACAGTGTCCAGCAGGTCCGTCATTACATAATATATACCTGTCCGGCTGCAGTACTAGTGTGATATATATATATATTTTAATTTTATCTCATTATCATCCAGTCTATATTAGCAGCAGACACAGTATGGTAGTCCACGGCTGTAGCTACCTCTGTGTCGGCAGTCGCTCGTCCATCCATAATTGTATACCACCTACCCGTGGTTTTTTTTTTTTCTATCTTCTTGATACTAGTAGCTTACTTTAGGAGTCTGCAGTGCTGAGTCTGACAGACAGTGTCCAGCAGGTCCATCATTACATAATATATACCTGTCCGGCTGCAGTACTAGTGTGATATATATATATATTTTAATTTTATCTCATTGTCATCCAGTCTATATTAGCAGCAGACACAGTACGGTAGTCCACGGCTGTAGCTACCTCTGTGTCGGCAGTCGCTCGTCCATCCATAATTGTATACCACCTACCCGTGGTTTTTTTTTTTTTTCTATCTTCTTGATACTAGTAGCTTACTTTAGGAGTCTGCAGTGCTGACAGACAGTGTCCAGCAGGTCCGTCATTACATAATATTTACCTGTCCGGCTGCAGTACTAGTGTGATATATATATATATATTTTAATTTTATCTCATTATCATCCAGTCTATATTAGCAGCAGACACAGTACGGTAGTCCATGGCTGTAGCTACCTCTGTGTCGGCAGTGGCTCGTCCATCCATAATTGTATACCACCTACCCGTGTTTTTTTTTTTCTATCTTCTTGATACTAGTAGCTTACTTTAGGAGTCTGCAGTGCTGACAGACAGTGTCCAGCAGGTCCGTCATTACATAATATATACCTGTCCGGCTGCAGTACTAGTGTGGTATATATATATATTTTAATTTTATCTCATTATCATCCAGTCTATATTAGCAGCAGACACAGTACGGTAGTCCACGGCTGTAGCTACCTCTGTGTCGGCAGTCGCTCGTCCATCCATAATTGTATACCACCTACCCGTGGTTTTTTTTTTCTATCTTCTTGATACTAGTAGCTTACTTTAGGAGTCTGCAGTGCTGAGTCTGACTGACAGTGTCCAGCAGGTCCGTCATTACATAATATATACCTGTCCGGCTGCAGTACTAGTGTGATATATATATATATTTTAATTTTATCTCATCATCCAGTCTATATTAGCAGCAGACACAGTACGGTAGTCCACGGCTGTAGCTACCTCTGTGTCGGCAGTCGCTCGTCCATCCATAATTGTATACCACCTACCCGTGGTTTTTTTTTTTTCTATCTTCTTGATACTAGTAGCTTACTTTAGGAGTCTGCAGTGCTGACAGACAGTGTCCAGCAGGTCCGTCATTACATAATATATACCTGTCCGGCTGCAGTACTAGTGTGATATATATATATATATTTTAATTTTATCTCATTATCATCCAGTCTATATTAGCAGCAGACACAGTACGGTAGTCCACGGCTGTAGCTACCTCTGTGTCGGCAGTCGCTCGTCCATCCATAAGTATACTAGTATCCATCCATCTCCATTGTTTACCTGAGGTGCCTTTTAGTTGTGCCTATTAAAATATGGAGAACAAAAATGTTGAGGTTCCAAAAATAGGGAAAGATCAAGATCGACTTCCACCTCGTGCTGAAGCTGCTGCCACTAGTCATGGCCGAGACGATGAAATGCCATCAACGTCGTCTGCCAAGGCCGATGCCCAATGTCATAGTACAGAGCATGTAAAATCCAAAACACCAAATATCAGTAAAAAAAGGACTCAAAAATCTAAAATAAAATTGTCGGAGGAGAAGCGTAAACTTGCCACACGGAGTGGCAAGGAACGGCTGAGGCCCTGGCCTATGTTCATGGCTAGTGGTTCAGCTTCACATGAGGATGGAAGCACTCAGCCTCTCGCTAGAAAAATGAAAAGACTCAAGCTGGCAAAAGCACAGCAAAGAACTGTGCGTTCTTCGAAATCCCAAATCCACAAGGAGAGTCCAATTGTGTCGGTTGCGATGCCTGACCTTCCCAACACTGGACGTGAAGAGCATGCGCCTTCCACCATTTGCACGCCCCCTGCAAGTGCTGGAAGGAGCACCCGCAGTCCAGTTCCTGATAGTCAGATTGAAGTTGTCAGTGTTGAAGTACACCAGGATGAGGAGGATATGGGTGTTGCTGGCGCTGGGGAGGAAATTGACAAGGAGGATTCTAATGGTGAGGTGGTTTGTTTAAGTCAGGCACCCGGTAAGACACCTGTTGTCCGTGGGAGGAATATGGCCATTGACATGCCTGGTGAAAATACCAAAAAAATCAGCTCTTCGGTGTGGAAGTATTTCACCAGAAATCCGGACAACATTTGTCAAGCCGTGTGTTGCCTTTGTCAAGCTGTAATAAGTAGGGGTAAGGACGTTAACCACCTCGGAACATCCTCCATTATACGTCACCTGCAGCACATTCATAATAAGTCAGTGACAAGTTCAAAAACTTTGGGCGACAGCGGAAGCAGTCCACTGACCAGTAAATCCCTTCCTCTTGTAACCAAGCTCACGCAAACCACCCCACCAACTCCCTCAGTGTCAATTTCCTCCTTCCCCAGGAATGCCAATAGTCCTGCAGGCCATGTCACTGGCAATTCTGACGAGTCCTCTCCTGCCTGGGATTCCTCCGATGCATCCTTGTGTGTAACGCCTACTGCTGCTGGCGCTGCTGTTGTTGCTGCTGGGAGTCGATGGTCATCCCAGAGGGGAAGTCGTAAGCCCACTTTTACTACTTCCACCAAGCAATTGACTGTCCAACAGTCCTTTGCGAGGAAGATGAAATATCACAGCAGTCATCCTATTGCAAAGCGGATAACTGAGGCCTTGACAACTATGTTGGTGTTAGACGTGCGTCCGGTATCCGCCGTTAGTTCACAGGGAACTAGACAATTTCTTGAGGTAGTGTGCCCCCGTTACCAAATACCATCTAGGTTCCATTTCTCTAGGCAGGCGATACCGAGAATGTACACGGACGTCAGAAAAATACTCACCAGTGTCCTAAAAAATGCAGTTGTACCCAATGTCCACTTAACCACGGACATGTGGACAAGTGGAGCAGGGCAGGGTCAGGACTATATGACTGTGACAGCCCACTGGGTAGATGTATGGACTCCCGCCGCAAGAACAGCAGCGGCGGCACCAGTAGCAGCATCTCGCAAACGCCAACTCTTTCCTAGGCAGGCTACGCTTTGTATCACCGGTTTCCAGAATACGCACACAGCTGAAAACCTCTTACGGCAACTGAGGAAGATCATCGCGGAATGGCTTACCCCAATTGGACTCTCCTGTGGATTTGTGGCATCGGACAACGCCAGCAATATTGTGTGTGCATTAAATATGGGCAAATTCCAGCACGTCCCATGTTTTGCACATACCTTGAATTTGGTGGTGCAGAATTATTTAAAAAACGAGAGGGGCGTGCAAGAGATGCTGTCGGTGGCCAGAAGAATTGCGGGACACTTTCGGCGTACAGGCACCACGTACAGAAGACTGGAGCACCACCAAAAACGCCTGAACCTGCCCTGCCATCATCTGAAGCAAGAAGTGGTAACGAGGTGGAATTCAACCCTCTATATGCTTCAGAGGTTGGAGGAGCAGCAAAAGGCCATTCAAGCCTATACAATTGAGCACGATATAGGAGATGGAATGCACCTGTCTCAAGTGCAGTGGAGAATGATTTCAACGTTGTGCAAGGTTCTGATGCCCTTTGAACTTGCCACACGTGAAGTCAGTTCAGACACTGCCAGCCTGAGTCAGGTCATTCCCCTCATCAGGCTTTTGCAGAAGAAGCTGGAGGCATTGAAGAAGGAGCTAACACGGAGCGATTCCGCTAGGCATGTGGGACTTGTGGATGCAGCCCTTAATTCGCTTAACAAGGATTCACGGGTGGTCAATCTGTTGAAATCAGAGCACTACATTTTGGCCACCGTGCTCGATCCTAGATTTAAAGCCTACCTTGGATCTCTCTTTCCGGCAGACACAGGTCTGCTGGGGTTGAAAGACCTGCTGGTGACAAAATTGTCAAGTCAAGCGGAACGCGACCTGTCAACATCTCCTCCTTCACATTCTCCCGCAACTGGGGGTGCGAGGAAAAGGCTCAGAATTCCGAGCCCACCCGCTGGCGGTGATGCAGGGCAGTCTGGAGCGACTGCTGATGCTGACATCTGGTCCGGACTGAAGGACCTGACAACGATTACGGACATGTCGTCTACTGTCACTGCATATGATTCTCTCAACATTGATAGAATGGTGGAGGATTATATGAGTGACCGCATCCAAGTAGGCACGTCACACAGTCCGTACTTATACTGGCAGGAAAAAGAGGCAATTTGGAGGCCCTTGCACAAACTGGCTTTATTCTACCTAAGTTGCCCTCCCACAAGTGTGTACTCCGAAAGAGTGTTTAGTGCCGCCGCTCACCTTGTCAGCAATCGGCGTACGAGGTTACATCCAGAAAATGTGGAGAAGATGATGTTCATTAAAATGAATTATAATCAATTCCTCCGCGGAGACATTGACCAGCAGCAATTGCCTCCACAAAGTACACAGGGAGCTGAGATGGTGGATTCCAGTGGGGACGAATTGATAATCTGTGAGGAGGGGGATGTACACGGTGATATATCGGAGGGTGAAGATGAGGTGGACATCTTGCCTCTGTAGAGCCAGTTTGTGCAAGGAGAGATTAATTGCTTCTTTTTTGGGGGGGGTCCAAACCAACCCGTCATATCAGTCACAGTCGTGTGGCAGACCCTGTCACTGAAATGATGGGTTGGTTAAAGTGTGCATGTCCTGTTTTGTTTATACAACATAAGGGTGGGTGGGAGGGCCCAAGGATAATTCCATCTTGCACCTCTTTTTTCTTTTCTTTTTCTTTGCATCATGTGCTGATTGGGGAGGTTTTTTTGGAAGGGACATCCTGCGTGACACTGCAGTGCCACTCCTAGATGGGCCCGGTGTTTGTGTCGGCCACTAGGGTCGCTAATCTTACTCACACAGCTACCTCATTGCGCCTCTTTTTTTCTTTGCGTCATGTGCTGTTTGGGGAGGGTTTTTTGGAAGGGACATCCTGCGTGACACTGCAGTGCCACTCCTAGATGTGCCCGGTGTTTGTGTCGGCCACTAGGGTCGCTAATCTTACTCACACAGTCAGCTACCTCATTGCGCCTCTTTTTTTCTTTGCGTCATGTGCTGTTTGGGGAGGGTTTTTTGGAAGGGCCATCCTGCGTGACACTGCAGTGCCACTCCTAGATGGGCCCGGTGTTTGTGTCGGCCACTAGGGTCGCTTATCTTACTCACACAGCGACCTCGGTGCAAATTTTAGGACTAAAAATAATATTGTGAGGTGTGATGTGTTCAGAATAGGCTGAAAATGAGTGTAAATTATGTTTTTTGAGGTTAATAATACTTTGGGATCAAAATTACCCCCAAATTCTATGATTTAAGCTGTTTTTTAGGGTTTTTTTAAAAAAACACCCGAATCCAAAACACACCCGAATCCGACAAAAAAAATTCGGTGAGGTTTTGCCAAAACGCGGTCGAACCCAAAACACGGCCGCGGAACCGAACCCAAAACCAAAACACAAAACCCGAAAAATTTCCGGCGCTCATCTCTAGTAAATACTGGCTGCTTTATTTTTACACTGCAATTTAGATTTCAGATTGAACTCACCACACCCAAATCTATCTCTCTCTGCACATGTTAAATCTGCCCCCCTGCAGTGCACATGGTTTTGCCCAACTGCTAAAAAATGTCCTGCTGCGATCAACTTGGAATTACCCCCCCTGTTTTTATGCTCACCATGGATGTCTCTGGTATTTGGTACACATTATAAACATTTCCCAATGTTTGACTCAATGAGAGCTGGCAGAAGAATAATGAACACATTCTCTACCCGGTAAGAATAGCAGAGTGAGTAGAATAGAATACATGTACTGGTGGCCTCTATGATCACAAGTTTTATCTTTCATTCTGCTAATGTAATTGCATCCTGGTGTTTTTACCAGATTTAAATGACAAATACATTACTTGTGTGGTAGGTGAGCCCCATATACGGGGAGATCACTATTGGGCTTGTCACTATATAATAGAACAGACACCATATCAGATATACAGCACAGGAAGGTGTCTACAGTTGGTAAAAATTTTCATAAAATGTTAATTTAAATTTGTGTTTTGACAAGGTTTTGTAAGGAAACATTTTTCAATGGAACTAAAGTGACTGTAAATGTTAGAAATTTTAATGATATACAGTATAGTACTATAATATGATTATAGAGGACGTGTAACCTTGAATGCTACTGTGTAGTCCATAGGCAAATACAGGGAGAGTTTCCAGAAACCCCCCCTCCTCTTGGCAGGTGGCTCAAAGTATATGAAAACAATAGCAATGGTATATAACACGATTACTAGACCTGCCGCCACATCATGCAGTGTAAGGGACAGAGCGGAACTGCTGCACATGCCCAGTGGTAGCAGATTCTTCTACCAAGTTTGTTGTGTGGGGATCTGAGAGTAGCTGCCAGGAAGAAGAGACAGGAGCCTTTACCATGAGGTGGGAGAATGTGTGCTTAGAAAGTGCAGTACTGGTTCTATTATGTTTTGGCATTCATTTATTATTACTTTTCTTGACCATTTATTTATATTGTTTAAATGATTGAAACAGCCAATACTAGAAACCATCTATAGTGTTAAATATTAATACTGTAATAAATACAGTATCCAGTATATAAAAATGATAATAATAGACCTGGTGGTTTTGTTGGAACCCTACTCTGAAATTTAGGACTCTGAAATCACCCCCATTTTGTGTCATCTCTTCTAGGGGTGGACTATTCCACCCTGGATAATCCTACACTGTGCACCCAAGATGGCTGCTGTACCTGGTACCATGTGAGGGTGGAATACACAACCCTTGGAATGATATTACCCAAAAATGCCTTCACCAGTCATGTATTATGCTTTCTGTGTGCTTAAGGTTTTCTTTTATGTCTGTGTTGCTTATCTATTGCTGTATTACTTAAATCCTCTGTATTATGTACATTGTTTTTGATGTCTGTAAAGTGCATTGAATCCTGTTGGAGAAAGAGCGCTATATAAATAATATGATTAATTATTAACATTAATGTCCAGGGTCGTTACTAGGTTCTTCTTCCGCTCCCCCAGACTCCCGCATTTGTTCTAATGTTCCACAGAGTGGGAGATTGTGGACTACATTTGGAAACCCTCGTTTAGAAATCTTGTGTTTGCAACTGTAGTCTAACCATTATTTATTTCTGCTCAATATGAGATATTATCTGTAGCTAAATTATACCAGCACTGTAACATTATTCTTTATAAGTAAAGAAAAAGCAAATAAAGGATTTGTTTACACTGTACATGTTTTCTGAAGTCTGCACTGTGCATTCTGAAGGCCCATTAAATGCACTTTTGATGTTTCCATTACAATAAATAATCCAAGTAAATAGCCCGGCACACGCACACACATTCTCTAGTAAGGGTTAACTTTGATTTGTTTAATAAGAACTTCTACAATGTCTGCAGTGTTAAAGCTCAGTAAAACACAATGAAGTTCTACAGGACAGCTCATCGAGAACACAGGACCTCTTTCAGGTTCAGTAGCAGTTCTGCGAAAATCGCATAATGAGAGCCGCCCAGCACAGAGCAAGATCGCCCAGCATGTGCAGCACCGTCCTGCAGAAGCTGAGAACCATAGGGAATACCGGTTGCGCCCCTGCATACGCAGTCGCACCACCCTAAAAATGGCCATGACATGCCTGCATTTTCCCGCACCACTACCCACCAACGCCGTGTTGCCACCCCGGAACGCCCGTTGGGTGTCAATCATCTCATCATGCCGGGATGCGATCACATTGTGAAAGTCTGCGTATGCACAGTGCGAATACAGCGCTTGCGCAGATGGACAATAATCGTCCGATTTGCGTTTTTGCAGTTTTGCAAAAGAACCTGAGTAAGGAACATAGGGGCAGATGTATTAAGCCTGAAGAAGTGATAAAGCAGTGATAAGTGGGTTTAAAGAATGGCAGGTAGAAGCTGATTGGCTGGTGCGTTATCACCTTACACTTATCACTGCTTTATCCCTTCTCCAGGATTAATGCATCTCCCCCACAGTACACTGTGCTTCGTGGAAGCCTTGAATCACATTACTGTAGGTTTTATAGTGTTAACGTTGTCAAAGTCAGAAAAATATCGCGCTGCACGTTGCCATATATTCACCTCATGCGCGTGCCCGCTGCACATGCACTTTCACTGGCGTGCGTGCGTATACTCGCAAATGCGTGACGACGCTTCTATGAGCGTACGCTTGAGCGCATGGTATGTGCACTTACGGTAGAGTTTGTGTGCGTCTAGCGAGCGACTCAATCGCTGGATAATAAATCCATATAGCAGGTTTTATAAGTCATATTCCCTTTAGTGATAAATGTAAGTTTGGTTAATGTAACTTGTTCACGGACTTGGGAATCCCTCTTTACGTGGTACAAAGGGTCTGATTAAGGTAGAACAGTTGTGTCTGGTACCTAACCGAAGAGTATTTTAATAGCAATAATCCGGTGTTGGTTAGGTACAGATTAATCGCTCCTGCATATTAGTAGTTTCTGGACATTTCATATATTTGCAGTTCATTATCCATGCGGCGGGAATCCAGAGATTCCCTCCCACCTGAGCTGATTGTAATAGTCACAGCCCACCTGTTCAAACTAACCTATGACCTTTTGTTATGATGCGAGGAGACATTCCTGTGTCCAATGAACAATGAGATTATAGGTCCCTTTGTAGTATACTGTATGCAGTGTATATAAGGACAAGCCGACCTGGGCCAGCTCCACTCTCTACTCTTCTCAACGGTTCTCATCACTGATAATCGGGAGCTGGATATCCGGGAAGGCGCATGCGATTGTTCCCCTTTGTGCGTAAGTTCTCTGCAGCCATTTTACCTCATGTTTATTGTAAGCCATTCTCTCTCTCTCTTTTCCCTTAAATGTAATTGTGCCACTATTGTATATTTCTGTCTAGATAACCTGTTAGAATTATATGTTAGTATGTAGTGTATGACTTGTTAACTGTTTCTCTTTTCGATATAACTTAAGACGCTTGTTAGTAAAGGTGTTGGAACCTTAGCACGCTATTGTGTGTTCATTATATTGCAAAGAGTAATAAGAGCGTCTCGATCGCTCAAACAGCTTTAGCATTATTAAGGTTAAGCAGCCTTATATCGCTACAGTGTCTCAGAACAAGGTTTACAGCATAAGAGTGTCCTTTCTGTGTGTTACAATCAAGGTTTATTGATTGTCATAGTGTGAGCGTCTGTGCCGCTCGTGATCTCCTCGTGGTCTCGAGCGTCCGCTACGCTGGTAGTGTATCATTACGTTAGTCGGCAGCCTATAGCATGCTTGAATCTACGCATTTAGCCGTGAGCGAACGTGCTGCTCGTGCGTCTCAACCTCAGATAAGCGTCCGCTACGCTAAGTGCGTACCCTTACGGTATCTCATACGCCAATTGCGTATTTAGTCTCTTACCCATATAGTGAAGGTTATAAGGTAATCAATATCAGCATTATCAACGTTATTGTAACAGTGACTACACAATGCAATCTAGATGTAGCCACTGTCATTGTTGTCGTGATTAGACAATGCAATCTCTGTGGATCGCGGGTGAACGTGAACGTATATGAACACACTTGCAGCAGCATGTTATACAGGGGTGCAGTTATTCTATATGGGTGCAGTTATTCTATATGGGATCAGTCTATGTGCTGTGTGTGTTTAGGAATGTGACTAGGATTTCAGAGGAAGTTCTGAAAAAAGGTTAAAACAATGTATAAACAGATAATATCTGGCATCCTAACATTGTACAGAATATTGATTTATGGATGAACATGAAACCTCATATCTGATGTAATTATACTCTATACTCAGCACTCATGAAGAATATGTGTATATGCATAGATTCATGCATGTAAACAATATATATATACCCCTTGATGAAGTCTATCATAGACAAAACACGTTGGGCTAACCCTTGATGACCTCTATCCAAGATAAGATATACACATATCTTTTATCTATATCTATGTGCTTTTATTCTAATACTTTGTATATCTTGAATTAATTTATTTATTTATTTATTTATTTTTTGTTTTTGTGTTCCTATGAAACCAATTATTTTGGTATATGTCAGATGTGAATATTTTTAGAAAAATTTTTTATTCTTTTTTATTGGCTCCTGTTATTATAATAAATTGTATATATATTCTTTATACACTGGGTACTAGTCTTTTAAATAGCTGTATTAACACCGTTGGTCGCTTAGAACCCCTCAACATTTATATATATATATATATATATATATATAATATCCCAAAAAATCCTTGAGTGCCGCTGTCATCTTTTTTGGGATATTGCATGATCGTCATCAGGAGGCACCAGGGTCACGTTCAGCCATAAGGAGGAGTGCCGGTCCATACTTGCTATATATATATATATATATATATATATATATAGCACTCACCTACTGAAATCCCAATTGTATTACGCCTTAAAAAGTGATAAAGTGGAGAGTGTTTGAGCAACATATGCTCCAAACACAGGGGCGCTTTAAGAGAAGAGGAGGCCTGTGTCCAGCCTCCTCCGTTCAGCTCCTCTGCTCTCTGCCTTCAGTGCTGAGAGTCTGAGCACTAGGGGGCTCAGACTCTACTGCGTATGCGCAGATCTCTAAGAAAATGGCCACTGCACCTTTTTCACAGTGTTTTATCAGTATTTAAAAAATTGGGTGCAGTGTGTGTGGTGGGGGTCTCCTCTGTACTCAGGGGCCCGTGTGCACCGCACACACTGCACCCATTATAGATATGCCAATGTGCTCAAGTGGGTTTAGGTACTGGCTCACTGATTTAAAGAGACAGAACCACACCCTAGCATTTTCATTATTGAGCACCTGGGAGAAAGGAACTGGCAGAACTTACATATAGGGGTGCAAGAGAGGGTGTGACCACACAATTTTACATAAACAATTGGTTTCAGTCCACAGCACTCAGCCTACTGAGGTGCCAGGGATATGTGACCACAAGTTTTAAATAAAAAAATCTGTGCTGTGATGTGGATTGAAACCAACTGTTTATGTAAATGTTGTGGTCACACTGCATGAGAAAGCTGTGACCACAAAAAGATTAATAAAAAATTAACCCAAATATACACATACAGAAATCCACCACACCCGCCATGCCTAGGAATGGGGTGCACACCTGCTATCGCCACTCCCATGTTGGGGTGACCACATTGCTTACATAAATAAAAACAGAGAGCTCAGCACTCACCGTAGTAAGCTCACTCTCCTTAATACATTAATAGATAAATAATGGGGTTTTGGGTCATGGATTGTACAATGCACTTAAGCTTGCAGCCAGTGGCGGATCCAGGGGGGGGGGGCACTCGGGCTCGTGCCCCCCTGTCATTTGTGGCTTCCCCCCGCCCCGCGGCGTCGGTGCCGCACAGGGAGATGACGAGCGCCCGCTGAGATTGTGTTACCAGCGGGCGCCCGTCTCCCTGCACAGCGGTAGCCGGAGGCAGGAGCTCAGTACTGAGCTCCGGCTTCCGGCGCTGTCACTGCACCGTGCGCTATGGGAGAGACGTCAGTCATGACGTCTCTCTCATAGTACTGAGGAGAGGACGCCAGCCAGAAGGAGGACTGCAGCGGCGCGGGAACGGGGCTCGGTAAGTATTATGTTTTTTCTTCCTTAATGCAGCGGGGGCATCTCCTGGGGGAAACTACGGGGGGACATTACTACTGGGGGGGCACCAACAACGGGCATTACTACTGGGGGGGCATCAACAAGGGGCATTACTACTGAGGGGGGCATTACTACCGGGGGCATTATACCTGGAGGCATCACTACTGGGGGGGCAGCTACTGGAGGCATTATTACTGGGGGGGCAGCTACTGGGGGTATTATTACTGGGGGGCACCTACAGGGGGCATTACTACTTGGGGGCTAAACTACAGGGGCATTACTACTTGGGGGCTAAACTACAGGGGCATTACTACTTGGGGGCTAAACTACAGGGGGAGCCAAACTACTGGGGGCATAACTACAGGGGCCAAACTATTGGGGGCATTACTACTTGTGGGCTAAACTACAGGGGAGCCAAACTACTGGGGGCATAACTACAAGGGCCAAACTATTGGGAGCATTACTACTTGGGGGCTAAACTACAGGGGGAGCCAAACTACTGGGGGCATAACTACAGGGGCCAAACTATTGGGGGCATTACTACTGGAGGCTAAATATAAGGGGGGCATAACTACAGGGGCTAAACTGCAATGGGGCAAGCTACAGGGGGGCATTACTACTGGTGGCTAAACTATAAGGGGGGCATAACTACAGGGGCTAAACTACAATGGGGCAAACTATAGGAGGGTATTACTACTGGTGGCTAAACTACTGGGGTCATAACTGCAGGGGCATTACCACTGGGGGCATAATGACTGGGGGCATTACTACAGGCAACATTACTACTGGGGGCAATACGGGCATTGCATAAGGGACACCACTACTATGGGGTCTATATAAGGGGCACTACCAGTACAGTGGACATTGCATAATGAGGGCTACAACTGTGGGCATTGTATAAGAAGCGCCACCTCACATGCACCGAAGCCGCAGGCAAATGTACTTGCCCCTTCCGTGGTGCCCCCCCTATCATTTTCTTCTGGATCCGCCCCTGCTTGCAGCCCAACATCAAGGGACCCCACTTCATGATTTATTTAAGTCATGTTGAGCTGCAATCTCTCTTATATAACTAATATATGTATTAGGTTAAACATCAGCAATTTTTCTGACAGGTAACTGTTACAAAGTTAAGACAACACAGATCCTATTCTGTTCCAATAAGGTTTGTTCCCATAGTGGAGGATCTAAGTTTAACACATCTGAAGGTATGTGTTATCCTAGAAATTTGGAAGCTACCATGTGTGTCTATTCATGCATACTGTACATTTCCTCTCTTTGTTCTTTATGCCACTAACAAGATATATGTATAATATGTTCTACCAGATGTAGTCCAATTTTTGCATTTGTATCTGTAAAACAGTTGTGTGTAATGTTTTGGTATCTTTTAGAAGTCAAGATCTATTGTAATGTTAAAATATGATGCATTGTATACTCCTTATTTTTTTTTTGTTATACCCTTATGAAGTATCATCAAGAGATGAAACGCGTCGTGTAGTTCTTGCAAGAATGATCCCCATTCTTCACAACAGAAAGTGGGGAGATGATTATCTATCATTTAACGGACACTGTTAATTGAATGTGCAATTCTATTCAATATTGATATTTAAAATTTTCTAATTGGAATACTTGTTTTGAATTGTGTTGGCACAGAGGAGCTGGTTTCCCAGAATAAAAGGGTTCGACCGATATATGTAGGTCTGAACATATAGGTGCCATTTAACTATTGTTTCTTTGAGTCTTTTGGTTTCTATTACAGGGTACCTAGTAAAAACCGCAGCCTTGAAATTCTCTCTCTCTCTCTCTCTCTCTCTGTCTCTATACATATATATATATATATATATATATATATTGACTGTCATATTATACCTTTCGATATACTATTGTTGTCTCTGAGTGCCGTTTCATTTCCTGGATGTATATATATATATATATATATATATAGATAGATAGATAGATAGATAGATAGATAGATAGATAAAGATTAAAGATGAATAATCATAGTGAATACAGTCAATAAGCAATTCAGCTTCAATATAATAAGTGACTAACGACTGAATAGTAAAAAATTCTAGTTCTTGTAATAAACGTAGTTGCAGAGTCTGGGAAAGTCTATAGGATGTAGAATGGCGGAATGTTAAATATTCTGGTTTTACTAAAAAGGTAAGTGCTAAAGGAAATATCATTGTTTGAAACTATGTGTAACTTGTTTTAAATTAAGAAACTTATTGTTATATCTGTTTCTGTGATAAACGGGGTATCTTGTTAAAATTGTTATATGCTATAACTTTTCTCCTACTGCCATCTACTGGCCAATACTGAATTAGTTGTATAATGGAAGAACAGGAACGAACAGTGACAAGGACTGTCTAATGAAGAGTTAATTATTAAAAACTAACAATAATCTTGTATGATAGTTTTGTGTTACTAACCCAATGTTTTATGAGTTGTGTATAGAGATGTGTCCAGCCCCTTCTTACCCATGACTATTTGCAATTACGCGTCATTTGCCATGACTAGTGTGACCGGAAATGTGCGTGTGCACTGAGTATGCACCTGGGACCCAAAGAATTGCATGTTGCGTACGCTCCCGTAAACGAGTCGCAATCGGGTGCGGCTAGTCGCAGTTGTGATGCATACACACGAGCGACTCATTTGTGGTAAGGATGAGGCTGGATATATCTGTATGATCAGTCCTTCAATGATTTCATATAGACTTTTATTATTGATGGTTGAACTGTGGCCCTCATTCCAAGTTGTTCGCTCGGAAAATGTAATTGCATTGCAGCGATTTTCCGCTTAGTGCGCATGCGCAATGTCCACACTGCGACTGCGCCAAGTAAATTTTGCTGTAAGTTTGGATTTTTACTCATGGCTTTTTCATCGCTCAGGCGATCGGAGTGAGATTGACAGGAAATGGGTGTTTCTGGGCAGAAACAGGCTGTTTTATGGGCGTGCGGGAAAAAATGCTACCGTTTCTGGGAAAAACGCGGGAGTGGCTGGAGAAACGGAGGAGTGTCTGGGCGAACGCTGGGTGTGTTTGTGACGTCAAACCTGGAACGACAAGCACTGAACTGATCGCAGATGCCGAGTAAGTGTCGAGCTACTCAGAAACTGCACAGAGATGTCTTATCGCAAAATTGCGAATCTTTCGTTCGCAATTTTACTATGCTAAGATTCACTCCCAGTAGGCGGCGGCTTAGCGTGTGCAATGCTGCTAAAAGCAGCTTGCGAGCGAACAACTCGGAATGACCACCTGAATTTTAATACTATATTGGATATTTTTTGAACCTTCAGGAATAAAACATAAGACGTTGCATCATACATAGACTGGAAACCCCAATTATTGCAGTACTCAAATAGAAGACTCGCCTAAAACCAAGGACAAATTACAAGGAATTCTCAATGCTTTACCCAGTGTTGTTATTCAATGTCCATGTGTACAAGTGCTGATATAAGGTACAGTATTTGTGTGGTTTCTCCTGAGTACTGGTACATTTTCAGGTCAATATTCTTTTAATAAACAGAATGATTTGATTTACGCATTACAAACACTGATCAGTGTATTCATTGCAGTATCTACAATTTCAAGATTTAACATTTACAGAAAAAATTACTAATGTCAAAATGTCAAAGTTGGCTTAGATATATATCTCAAATGTAGCTCTTATTTTAATACATATCATTGATGTCTGCCCTAAAGTAGATGTAGAGATGAGCGGATTCGTTTCTCAGAGAACCGAGCACGGATCCGAGTCAGGCTCTGGGTTTTCCCGCCTGACTCGGAAACCAGAACGAGGCAAAACGTCATCATCCTGCAGTCGGATTCTCGCGGGGTTTGGATTCAATATAAGGATCCGAGCTTTGCCGCCATTTTCATTCCGGCATTGGAGAGTGTAGAGAAAGGACATGTCTCCATTCTCTCAGTGTCCTCAGTGTACGTGTCTTGTGCTGCATCTGTCCATTCACAGTGGTTGTGTCCTCTGCTGCCATATGTCCAGTGCAGTCCAGTGGTGCTGTGTTGTGCTGCATCAGTTCGGTGGTGGTGTGTTGTGCTGCATCAGTTCGGTGGTGGTGTGTTGTGATGCATCAGTCCAGTCACAGTGGTGGTGTCCTCTACTGCCATACTGTATGTCCAGTGCTGCTGTATAATAAGTCCCTTACAGTGTTGCTGTGTTGTCCTGCATCAGACCAGTGGTAGTGTCCTATGCATCAGTCAGTCCAGTGACCAGTCATGACCACATGTCTGTGGTTAAGTGGAAAGTGGGTACAACTGCATTTTGTAGGACACTGGTGATACTTTTTCTGACGTCTCTGTACATTCTCGGTATCGCCTGCCTAGTGAAGTGAAACCTAGATGGGATTTGGTACCAGGGACACAATACCTCCATCAATTGTCTAAATCCCACTGCACTAATGGCAAATACCGGACGCACGTCTAACACCAACATAACTGTCAAGGCCTCAGTTATCTGCTTTGCAACAGGATGACTGCTGTGATATTTCTTCCTCACAAAGGACTGTTGGACAGTCAATTACTTAGTTAAAGTAGTACAAGTGGTCTGCCGACTTCCCCTCTGCAATGGTGATCAACTCCCAGCAGCAACAACAGCAGTGGCAGCAACAGCAGGCGTACCACTCAAGGATCCTCTGGAGGAATCCCGGTTAGGAGAGGACTCGTCAGTCTTACCAGGGACATGGACGGCTGGACTACTGACATTCATGACTGAGGAGGAAGTTGACGTTGAGGGAGTTGGTGGTGTGGCTTGCAGGAGCTTGGGATCAAGAGGAAGATGGGATTTAGGTATCAGTTAACTGCTTACGCTCTTACCCAAAGTTTCACAACTTGACACTGACTTCTGATGAATGTACTGCAGGTGGTAAACATCCTTACCTCTATTTATTACAGATAGACAGAGTCAACACATGGCTTGACACCTGTTGTCCGGATTTGTGGAGAAATAATTCCACACCGAAGATGTGGCTTTTTTGGTATTTTGCCCAGGCATCACAATGGGCTTCTTCATCCCATGGACAACAGGTGTCTCCCCAGGTGCCTCATTTAAACAAACCACATCACCATCAGAATCCTCATCGTGAACTTCCTCCTCAGAGCCAGCAACACCCATATCCTCATCCTGGTGTACTTCAACAGTGTCATATTCAATTTGAATATCAGAAACTGGACCGTGAGTGGTCCTTCCAGCACTTGCAGTGGTCGTTCAAATGGTGGAAGGAGCCACCTCTTCCCGTCCAGTATTGGGAAGGTCAGGCGTCGCAACCGCCGACACACTTGGACTCTCCTTTGGGGATTTGTGATACCATCTCAGAACGCACAGTTCTTTTCTGTGCTTTTTCCAGCATAACTCTTTTCATTTTTGTAGCGGGAGGATGAGGGCTTCCAGCATCATGTGAAGCTGAACCACTAGTCATGAACATAGGCAAGGGCCTTAGCCTTTCCTTGCCACTCCGTGTCGTAAATGGCATATTGTCAAGTTTACGTTTCTCCTAAGACCATTTAAATTTCTTTTTTTGGGTCTTTTTACTGAACTTTGGCTTTTTGGATATGTCCTGTACTATCACTTTGGGCATCGGCCTTGGCAGATGATGTTGATGGCATTTTATAATCTATGTCATGGCTAGTGGCAGCAGCTTCAGCACTAGGAGGAAGTGGTTCTTGATCTTTCCCTATTTTATCGTTCAAATTTATGTTCTCCATTATTTTTCTGAAGTTATACACTATATGCGGCACAGGAGCACTGGACAGATGGCAGCAGAGTATACCACTGTGGCTGGTCACTGGAATGACTGATGGCTGATGCACAGGACACTACCACTGGTCTGATGCAGGACAACACAGCAACACTGTAAGGGACTTGTTATTAGTATACAGCAGCACTGAACATATGGCAGCAGAGTATAGCACTGTGATTGGTCATTGGAATGACTTATGGCTGATGCACAGGACACTACCACTGGTCTGATGCAGAAAAAAAAAGCCACACTGTTAGGGACTTGTTGTTATTATACAGCAGCACTGGACATATGGCAGCAGAGTATACCACTGTGACTGATCACTGGAATGACTGATGGCTGATGCACAGTACACTACCACTGTTATGATATAGGACAACACAGCAACACTGTAAGGGTCTTGCTATCATTATACAGCAGCACTGGACATATGGCAGCAGAGTATACCACTGTGACTGATCACTGGAATGACTGATGGCTGATGCACAGGACACTACCACTGGTCTGATATAAGACAACACAGCAACACTGTAAGGGTCTTGCTATCATTATACAGCAGCACTGGACATATGGCAGCAGAGTATACCACTGTGACTGATCACTGGAATGACTGATGGCTGATGCACAGGACACTACCACTGGTCTGATATAGGACAAAACAGCAACACTGTAAGGGTCTTGCTATCATTATACAGCAGCACTAGACATATGGCAGCAGAGTATACCACTGTGACTGATCACTGGAATGACTGATGGCTGATGCACAGGACACTACCACTGAACTAATACAGCACAAAACAACACACCCTATACAGCAGCACTGGACATATGGCAGCAAGAGGACACAACCACTGAGACTAGACAGATGCAGCACAAGACATGGACACTGAGGACACAGAGAGAACAGAGACAAGTCCTCTCTGTACACTCTCCAATGCCAGAGTGAAAATGGCAGGGAATCCAAATCCCGCGAGATTCCGACAGCGGGATGATATTTTGCCTCGTTCTGGTTTCCAAGTCAGGCGGGAAAACCTGAGCCTGACTCAGGGACGGGCTCATGACGTGAAGTCCGGTAGGGTTCGGTTCTCTGAGAACCGAACCCACTCATCTCTAGTATTGTGTGACACTGTGGGTGAAGGTGTTACCACAGTAATATATTGTATTTCCTACTCATACAGGTATTATACGACACTGTGGGTGAAAGTGGTACCACTGTAATATATTTTATTTTATAATCATACACGTAATGTGCAACACTGTTGGTTAAGTTAATCTGCAGTGTTAAATTACTATTCCTAGTGGGTGGGAAGGCCCAAGGACAATTACATCTTGTACTTCTTTTCTTTACACTATGCATCTTTTGCTAACCGTCTATTTGTGTAGAGGACAAACATTTGTATAGTTTAATAAACTGCCACCATGTTTTCCACTGCAGTGCCATTCTGTTTCCTAGATGTTCCATGTTAGAAGTTTAAGTGCCACATGTTTGTGCGGCCCACTGATGCCACTTAGCTTAGTCATCCAGCTACCTTGGTGCAACCTTTGGCCTAAACTGATGAAAACAATATTGTGAGCTTTCAAGTGGTCAAAATTGACTGGAAATGAGTGGAAATTAATGTTATTGAGGTTAATAATACCGTAGGATCAAAAACAGGCCAAAATCTATGATTTTAACTGTTTTTAGGATTTTAAAAAAAAAATTCAGATCCAAAATCATTACAGATCCAAAACACAAAGTAGATACAGATCCAAAACCAAAACACAAAACCTGAGAAAATGCACATCTCTATTATAATTAAGAATGAGCAGGTTCAGTTCCCTGAGAACCGAAGCCCACTGAACTTCACGCTCTCAGCCTGGATCCAAAGCCCAGGACTTCCAGCCAGACTCAGAAACCAGAATGAGACAAAATGTCATCATCTCTCAGATTTTCGTGGGTCATTGAATCCATATAAGGAGTCGCGCAGAGCCGTAACTAAGTGTGTGCCAAGGGGGCTTGGCACACAGCACAGTAGCCCTGGGGGCGCATGGCCAGCGGCATGTAATGAGTCAAATTGACTCATTACATGCCGCCTCTAAGTCTCTGCGCTGTGCGCCGCGCTGTGAAGCTAGAAGACATCAGCGCCGGAGGCAGCGGAGAAGGAGGAGGGAGGGGGTGCAGGGAGCCGCAGCAGCGCTATGTTATTGGTAGTAAGCACCGCTGCAGCATCCCCCTCTCCTTCCGTATTGGCTGCCCGGCAGCCAATACAGAAGGAGAGGGGGATGCTGCAGCGGTGCATACTACCAATAACATAGCGCTGCTGCGGCTCCCTGCTCCCCCTCCCTCCTCCTCCTTCTCATTTCACTGCCGCCACCGAGGGAGCAGCACGAGGAGCCTGTCAGCGGGGAGAAGGTAAGTATATTCCCCCCCCCCTCTCTCTCTCTCTCTCTCTCTCTCTCTCTCTGTCTCTCTCCCTCTCTCTCTCTCTCTCTCTGTCTCTCTCTCGGACACCGCCTGCCGCAATGTGTAAAAAATGGGACTGGCTGCCGCAATGTGTAAAATGGGACTGGCTGCCGCAATGTGTAAAAAATGGGACTGGCTGCCGCAATGTGTAAAAAATGGGACTGGCTGCCGCAATGTGTAAAAAAGGGAGATGGCTGCCGCAATGTGTAAAATGGGACTGGCTGCCGCAATGTGTAAAAAAGGGGGATGGCTGCCGCAATGTGTAAAATGGGACTGGCTGCCGCAATGTGTAAAAAATGTGACTGGCTGCCACAATGTGTAAAATGGGACTGGCTGCCGCAATGTGTAAAAAATGGGACTGGCTGCCGCAATGTGTAAAAAATGGGACTGGCTGCCGCAATGTGTAAAATGGGACTGGCTGCAGCAATGTGTAAAATGGGGTCCTGGCTGCCGCAATGTGTAAAATGGGACTGGCTGCCACAATGTGTAAAAAATGGGACTGGCTGCCGCAATGTGTAAAAAAGGGGGACTGGCTGCCGCAATGTGTAAAATGGGACTGGCTGCCGCAATGTGTAAAAAGGGTCTATCTGCTGCAATGTGTAAAAAGGGGGACTGGCTGCCGCAATGTGTAAAAAGGGTCTATCTGCTGCAATGTGTAAAAAGGGGGACTGGCTGCCGCAATGTGTAAAAAAAGGGTATATCTGCCACAATGTGTAAAAAGGGGGCCTGGCTGCCGCAATGTGTAAGAAAGGGTCCTGCCTGCCGCAATGTGTAAAAAGGGAGACTGGCTGCCGCAATGTGTAAAAAGGGGGACTGGCTGCCGCAATGTGTAAAAAGGGGGACTGGCTGCCGTAATGTGTAAAAAGGGGGACTGGCTGCCGCAATGTGTATAAAGGGGGACACCGTCTGCCGTAATGTGTAAAAATGGGGACGCTGTCTGCTGTAATTGTAAAAAAGGGACGCTGTCTGCCGCAATGTGTAAAAAGAAGGACCGGCTGCCGCAATGTGTTAAAAGGGAGACTGGCTGCTGTAATGTGTAAAAAGGGGGACTGGCTGCCGCAATGTGTAAAAAGGGTCTATCTGCTGCAATGTGTAAAAAGGGGGACTGGCTGCCGCAATGTGTAAAAAAAGGGTATATCTGCCACAATGTGTAAAAAGGGGGCCTGGCTGCCGCAATGTGTAAGAAAGGGTCCTGCCTGCCGCAATGTGTAAAAAGGGAGACTGGCTGCCGCAATGTGTAAAAAGGGGGACTGGCTGCCGCAATGTGTAAAAAGGGGGACACTGCTGTAATGTATAAAAGGGGCTCTACCTGGTGTAGTGGCGCTACTGTGCAGCGTAATTTGAATACTGTAGACTACTGTGCACCGTAGTATGAATTATTTTGTGGCCACGCCCCTTCCCCGCGAAGCCACTGCCCTTATCTTACATGGGGGGGGGGCACTGTCGTTTCTTGCACACAGCGCTAAAATGCCTAGTTACGGCACTGGAGTCGCGCATCGCCACCATTTTCGCTCCAGTCCTAGAGAGTGTAGCGAGAGGACGTGTCTCCAGTGTCTATGCGGGAAAGTGGCGTGGCAGGTGGGGTGGCGACCTGCTCTGTTGTATCATTCCAGTGGTGCTGTCTTGTACTGCATCAGTCCAGTGGTGGTGTCCTGTGCTGCCATAAGTCCAGTGCTGCTGTATATGTCCAGTCAAGTGGTGCTGTCTAGTGCTGCATCAGTCCAGTGGAGGTGTCCTGTGCTACCATAAGTCCAATGGTGGTGTTTTGTGCTGCAATAAGTCCAGCGCTGCTGTATAAGTCAAGTTCAGTGGTGCTGTCTTGTGCTGCATCAGTCCAGTGGTGGGATCATGCACTGCATCAGTCCAGTCACTCCAGTGGTGGTGTCCTGTGCTGCCATAAGTCCAGTGGTTGTGTCCTGTGCTGCCATAAGAACAGTGCTGCTGTATAAGTCCAGTTCAGTTGTGCTGTCTTCTTCTACATCAGTCCAGTGGTGGTGTCCTGTGCGGCCATGAGTCCAATGGTGATTCTGTGTAAGTCCAGTCCAGTGGTGCTGCCGTATAAGTCCAGTCCAGTGGTGCTGCCGTATAAGTCCAGACAAGTGATGCTGCCGTATAAGTCCAGCAGTACTGCCGTATAAGTCCAGTGGTACTGCCGTATGAGTCCGGGCAGGGGTGAACGCAGGATTTCTGAAAGGGGTTTTCCAAAAAGGGAGAGGATCACAGGTAGACATTGATTGACAGGGAAATAGAGGCTATCAGGGAGACATTAGGTGATAGGAAGAGGGAGACAGTGAGATAATGGGTGACAGGAAGAGGGTGACAAGAAGATAGAGGGTGACAGGGAGACAGTGGGTGATAGGAAGAGGGTGACAGGATGATAGAGAGTGTCAGAAAGATAGTGGGTGAGAGGAAGAGCGTAACAGGGAGATAGTGGGTGACTGGGAAGTCAGTGTGTGAAAGCTATGAGGTGGCTATAAGGAGTGAGAATTGTAAGCTTACTTACTTCTGGGGCTGGGTGTGAGATGGGATTGCTCTCTCTGCAGGCAGGGACCAGGCTGTTCCTTCTATCTGCCTGGCCTCAATCATCACCCTTGTGGCACCGGCTCCCATCAGCATCAGTCTGTCAGACCTCAGCAATCACTCAGGAGGCAGAGGGTAGCAGTCTCCAGGGTCCTTAGTCATGGAGCAGCGTGACGGTGTAGTAATGAGTCCAGGGGCAGATTGGGGACTATAAGTGGCCCTGGAAAAATTTCTGGGAGTGGCCTTACATGGGCAGGGACAGGGAGACATTGGGTGTCAGAGAGAGGGTAACATGGAGATAGTGGGTGACAGGGAGGGAGACATTGGGTGTCACCTACTCTCTCCCTGAAGCCAACACCCTAACTGCAGCCTCATACTAACCCCACCGTAACTGCAGTTTTACCCTAAATGCAGCCTAACCTTAATCCCACCCTAACTGTAGTTTTACCCCACTTGCAGTCTAATCCTAACTCCCACCATAACTGCAGTCTATCCCTAACTGGTGTGGGGGAGAGGGGATGCTGTGGATAGAGGAGGAGACAACCCCTATATAGGAGGAGCACGGGCCAACTGTAGGAAGCAGGCTCACCACAGGCGCTGCTCATCCCCCTGCCCTGAGCTGCAGTGCAGAATCAGACTCGGTGTTTGTGGTGCAGATTTTGGCAGGCGCAGCGTAGCCAGGGCGGCGCTTCTCCACACTGGCCCGCTGTTGCAGTCTAGTCGCCGTGTGTGCGTGTGGGGGACGCAGTGGGCTGCCTGATCACTGTGGGCAGAAGTGATCGGGACACGCTGGGAGGCAGAGCCGCGGGACTGGGTCTGGGAGCGCTATATTCAGCATCTGGTAGCTATATTAAAAATAAATCGATCATATACTGCGATGGATCGGCAGCAGGGGGGTTTCTAGGTACTCAGAAACCCCCCATGTGTGCGCAAGTGCCAGGGGTACTGCTGTATAACTCCAGTGGAACTGCCGTATAAGTACAGTGGTGCTGTCCTGTGCTGTATATTATAATAACTCCAAAAAAAGGGGTTATTATCCAAATAATGTATACAGGGTTGCACTGTGTGGTGTAGGGGTGCGCTATCCTGTGCCACATATTATTATACTAACGCTAAATAAAAGGGTTATTATTATTCAAATAATTTTTACAGGCTTTGCCATGTGTGTGTGGTTTAGGGGTACACTCTCCTGTGCCACATATTATTATAATAATGCCAAATAAAAGGGTTATTGTCCAAATACTTTTTACAGGCTTTGCCCTGTGTGGCGTGGGGAATGCAATCCCTTGCCACATATTATTATAATAACTCCAAATAAAAGGGTTATTACCCAAATCATTTTTACAGGCTTTGCTCTCCTGTGCTGCATATTATTATAATAACTCGTTGAAGTCAAAAATGTTACATAAAGAGAACATACAAACTACACACATATATATAAGTCGCTATACTTGCAAATACGCGCAGCAAGCACAACAATATATGGGAACACACGCATTTACACGGACATGCCACAGAGATGGATTCGACACTTATTTCATGCAGTACATAATTGTGGTGGTATCAAGCGCCAGACATCATGATGATTTAGAATTGTATATGATGGAGTGGTGTCATGTATGTGTATTATTTGAATGAAACTAAATAGACCAGTAATGTTTACTATTGAAGCAACCAGATTGATGTGTAGATTAATTTGATGCTTGTTGTGAAGTCATGGGACATTGCAGCAGATAGTTATAATTGAATGTATAAAAGCTAAAATCACTCTTATTAGGACAGTGGACAGGAAACTCATGCCAGCCCTTTTGATGTCTTCAGGGCTGAATCTGAAAGGCATATACAAAGGGACTGGTGACTCATCGTGAATCCCTCCCCCAGAAACTAGATAACCCATTGCTGACCACACAGGAAGTTACTGGCTTTTTGGTCTCAGAGGAAGATGGAGTGCCAGCATTACTTTACAGAGAGAGAAAGACATAAGATGCATTGGAGGGAATGGTAATTGTATCGCTGGCCTGTAACTGTGTGTAACTGGATGTATGTAACTGGATGTATTAACTACTTACTGTGTGAGTTGTAACTATAGGTATACTGTACATTGTAATATATATTGAATCCATATCCTTTTAATAACAAATATATACATCAATGAGCTTTGTAACTCAGATAATCTGTGGGTGTATTGTCTTCTCTTATGGGATGCAGTGTTTTGCGATGTATAGCGCACATTCAGGGGAAATGGTAATAAGAGATACAGGCATTTACAATATATATTAGAGCGGGCATTTTAAATATTAGTAAGAAATCAATTTGGCATTCTTAAACTTCAAATAAAAGGGTTATTATTATCCAAATAATTTTTACAGGGTTTGCCCTGTGTGATGCGGGGGTACACTCTCCTGTGCCGCATATTGTTATAAAACTCCAGAAAAATTACGGAGAACAAAAATTTGGAGAATAAAATAGGGAAACATCAAGAACCATTTCCTCTTAGTGCTGAAGCTGCTGCCACTAGTCATGATATAGACGATGAAATGCCATCAACGTTGTCTGCCAAGGCTGATACCCAATGTTATAGTAGAGGGCATGTAAAATCCAAAAAGCCAAAGTTCAGTAAAAAGACCCCAAAAAAATACATTAAAATCGGCTGAGGAGAAATGTAAACTTACCAATATGCCATTTACAACATGGAAGGCAAGGAACGGCTAAGGCTCTGGCCTATCTTCATGACTAGTGGTTCAGCTTCACATGATGATGGAAGCCCTCATCCTCCCACTAGAAAAATTAAAAGAGTTAAGCTGGCAAATGCACAGCAAAGAACTGGGTATCACAAATTCCCAAAGAGAGTCCAAGTGTGTCGGCGGTTGTGATGACTGACCTTCCCAAGACTGTATGGAAAGAGAAGGCTCCTATCACCATTTGCACGCATCCTGCAAGTGCTGGGAAGAGCACCACCAGTCCAGTTGCTGATATTGAGATTTAGGATGTCACTGTAGACGTATACCAGGATAAGGAGAATAGCTGGCACTGAGGAGGAAGTTGACAATGAGGATTCTGATGGCGATGTGGTTTGATTGAATAAGGCACCAGTGGAGACAGTTTTGTCCATGGGATGAGAAATCCCCCACTTAGACTCTCCTGGGGATTTTTGATATTAGACAACGCCACAAAAGTCCAACATTTCTCATGTTTTGCTCACACAATAAATTTGGTGGCACATTATTTTTTGAGAAATGATAGGGCCATGCAGAAGACACTTTCGGTGGCCCAAAAAAAATTTGGTACACTTTTGCCATTCAGCGACTGCGTGCCAAAGACTGGAGCGCCAGCAAACACTCTTGAACCTGCCCTGCCATCACCTGAAGCAAGAGGTTGTAAAGAGGTGGAATTCAACCCTCATTATGTTTCAGAGGATGGAGGAGCAGCAAAAGGCGATTCAAGCCTATACATCAGCCTATGACATAGGCAAAGAGGGGGTATGCACCTGATTCAAGTGCAGTGGAGATTGATTTCCGTGTTGTGCAAGGTTTCTGTGTTGTGCTAGGTTCTCCAACTCTTCGAACTTGCCACACGTGAAGTCAGTTCAGACACTGCCAGTTTGAGTCAGGTCATTCCCCTCATCAGGCTTTTGCAGAAACAGCTAGAGAAAGTGAAGGAAGAGCTAAGCTTCATTTGCTTTGCTAGGATCTGAGGGTGGTTAATCTGTTGAAATCTCAGAACTACATTTTGGCCATCATGCTCGATCCTAGGTTTAAAGCCTACGTGGTGTCTCTCTTTCTGGGAGACACAATCCTGCAGAGGTGCAAAGACCTGCTGGTGAAAACACTGTCAGCTGAAGCGGAACGTGACACAGCAACAGCTCCTTCTTCATTTTCTCTCACAACCAGGCCTGACAGTAAACAACTTAGAAATACGATTCCTAAACAACCCACTGGCGGTGATGCAAGGCAGGTAGAACCAATTTTGAACATCTGGTCTGGACTGAAAGACCTGCCAACAATTTCTTACATGTCTACTGTCACTGCATATGATGCTGTCACCATTGAAAGAATGGTGGAGGATTACATCGATGACAGCATCCAAGTAGACATGTCAGACCTGTACCTGTACTCTCAGGAAAAAGAGGCAATTTGAAGGCCCCTGTACAGACTGGCTCTATTTTACCTACGTTGCCCCCCTTCCGGTGTGTACTCCGAAATAGTTTTTAGTGCAGCAGGTAACCTTGTCAGCGATAAGGAGGTTACTTCCACACATGGTGGAGATAATATTCATCAAAATGACCAGCCTCCATAAAGTAAAGAGGGACCTGTAGTGGTAGATTCTAGCGGCAATGAATTAATACTCTCTGAGGATGAGTATGTACACAACACTGAAGTGGGTAAGGAATCGGTCAAAGAGGATGAGGACGACATCTTACCTCTGTAGAGCCAGTTTGTGCAGGGACAGATTAATTGCCAGCTTGTTTTGGGGGGCCCAAACAAACCAATCATTTCAGCAACAGTCGTGTGGCAGACCCTGGCGCTAAAATTATTGGTTTGTTAAAATGTGCGTTGGGTGGGTGGGAGGGCCCAAGGGCAATTCCATCTTGAACCTCTTTTTTTTCTTTGCATTATGTGCTCTTTGGGGCCTAGTTTATAAAACTGACATCCTGCCTGCCACTACAGTGCCACTCCTAGATGGACCAGGTGTTTGTGCCGCACACTTGTGTCGCTTAGCTTAGTCATCCAGCTACCTTGGTGCAACCTTTTGGCCTAAAAACAATATTGTGAGGTGTTCAGAATAGACTGGAAATGAGTGGAAATGAATGTTATTGAGGTTAATAATACCGTAGGATCAAAATTACACCCAAATTTTGTGATTTTAGATGTTTTTTTTTTTTTTTTCAAAAAATCATCCAGATACAAAACCAAAACCCGAATGGGTGGTTTTGGCAAAACCAATCCAGATCCAAAACACGAGCGGGAATCCAGATCCAAAACACAAAACATGAAAAGTGCCCGCCGCACATCTCTATGAATATATTCTCTTTACTTTAATCTATTTACTTGTATGTGCATATTTTACCAATAGACTGCAAGGGTTCACTACGATATGCCAGCGGTCGGGCTCCTGGTGACCAGCATACCGGCGCCGGGAGCCCGACCGCCGGCTTACCGACAGTGTGGCGAGCGCAAATGAGCACCTTGCGGGCTCGCTGGCTCGCCATGCTACAGGAACGGTGGCGCGCTAGGCACCGGTATTCTGTGCGCCGGGATCCCGTCAGTCGGCATACTGAAGACCCCCCGACTGCAATATGCACCTTTCAAGAGGATTTTCAGTTTAAGACATATTTAGCATTCTATAAAATTGCCCTCATTTGGTTTATTCATTCATTATGTTTAGCAAGGCACATTATAATCCAGATTTATACAGCTCTGTGGCAAAAGATGTGACATTATTATATGAGATGCATGTGACATTATTATATGTACAGTATAACATCCTGTAAATTTATACTTTATCTTTACATTTGATGAGTGGTCACTACTGTACGTTATAACTTGTTATATATGAGTATATTATAATTATTGTAGAGATGAGCGGGTTCGGTTTCTTTGAATCCGAACCCGCACGAACTTCACTTTTTTTTTCACGGGTCCGAGCGACTCGGATCTTCCCGCCTTGCTCGGTTAACCCGAGCGCGCCCGAACGTCATCATGACGCTGTCGGATTCTCGCGAGACTCGGATTCTATATAAGGAGCCGCGCGTCGCCGCCATTTTCACACGTGCATTGAGATTGATAGGGAGAGGACGTGGCTGGCGTCCTCTCCATTAGAATAGATTAGAAGAGAGAGAGAGAGAGATTGTGCAGACAGAGTTTACCACAGTGACCAGTGCAGTTGTTGTTAAGTTAACTTTTATTTAATATATCCGTTCTCTGCTATATCCGTTCTCTGCCTGAAAAAAAACGATACACAGCAGTCACACAGTGTGACTCAGTCTGTGTGCACTCAGCTCAGCCCAGTGTGCTGCACATCAATGTATAAAAGCTTATAATAATTGTGGGGGAGACTGGGGAGCACTGCAGGTTGTTATAGCAGGAGCCAGGAGTACATAATATTATATTAATTTAAAATTAAACAGTGCACACTTTTGCTGCAGGAGTGCCACTGCCAGTGTGACTAGTGGTGACCAGTGCCTGACCACCAGTATACTAGTAGTATATTGTTGTATACTATCTCTTTATCAACCAGTCTATATTAGCAGCAGACACAGTAGAGTGCGGTAGTTCACGGCTGTGGCTACCTCTGTGTCGGCAGTCGGCACTCGGCAGGCAGTCCGTCCATCCATAATTGTATAATTATATACCACCTAACCGTGGTATTTTTTTTTCTTTCTTTATACCGTCGTCATAGTCATACTAGTTGTTACGAGTATACTACTATCTCTTTATCAACCAGTGTACAGTGCGGTAGTTCACGGCTGTGGCTACCTCTGTGTCGGCAGTCGGCAGGCAGTCCGTCCATCCATAATTGTATTATTATAATATATACCACCTAACCGTGGTTTTTTTTTCATTCTTTATACCGTCATAGTGTCATACTAGTTGTTACGAGTATACTACTATCTCTTTATCAACCAGTGTACAGTGCGGTAGTTCACGGCTGTGGCTACCTCTGTGTCGGCAGTCGGCAGGCAGTCCGTCCATCCATAATTGTATTATAATATATACCACCTAACCGTGGTTTTTTTTTCATTCTTTATACCGTCATAGTGTCATACTAGTTGTTACGAGTATACTACTATCTCTTTATCAACCAGTGTACAGTGCGGTAGTTCACGGCTGTGGCTACCTCTGTGTCGGCAGTCGGCAGGCAGTCCGTCCATCCATAATTGTATTATAATATATACCACCTAACCGTGGTTTTTTTTTCATTCTTTATACCGTCATAGTCAGTCATACTAGTTGTTACGAGTATACTACTATCTCTTTATCAACCAGTGTACAGTGCGGTAGTTCACGGCTGTGGCTACCTCTGTGTCGGCACTCGGCAGGCAGTCCGTCCATCCATAATTGTATTATAATATATACCACCTAACCGTGGTTTTTTTTTCATTCTTTATACCGTCATAGTCAGTCATACTAGTTGTTACGAGTATACTACTATCTCTTTATCAACCAGTGTACAGTGCGGTAGTTCACGGCTGTGGCTACCTCTGTGTCGGAACTCGGCAGGCAGTCCGTCCATCCATAATTGTATTATTATAATATATACCACCTAACCGTGGTTTTTTTTTCATTCTTTATACCGTCATAGTCAGTCATACTAGTTGTTACGAGTATACTACTATCTCTTTATCAACCAGTGTACAGTGCGGTAGTTCACGGCTGTGGCTACCTCTGTGTCGGCAGTCGGCAGGCAGTCCGTCCATCCATAATTGTATTATAATATATACCACCTAACCGTGGTTTTTTTTTCATTCTTTATACCGTCATAGTCAGTCATACTAGTTGTTACGAGTATACTACTATCTCTTTATCAACCAGTGTACAGTGCGGTAGTTCACGGCTGTGGCTACCTCTGTGTCGGAACTCGGCAGGCAGTCCGTCCATCCATAATTGTATTACAATATATACCACCTAACCGTGGTTTTTTTTTCATTCTTTATACCGTCATAGTCAGTCATACTAGTTGTTACGAGTATACTACTATCTCTTTATCAACCAGTGTACAGTGCGGTAGTTCACGGCTGTGGCTACCTCTGTGTCGGCACTCGGCAGGCAGTCCGTCCATCCATAATTGTATTACAATATATACCACCTAACCGTGGTTTTTTTATACCACCTAACCGTGGCAGTCCGTCCATAATTGTATACTAGTATCCAATCCATCCATCTCCATTGTTTACCTGAGGTGCCTTTTAGTTCTGCCTATAAAATATGGAGAACAAAAAAGTTGAGGTTCCAAAATTAGGGAAAGATCAAGATCCACTTCCACCTCGTGCTGAAGCTGCTGCCACAAGTCATGGCCGAGACGATGAAATGCCAGCAACGTCGTCTGCCAAGGCCGATGCCCAATGTCATAGTACAGAGCATGTCAAATCCAAAACACCAAATATCAGAAAAAAAAGGACTCCAAAACCTAAAATAAAATTGTCGGAGGAGAAGCGTAAACTTGCCAATATGCCATTTACCACACGGAGTGGCAAGGAACGGCTGAGGCCCTGGCCTATGTTCATGGCTAGTGGTTCAGCTTCACATGAGGATGGAAGCACTCAGCCTCTCGCTAGAAAACTGAAAAGACTCAAGCTGGCAAAAGCACCGCAAAGAACTGTGCGTTCTTTGAAATCCCAAATCCACAAGGAGAGTCCAATTGTGTCGGTTGCGATGCCTGACCTTCCCAACACTGGACGTGAAGAGCATGCGCCTTCCACTATTTGCATGCCCCCTGCAAGTGCTGGAAGGAGCACCCGCAGTCCAGTTCCTGATAGTCAGATTGAAGATGTCAGTGTTGAAGTACACCAGGATGAGGAGGATATGGGTGTTGCTGGCGCTGGGGAGGAAATTGACCAGAAGGATTCTGATGGTGAGGTGGTTTGTTTAAGTCAGGCACCCGGGGAGACACCTGTTGTCCGTGGGAGGAATATGGCCGTTGACATGCCAGGTGAAAATACCAAAAAAATCAGCTCTTCGGTGTGGAGGTATTTCACCAGAAATGCGGACAACAGGTGTCAAGCCGTGTGTTCCCTTTGTCAAGCTGTAATAAGTAGGGGTAAGGACGTTAACCACCTCGGAACATCCTCCCTTATACGTCACCTGCAGCGCATTCATAATAAGTCAGTGACAAGTTCAAAAACTTTGGGTGACAGTGGAAGCAGTCCACTGACCAGTAAATCCCTTCCTCTTGTAACCAAGCTCACGCAAACCACCCCACCAACTCCCTCAGTGTCAATTTCCTCCTTCCCCAGGAATGCCAATAGTCCTGCAGGCCATGTCACTGGCAAGTCTGACGAGTCCTCTCCTGCCTGGGATTCCTCCGATGCATCCTTGCGTGTAACGCCTACTGCTGCTGGCGCTGCTGTTGTTGCCGCTGGGAGTCGATGGTCATCCCAGAGGGGAAGTCGTAAGCCCACTTGTACTACTTCCAGTAAGCAATTGACTGTTCAACAGTCCTTTGCGAGGAAGATGAAATATCACAGCAGTCATCCTACTGCAAAGCGGATAACTGAGTCCTTGACAACTATGTTGGTGTTAGACGTGCGTCCGGTATCCGCCGTTAGTTCACAGGGAACTAGACAATTTATTGAGGCAGTGTGCCCCCGTTACCAAATACCATCTAGGTTCCACTTCTCTAGGCAGGCGATACCGAGAATGTACACGGACGTCAGAAAAAGACTCACCAGTGTCCTAAAAAATGCAGTTGTACCCAATGTCCACTTAACCACGGACATGTGGACAAGTGGAGCAGGGCAGGGTCAGGACTATATGACTGTGACAGCCCACTGGGTAGATGTATGGACTCCCGCCGCAAGAACAGCAGCGGCGGCACCAGTAGCAGCATCTCGCAAACGCCAACTCTTTCCTAGGCAGGCTACGCTTTGTATCACCGCTTTCCAGAATACGCACACAGCTGAAAACCTCTTACGGCAACTGAGGAAGATCATCGCGGAATGGCTTACCCCAATTGGACTCTCCTGTGGATTTGTGGCATCGGACAACGCCAGCAATATTGTGTGTGCATTAAATATGGGCAAATTCCAGCACGTCCCATGTTTTGCACATACCTTGAATTTGGTGGTGCAGAATTTTTTTAAAAACGACAGGGGCGTGCAAGAGATGCTGTCGGTGGCCAGAAAAATTGCGGGACACTTTCGGCGTACAGGCACCACGTACAGAAGACTGGAGCACCACCAAAAACTACTGAACCTGCCCTGCCATCATCTGAAGCAAGAAGTGGTAACGAGGTGGAATTCAACCCTCTATATGCTTCAGAGGTTGGAGGAGCAGCAAAAGGCCATTCAAGCCTATACAATTGAGCACGATATAGGAGATGGAATGCACCTGTCTCAAGTGCAGTGGAGAATGATTTCAACGTTGTGCAAGGTTCTGATGCCCTTTGAACTTGCCACACGTGAAGTCAGTTCAGACACTGCCAGCCTGAGTCAGGTCATTCCCCTCATCAGGCTTTTGCAGAAGAAGCTGGAGGCATTGAAGAAGGAGCTAACACGGAGCGATTCCGCTAGGCATGTGGGACTTGTGGATGCAGCCCTTAATTCGCTTAACAAGGATTCACGGGTGGTCAATCTGTTGAAATCAGAGCACTACATTTTGGCCACCGTGCTCGATCCTAGATTTAAAGCCTACCTTGGATCTCTCTTTCCGGCAGACACAGGTCTGCTGGGGTTGAAAGACCTGCTGGTGACAAAATTGTCAAGTCAAGCGGAACGCGACCTGTCAACATCTCCTCCTTCACATTCTCCCGCAACTGGGGGTGCGAGGAAAAGGCTCAGAATTCCGAGCCCACCCGCTGGCGGTGATGCAGGGCAGTCTGGAGCGACTGCTGATGCTGACATCTGGTCCGGACTGAAGGACCTGACAACGATTACGGACATGTCGTCTACTGTCACTGCATATGATTCTCTCAACATTGATAGAATGGTGGAGGATTATATGAGTGACCGCATCCAAGTAGGCACGTCACACAGTCCGTACTTATACTGGCAGGAAAAAGAGGCAATTTGGAGGCCCTTGCACAAACTGGCTTTATTCTACCTAAGTTGCCCTCCCACAAGTGTGTACTCCGAAAGAGTGTTTAGTGCCGCCGCTCACCTTGTCAGCAATCGGCGTACGAGGTTACATCCAGAAAATGTGGAGAAGATGATGTTCATTAAAATGAATTATAATCAATTCCTCCGCGGAGACATTGACCAGCAGCAATTGCCTCCACAAAGTACACAGGGAGCTGAGATGGTGGATTCCAGTGGGGACGAATTGATAATCTGTGAGGAGGGGGATGTACACGGTGATATATCGGAGGGTGAAGATGAGGTGGACATCTTGCCTCTGTAGAGCCAGTTTGTGCAAGGAGAGATTAATTGCTTCTTTTTTGGGGGGGGTCCAAACCAACCCGTCATATCAGTCACAGTCGTGTGGCAGACCCTGTCACTGAAATGATGGGTTGGTTAAAGTGTGCATGTCCTGTTTTGTTTATACAACATAAGGGTGGGTGGGAGGGCCCAAGGATAATTCCATCTTGCACCTCTTTTTTCTTTTCTTTTTCTTTGCATCATGTGCTGATTGGGGAGGGTTTTTTGGAAGGGACATCCTGCGTGACACTGCAGTGCCACTCCTAGATGGGCCCGGTGTTTGTGTCGGCCACTAGGGTCGCTAATCTTACTCACACAGCTACCTCATTGCGCCTCTTTTTTTCTTTGCGTCATGTGCTGTTTGGGGAGGGTTTTTTGGAAGGGACATCCTGCGTGACACTGCAGTGCCACTCCTAGATGTGCCCGGTGTTTGTGTCGGCCACTAGGGTCGCTAATCTTACTCACACAGTCAGCTACCTCATTGCGCCTCTTTTTTTCTTTGCGACATGTGCTGTTTGGGGAGGGTTTTTTGGAAGGGCCATCCTGCGTGACACTGCAGTGCCACTCCTAGATGGGCCCGGTGTTTGTGTCGGCCACTAGGGTCGCTAATCTTACTCACACAGCTACCTCATTGCGCCTCTTTTTTTCTTTGCGTCATGTGCTGTTTGGGGAGGGTTTTTTGGAAGGGACATCCTGCGTGACACTGCAGTGCCACTCCTAGATGGGCCCGGTGTTTGTGTCGGCCACTAGGGTCGCTTATCTTACTCACACAGCGACCTCGGTGCAAATTTTAGGACTAAAAATAATATTGTGAGGTGTGAGGTATTCAGAATAGACTGAAAATGAGTGTAAATTATGGTTTTTGAGGTTAATAATACTTTGGGATCAAAATGACCCCCAAATTCTATGATTTAAGCTGTTTTTTAGTGTTTTTGGAAAAAAACACCCGAATCCAAAACACACCCGAATCCGACAAAAATAATTCGGTGAGGTTTTGCCAAAACGCGTTCGAACCCAAAACACGGCCGCGGAACCGAACCCAAAACCAAAACACAAAACCCGAAAAATTTCAGGCGCTCATCTCTAAATTATTGTCTTGCAGATTAGTGACAGAGTCATATGGAGAACCGGACTTCTACTATAGAATTTCACATGTTGCCATTTTACATGAGAGTCGGTCATGAACCCCTTATTTTCAGTATTTTTTTATTAATATTCCTGTTTGGACTGATGGTGAATGCCGCTATAATCACAGTTATATGTTTTGATTCACATTTTGCACACCCCCATGTATCTATTCCTCTGTAACTTGTCCGTTGTAGACATGTGTTACACAACAGTAACTGTCCCCAAACTGCTGGACATGTTGCGATCTGGGAATAACAGAGTTTCCTACACACAATGTATGACTCAGATGAACTTTTTCATTATAACTGCCAGCTCTGAGGTTATACTATTATTTGTGATGGGGTACGACCGGTACATTGCGATCTGTCATCCATTACACTACCACCAGATACTCAGCCAGAAGACCTGTGTCCTACTTGTCACTTTAATCTGGCTATGTGCATGTGTAAACACAATTTTTTGTGTATTATCAGTTCTTAAAATGTCCTTCTGTCATTCTGTCACCATCCATCAGTTCTTCTGTGATGTTAAAGCTCTGCTTAATATGGCCTGTTCCGGAACAAACATGTTGTATATTTTCATATATTTTGACATAGTGTCAGTTGGTCTGTGTCCGTTGTTCTTTAATGTGATGTCATATAAAAAAATTATCAAGATAATAGTACGTATTAAATCATTGGAAGGAAGAAGAAAAGCTTTCTCCACCTGCTCATCCCACCTCACCGTCATGATCATCTACTATGTTAACTGCATGTGCGCATACTTGATGCCACCATCAGAAAAACACAATGTTCTAGAACAGATTATGACTGTACTGTATACAACAGTGGTCCCCATGGTAAATCCCCTTGTATACAGTCTACGCAGTAATGAAATCAGGAGAGCTCTTCAGAGGTTAGTGTCATTGCTGGTAACCTCTCATTAGCTGAATACTTAGCCTCTTTCCAATACCAATTTACTGACCAAAGATCAAACCATGTTCTGGCAACCCCTGGTCGGTGGCTGGTTCATGCAAAACAGAAGTGCCCATAAGGCAGGAAAGAAAGTTATCTGAGCTGTAGCAATTGTACATCTTGCTTCAGGGGCTAATAGGTATGTAGAAGTGTGTTGCTGAAGTGTAGACATTGAACTCCTGAATAAACACCTTCATACTGATCCATGTTGATGAAGATTGTTATGTATCAACTGAAAATATAAGTTTACACATCAATTTGAGGTTGACATCACCCACTTGCCCAGCTCTCAGCTTGAAGCAAAACATTTTCTCCTAGTGGGGGCCACACCGCCTGTTACAAACATTCCCACCCATTTACAGTATGTACAATTATCTGCATATGCCTACGGTAACATGCTTTTGATCAATAACACCTCCAGATTGAATAATGTGAACTGTATGTCCTCTTGCTTTCACAAAGTATCTGTATCTACTACCAGACTTTACTTCTATTTGACCAAACACATATAACTACACTATTTCACGTGGGGCTGTAGCTCTACTTCTTGGCATTCAAAAAATGACTGACAACTATGTAGCTTTCACACACTGGTTTCTTTCCATTTATCACTGACATTCCTTTGACTATCCTGTTCTGTAGCTTTTGAACACTGTCATATCCACGGTGATTAAATCTTCTAAGCTAGAGTTCCAATGACTATGACACACATGTCATCAGTGCGTAGCAGTGCTGTGCAGCAAGGACATACAATTGATTCCACCTTGTGTCTGTAGTGATAATTGACTCACTTCTGTTACTTAAATGCATTTTCCATTGGCAAAATTAACTCTGTGGCCTCTATTCTAGGACTGTGAATACTATAAGATCTATTACCATCTTTGTACACAAAGGGCCTAATTCTGAGTTGATTGCAGCTTCAAGTTTGTTAGCAATTGGGCAAAACCATGTGCACTGAAGGGGCAGATATAACATGTGCAGAGAGAGATAGATTTGGGTGTGGTGTGTTCAATCTGCAATCTAAATTGCAGTGTAAAAATAAAGCAGCCAGTATTTACCCTGCACAGAAACAAAATAACCCACCCAAATCTAATTCTCTCTGCAAATGTTATATCTGCCCCCCCCCCTAAAGTGCACAAGGTTTTGCCCAACTGCTAAAAAATTCCCTGCTGCGATCAACTTGGAATTACCCCCAAAATACATTATTTTATTCATTATCCATTTTTCAAGTACCACTCCTAATTGCAGTTGAACTGTCTTGTTGCACCTGAATTGATATACCAACAATCCTATCTGTGGCTACCTGTACCACTCAGTGCTGACTACTCTTTGTTATCTCATTTCTGGTTCTCTGTCTGAAGTTGATTACTTTGTGACCTATCTTGTGATCACAGCCATAAAAAAATATCACTTGTTGTGTATTTTATTTGTCCTGTCTGTGGGTATGTGAAACAAAATTCTTGATAGTGCCAGCTATTGTGGGTATTTCAATTTTATCATGGTGAAAAGAAAGACATCATCCTGGCTATATACTCACTCATACTTCTGCAGTCATGTAACTTTGTATTATACAATGCACACCTTAATTTCTTCACATGAGACCTCCATCCTGATATACCTCTTGCAATGCTGTCTATATGTCTCTAGTTGACATTGCACCATGAATTGTGGAGTATAAATGTTGATCCACACTCAAAACTATGGTACAGTATGTGTGGCTCTCTCTATATCATCTGGCCTTGGACTGTCAGCAGGATCTACTGGTACTTTCCTACTTTCATAATTGCCTTTCCAAGGAAAACTTCCATGTAGAATAGTATTCTGCACATTTTAATTAATTGATACATAGGTGTAGTTCCTGAATGTACAATCCTTACAGTTATTATCTAGCAGATTTTGTACTTTAAAATGTATTTACTGTGACACTTTTTCATTTAAACACACAGTGCTTGCTTCACTCTGTGCTGCTAGAACTGTATGTGGTCTGTATGTGGGCAGGATGGCACCTCAGCACTCCAAAATGTGCCTGGGACATTTCTGTGTACACTCTGTGCAATATGGGTAACTTTTTTCTACTTGTGTATATGGGTGATTTTTATAACTGAGCAGAGTACCCTTTTTTCCAACCTGTGTCTAGGTGCCTGTTACAACTGTGTGCCCTGGGCCCATAATCTGGTGGTGGTTTGGTAGAGTAATGTACACACCAAAGGAATTGGTACTTGACCCAATCATAGGTCCAGTGGAGTAACCAAGTAGATTGTGTCAAAGTCGAAAAATATAGTAATGCATACATCATGTACTAACCCCATGCACATGCCCGCTGCTCGTGCACTCAGTCCGCCGTGCGTGCACATATCCGCAATTTGCGTAGGATCGCTCCTGCGATCATGCGCGTGATATGGGTATTTACGGCGGAGTTTGTGAGCGCGTAGAGGGTTATTAGAATATTACATATTTAACCCAAATAGTGCATTTTGTACACCTAGTTCCCCTACACCACATCAGCGAGTATCAATAGTTTAAACAGTTCCAGGACTAAGGGATTCGCCTTTGCATGATACGAAGAGTCAGATAAAGGTTGGAAGGTGATGTCTAGTATCCAGCTGTAGGGTATTTTAAGGGTAACATTCCAGTGTTGTTTAGAGAAAGATCGCATGTTCCTGCGTATAGTTATGTGCAGAAGTAAAATATAGATATTAATTGTATTTACTGTATATTATGTATGCGGCGGGAATCCAGAGGATACCACTCACAAGAGCAGTTGGGGAAAGAAATACAGAAAAACAGTTTACCACCTTTTATCTCAGGCGCTCTTCAAATAGTGGCAATATTCAATCTCTCAGATTTAGTGGAGACATATACCCTTGGAAAATGAGAAATACAAATACATAGTGTGATATTGTAACACTGGGGAGAACAGGTGAATCACTCCTAAGAGGTATCAGACTCGTACCGCATCAGGTGGTCTACTAGTAAGTAGACAATTGCGCGGAATTGGGGCGGATCACCGTCCTGGATATCTCCTGACTCCTTCCAACGTCCCAGAAGTATCCCCTTCTTATTCCAACTCAGGGTACATATAAAGGACAATGGTACTCCAATAGTGCATTACCATTAAAAATTTATTGATACATTAAAATTTGACAAGGTGGGTTCTTACCAGACTGATTGGTCTACATGAAACAGTAGACAAAAGCGTTTTGTTATACATCAAACAACTAGGCGTCCCCAGGAGAAGTTGTATCCAGCCAGGCAAGAGCTCCACAAACGTCCTGCTACCTTCACCAACGCGTTTCGATAACTAATGGTTATCTTTTTCAAGGTGGGGAAAGACATCGCCCATCTTTTCAAATCAACCTATGACCTCTCGGGTAATGAAAAGACACATCTCTGTGTCCAATGGACAATGAGATTACAGTGACCATTGTATTGTGTATGTAAGTTGTGTATAAAAAGCCCATTGTTGCCTGGCCGGTCAGAAGACTCTGAACGCTTTCTATCTGACTAGCGGAGGACCGGCCGGGTTGCGCTTGCGAACATTCTCACGTATGTACATTCTCTGTAGCCAGTACTCTGTTTTAGAATTATCTTGTTAGCCTGTAGTGTATGATTTGTACTGTTTTACCTTTTGAAATAATCCACGGTGGCCTTAGAACCCTGTGGTTTCAACTACAAATCGGTGTTGTGTCTTCACTTTCCTGCAAGGGTTTAAAAGCATAGTTATCTGTATAAGGTTTATAAGTATTGATAAGGTTTACGCACTGCGGGTACTTTTATACCATCAGCGCTACTTACGGTTTAAGGTATAACATCGTTGCAGTACTTTGCTGCTAAGGGTTTAAAGTGTAATCATATCACTGCATTGTATCACTATCAAGGTTTAAAGGTTATCAATTGTGTGTGTGCACGCTGTGCGTACTCTGTACACTCAGCGCGGCGTGTGTACGCCAAGTACGTACCACGTGCGTGACTTTGTACGCAAATAGCGTACAAAGTGCGTAGCACGTGTATTCAGTCTAGCAGCCATAGCGGCTCAACGGTAATAGTTTATCTAGAGGTATAGCTTTATGGTTTAAGATAATATCGACATTATCAATTGGTTTATTGAATAAGTGATGGTACAGCCATACACACTATTACACTGGTTTATGGCATGAAGTGGAGCAAAGTTCTGAAAGCTTACCAGCCACTGATTGTCTCTTGGAGCTAAGGGTGAAATGTCAATTTACCACAACAGTGTGTAACACATACACAGTATCAAGATGGTAAAATGCAAGCATCATCCCCACAGAAGCCATACCAGAGACTGAGCAGTAGAGATCTACATTTCTAACAGTTTAATATGCTTTAATACATATGAAGGCTTTCATCCATAATTCCTGTTTGTCTTATATTATATTCAAATAATTAAATAGTTGATATTTTGCTGTCTCTTGCAGTTATACAGTATTTTATTGAAGCCTTATTTTGCATTAGCAAATATGGTGCCATGTTTTACTTTAAGTTCCAGAAAGTTATTCACCATTCAGTCTTTGTAAATGTTTTGTCCATCCACTATCTGTACATCCTCTGTGTCCACCTGAAAACTTCTGTGAATCTTCTCCTAAGGACCAAGAATGGAATATATCTTCATAAACTTAACAGACATCATATTATAGTCTGTCAAAGATGATCACAGTCTAGAACATATGACAGTCATAGTGGGCCAATCAATAGTCCTGGTTCCCACCAAAAAGTAGAAAAGATAGAAAAAAAATCTGAGGAAAAGCTTGAAGTCTACAGATATGGGTAATAATGATGAACCAACACATTAAAGTGCTTCAATAAATGTGATATAAAATTGCGATCATGCTACTTTGGTGATCTGCTTAATTGTTATGCACACCAGTGCCTGCGGGAATGTACTGGTGTCTGAACTGTTATGCACACCAGTGCCTGCAGGAATGTACTGGTGTCTGAACTGTTATGCACACCAGTGCCTGCAGGAATGTACTGGTGTCTGAACGGATAGGGATGCAAAACAAATGAACTCACAGACAGACTGGGGAATATGACATTACGTACACAGAAGGTGATAGTGTAACAAAATAAAATCAAAGTGAACAGAGAAGCCCAGTGGCTAAGAAACTGGGTGTCTCCCAAGTATTAGGAATGCTCAGATGGAAAAAGCAAGATGTTGTGTTTTAATATGTAGAGAACCCGAAATGCTGTTGCTAAGGGCAACAGCAAAACCCTAAAGGGTTACCAAAGGGTGTGGCAGTAAACTCCTTGGTCTGAGATGGAATGATAGACACAAGGAGAGTCTCCACAATCCTAATCCTCACTTAAAAGGTTATACCCAGTGGATAATCAGTGAAAAGGGTTACTTCCAATTAAATTTAAATTGATACCCCATATGGTGAAATTTGGTCCGATACTATTTTAAGCATTGTTAAATTGCCTTTTTGAAGACACGATAAGATGTATGTCCATATTGTGATTCTTTGATTTATACACCCCTGATGAAGTCTGTAGGATGAAACGCGTTGAGTTAGCACATTGTTCTCTGACAACTCTACAAAGAAGATCTTTTTGATGTTGTTTGAATTACCAACACAACTATCATCTGTACAAACATTGTTTATTGTTATTCCGGGCAAATTGTAAACAGTTTTATGTGATGCTTTTTAAAAAAATAAACAATCTCTCATTTTTAAGATTATTTTATTATACAAAACTTGTACATACCAAAGTACGACATCAGCTCCCTGGGGAAATCTCTTCTTTATATATATATATATATATATATATATATATATACAAAGAGAGTCCTGTACTCGCATCAAAATTTCAGGGTGGGTGCTGTCCCAACAGAACAAGGTCCGCTGAATCTATAGATGTCCACGAAGGTGGCGGGCGCACTCTTACACATATATATATTCACAAACTTTGATTAATATCCAATGTTCTTTATTGCAGCCTTCATAAATCGACGTTTCGATCCTTCCACAGGATCTTTTTCAAGAAAGGCAGTACGATATCATATTTCAAAATGTGCAATCATTAAACAATGCCTAAAAAGAATACAAGAAAGAGAAAAGACTCAGCCTCCCAGGCCCCTTGATGATGGCAGAAAAACTATGCGAACCGGGCTTCAATTACCCAGCTCACATAGTAACTACAATTAATCTAGTTATAATGATGCTTAATGCAACACCTTCAACCAAAATGTAATAAATCACCAAAGTGTTCAAGACAGCCATCTTAGTCCCCGGGGTATGAAAAGTTCTTAACAACCAAAGGTGCCTCGATATACCATGTGACCCACTGGTGGAAACACTATAAATAGAAAACTCACACAGGAGACTCACACAGGAACCAGCGGTCACTTAACGGAGCTTAAAAACAAAATAACAATGTTCACGGCCGGAGACATGCCAGCTTCGTGGGTGGTCCTGAAGTAACTGCATGTGTATAATAACAAATGTTAAGCAACTCAAAAGTTCCATACAGTCAAAGCAGAAGGTGGGCGGAGTCAAAATGGCTGTTACCTATGGTGATCATGCTCAAGATGTAATGTGTCCTGAGGTCATGGTAGTTCACGACAGCGGCTCAGCCCAACCTGCTGGAACAATATTAACTTTTCAGTGTGTGTAATCTGAGCAAATGCACAAAGCATGTCCAAAGGGTATACAAAAACGTGTAAACAACATGTAGAAAAAAACATGTAGAGGCGAGACTAAAAAACCGAGTTTACCGTGTGCTGTGATCTGCCGCGTGTTCCCAGGATGCATGCTATGTCTAGCAATGCCCCAGATACCTATATACCCCTGGACCGGAAGTACGTTCATTCGGGGGAAACAACTCAGCAGGTAACAATTATATAGTGGCTGCATACATTCACCACGGGACACTATTCGTGGAGGGTCCGCGCAGCTTACACTGTAGATGGCCTGTTATCCGGGCACTGATAGTTCTAGTGTAGCCGCGTTCAGCGGTCCGGACGTGGAACGCAATGCGTTCCAGGAAACCGGAAGTGGAAGTGGTGCGTGTAGTCCTGGCCCGTCGCTCAAGCCCTAGTGAAGTGTGGCCGCGTTCAGCGGTCCGGACGTGGAACGCAATGCGTTCCAGGAAACCGGAAGTGGAAGCGGTGCGTGTAGTCCTGGCCCGTCGCTCAAGCCCTAGTGAAGTCATATTAAATAGCGCCATGCGTTCCATTCACCCGCGGTGGAACGCACTAGTGGTCTCCAAAGTCCCGACGGCGATACTGACAACTGGGTATAAGCGTATGTCCTTCCTCTGTGTTAAACATAATCAAATGTTTAATGTGGGGCTTAACATCTCCCAGCTCTACACTCCACCGGTTCAACTTGTTTATCTTGAAGTGCCTATGTATGGCCTCTCTATGATGCTACTTAGCACTCTTGCCCAACTGGCCTGTCTCAAACACTTGAATGTCTCCAGAATAACATGCTAATAACATACAATCATGACCTGAAGCCTAATAAATAATCCTAACTTGATTATAATTATTTAAATCCATGCCATCAGGGACCTGGAAGAATGGGCTAACAAACAAAACTCATGAGAAACAAAATATATACAAACAAAAGACAAACACAATATATAGGACACATTATATATGACACAGGTTTCTACAAGAACACCCCGTAGGGGTTATTTTCATTTAATCCTCTCGGTGATACCGTATCCAAGCGGCTGATCCAATAGCACTCCCTTTGTTTCAGCCTCTTGGTCCGGTCTCCACCGGTGACACTCGGGGGCACCCAATCAATGATTTTGCACTTTAAACTAGCAACCTGATGACGGGCTTCAATGAAATGGCGCGCCACCGGCTTGTCTGATTTACCGCTATTCAATGCAACATGAATGGATGAGCGGTGATTCGCAATTCGATCCCTGAAGTTTCGCGTCGTGAGCCCAACGTAAAACAATCCACATGGGCATTTTAAAATGTAGATGACAAAGTCTGATCTACAATGCAAATGATATTTAAGTTTGATGATAGAGCCGTTATGAGGATGGGAAAATGTGGGCCCCACCATCATAGAACGACACGTTGTGCAGCCCCCACAAGAGAAACAGCCTGGTTTCTGCTGCAATAACTGCGTGGTAGACATGGGGGCATTTGGATATAATACAGGTCTCATAAGCATTTGCTTTGGATTCGGTCCCCTACGATAAGCCAACATGGGGGGGTTCATACGGGAGAAAGGTAATGCAGGATCAGTACTGACGATGGGCCAGTGTTTTTTAAGTACCTTATTGAGGTGACCAGAGTGATTATCGTATCGTGTCGCAAAGACTAGACGGTTGTCTAATCTGTCCCTGTTCTTATGTTGTGTGCCTGACACAATATCACGAGCTCGAGATAAACACAACGCCAATGTCTTATGTGTATATCCACGTTCTAAAAAGCGATCTTGGACCTCTTGGAGTTGAATTTCTATATTGGTACTGTCTGAATTGATTCTTAATCCTCTTAGAAATTGGGACACTGGCAAGTTCTCCTTTAGTGCAGGGGGGTGATGGCTGGTCGCATGCAACGTCAGGTTTCTGTCCGTTGGTTTTCTATAGACCGATGTGACGAAACGATCCCCAACCTTTTGAATATGTACGTCTAAGAAATTAATTTCAGACCCTGAAAAACTGGAGGTGAACTTAATAGGACTATCCAACTGATTAAGTTGATTTACCATTATATGAAATGAAGACTCAGTGCCGAGCCAAAGTAAAAAAACATCATCGATGAAACGACGATAAAATAAAATTTGGTGACCATAATGTGGAAAGATCTGGGTTGTTTCATAGTTCGTCATGTATAGGTTGTCGTACGACGGGGCCAAATTGGACCCCATCGCCGTCCCTGCCAATTGTACAAAGTACTTATCTTTATATAAGAAATGATTAGAACGTAAGACCAATTCTGCGAGTTCAATTATACTTTCAGTGGGTACATTGGAGGTAGCATGCGATATCAGTGCGGCTCGCACTGTTTCCAACCCTCCATCGTGTGGAATAACTGTATACAATGAATTCACATCCATTGTGGCCAAGGCGCATGGAATATGCTTACAGTCAACATTTTTCAATTGTTTATGAGACCTGTATTATATCCAAATGCCCCCATGTCTACCACGCAGTTATTGCAGCAGAAACCAGGCTGTTTCTCTTGTGGGGGCTGCACAACGTGTTGTTCTATGATGGTGGGGCCCACATTTTCCCATCCTCATAACGGCTCTATCATCAAACTTAAATATCATTTGCATTGTAGATCAGACTTTGTCATCTACATTTTAAAATGCCCATGTGGATTGTTTTACGTTGGGCTCACGACGCGAAACTTCAGGGATCGAATGGCGAATCACCGCTCATCCATTCATGTTGCATTGAATAGCGGTAAATCAGACAAGCCGGTGGCGCGCCATTTCATTGAAGCCCGTCATCAGGTTGCTAGTTTAAAGTGCAAAATCATTGATTGGGTGCCCCCGAGTGTCACCGGTGGAGACCGGACCAAGAGGCTGAAACAAAGGGAGTGCTATTGGATCAGCCGCTTGGATACGGTATCACCGAGAGGATTAAATGAAAATAACCCCTACGGGGTGTTCTTGTAGAAACCTGTGTCATATATACTGTGTCCTATATATTGTGTTTGTCTTTTGTTTGTATATATTTTGTTTCTCATGAGTTTTGTTTGTTAGCCCATTCTTCCAGGTCCCTGATGGCATGGATTTAAATAATTATAATCAAGTTAGGATTATTTATTAGGCTTCAGGTCATGATTGTATGTTATTAGCATGTTATTCTGGAGACATTCAAGTGTTTGAGACAGGCCAGTTGGGCAAGAGTGCTAAGTAGCATCATAGAGAGGCCATACATAGGCACTTCAAGATAAACAAGTTGAACCGGTGGAGTGTAGAGCTGGGAGATGTTAAGCCCCACATTAAACATTTGATTATGTTTAACACAGAGGAAGGACATACGCTTATACCCAGTTGTCAGTATCGCCGTCGGGACTTTGGAGACCACTAGTGCGTTCCACCGCGGGTGAATGGAACGCATGATGCTATTTAATATGACTTCACTAGGGCTTGAGCGACGGGCCAGGACTACACGCACCGCTTCCACTTCCGGTTTCCTGGAACGCATTGCGTTCCACGTCCGGACCGCTGAACGCGGCTACACTTCACTAGGGCTTGAGCGACGGGCCAGGACTACACGCACCACTTCCACTTCCGGTTTCCTGGAACGCATTGCGTTCCACGTCCGGACCGCTGAACGCGGCTACACTAGAACTATCAGTGCCCGGATAACGGGCCATCTACAGTGTAAGCTGCGCGGACCCTCTACGAATAGTGTCCCGTGGTGAGTGTATGCAGCCACTATATAATTGTTACCTGCTGAGTTGTTTCCCCCAAATGAACGTACTTCCGGTCCAGGGGTATATAGGTATCTGGGGCATTGCTAGACATAGCATGCATCCTGGGAACACGCGGCAGATCACAGCACACGGTAAACTCGGTTTTTTAGTCTCGCCTCTACATGTTTTTTTCTACATGTTGTTTACACGTTTTTGTATACCCTTTGGACATGCTTTGTGCATTTGCTCAGATTACACACACTGAAAAGTTAATATTGTTCCAGCAGGTTGGGCTGAGCCGCTGTCGTGAACTACCATGACCTCAGGACACATTACATCTTGAGCATGATCACCATAGGTAACAGCCATTTTGACTCCGCCCACCTTCTGCTTTGACTGTATGGAACTTTTGAGTTGCTTAACATTTGTTATTATACACATGCAGTTACTTCAGGACCACCCACGAAGCTGGCATGTCTCCGGCCGTGAACATTGTTATTTTGTTTTTAAGCTCCGTTAAGTGACCGCTGGTTCCTGTGTGAGTCTCCTGTGTGAGTTTTCTATTTATAGTGTTTCCACCAGTGGGTCACATGGTATATCGAGGCACCTTTGGTTGTTAAGAACTTTTCATACCCCGGGGACTAAGATGGCTGTCTTGAACACTTTGGTGATTTATTACATTTTGGTTGAAGGTGTTGCATTAAGCATCATTATAACTAGATTAATTGTAGTTACTATGTGAGCTGGGTAATTGAAGCTCGGTTCGCATAGTTTTTCTGCCATCATCAAGGGGCCTGGGAGGCTGAGTCTTTTCTCTTTCTTGTATTCTTTTTAGGCATTGTTTAATGATTGCACATTTTGAAATATGATATCGTACTGCCTTTCTTGAAAAAGATCCTGTGGAAGGATCGAAACGTCGATTTATGAAGGCTGCAATAAAGAACATTGGATATTAATCAAAGTTTGTGAATATATATATGTGTGAGAGTGCGCCCGCCACCTTCGTGGACATCTATATATATATATATATATATATATATATATATATATATATATATATATAATGTCCAGAAAGCGAGCTGGCACTCAAAGTATAGTACTAATGTACCCGTGTGCCATTGCTGTAATATAAACGTCCCATCAAGTAAAGAACAGTGGTTCCAAACTAGGCACGGCACTCCAGGGATTTGTTTTCAGGATTTAATGTGCAAATTCAGATCCATATTAAAGCAGAGTCAATGCAGCATTTCGGAGCCAAAGAGAGCTCCTTCGTCAGGACATCACTGTCATTTATGGACAAATAAAGTGCTGAAACAACGAACAAACATACAAACAGCATGAGAACCATTCGTACCTTATAAATCCTCTGTATGAGAGTGTCTAGCCCGCGCCAGGGACCCGGGACACAGTGGAAGCCGTGCAAGCCAGCGCAGCTAGATGACGTCATCGCTGAGTGCCAGTTACCATGGTAACCTGGCAACACGCCTCGGGCTACGGCGAAGGGCTGTAGGAATAAAAATATGCATTAGTATCCCAACAAGTCACCTACCACAAATAGACTGAACAGCAAATAAGGTCACTGCATATTACATTCAAGAAAACAAAAATACACATAAAGAAATAAAATTGAAAATAACAAACCACAAATTGCAATAGATATACTATAACAACATATAATAAATACTACAATAATGACCATCATCAGACTGCTGCAACCTAGAAACATTGATCATAACCAATTAAAAAACATTCCAGTTAATTTTTTCATTTAAACCATGTGGTTGCAATGATTTGAGCCTATAGATCCAATGGGATTCCAGATGATGTAATGCATTAAGTCGATCTCCTCCCCGGGGCAGCGGTGGCACATGGTCGATAATTTGATATTTTAAAGCAGCTAAGGTATGACAATGGTTACGAATGTCTGGCCACTGGCTGTGCACTGTCTTTACCTGCAAGTGTTACACTAATGGCAGATCGATGGAGACCCATACGTTCCCTAAATGTCCGGCTTGTTAAACCTACATATAGTAGCTTACAAGGACAGATGATGCAATATATCAAGAACTTAGTCATGCATGTCACTACAAGCTTGATCTCATATTGCCGAAGGGAGATGGGATGAGCAAAGGTAGCAGCCTGGTTTTTTGATGTGGCCGAACAGTCCTGGTTTTGGAGAATAGTCAGTAATGTCGGCTTTAACCAACTGGTCACGCAAGCTGCGGCCTCTCTTATAGCATGTCATAATTTGAGAATTGTGAAAACCTTGTAAGGATTGATCAGTTTTCACTATAGGCCATAATGCTTTAGTAGCCCTAGGGATAATTGGGCTAGCAGTAGAGAATTTGGTAGTCCAGAGGAATTTGTACTCTGTATAACTTTTTTTATTAAAATTGTGAAGAAGAGAATTTCTATCCATCTTCATCACTTTTGTTTAAGTGTTAGACAACAACCTCCAATCATAACCTCTTTCTTTAAATTTAGTAACTACCACATCTAAAGCTGATTATAAGTCCTCACGTTGACTAGTTATCTGGGCGACACGTAACTTTTGCGAGTATGGCAAACCGTTTTTTAAAGAGGCTGGATGATGACTACCTGCTTCCAATAAAGTATTCCGATCTGTCGGTTTATAAAAAACAGTCAAAATTAATTTACTGTCCTTCTTATGGACCACCACATCCAAGTAATTGATCTGTTGATAACTATACACGTAGGTAAACTTAATGGGTGATGTCATGGCATTGATGGAATACATCATGGTACAGAATGCTTCTACAGTGCCTTGCCAGAGCGTAAACAGGTTGTCTATATACCTAGTCAGCCACAGGTTATTTTGTTTATATATAGGATCCTGAAAGAAAAATTTATCTTCTTGATTACACATATAAACATTTGCATAAGAAGGCGCCACGCTACTGCCCATGGCGCATCCCATTAGTTGTAGATAGAATGACCCGTTGAAAATGAAGTAATTGCGTGTGAGGACCAAACGCAAAAGTTGTAAGAATAATGGTTTATCAAAACCAAATTTATTCTCCAAATTGTTAATAAATTGATCCATGACCATGAGACCATCTTCATGAGGAATTGAAGTGTACAACAATGTTACATCCATCGTGCATAGTAATGTTGAATCATTAAAGTTTTTGAATTGTTGGATCTTACATAGGAATGTAGTGGTATCCTTAAGGTACATTGCACATTTTGTCACGTGTGGCTGTAATAAAGTGTCCAATAATTCAGAAACTGGTTGGTATAATGAGCCTCTTGCCGATACTATGGGCCTTCCCGGTGGGTGCGTCATCGATTTGTGGACCTTAGGTAATGTATAAAGACAAGGGCCAGTATTTACTAAAAATCCGAGTTTGGCCAATTTGTGTTTTTTTTTCTAAGTCCCAATCCGGGAATTCACTAAGCACCAATCTCGGCAGTGTCTGGTCTATTCGGAATGGTTTGAATGACAACGTTCAGAAATACGAATGAATAGACCATCGGTCAAATGCGGCTATTATTTCATAGAATACGGGCATTCACTATTCATTCGTATTTGGGTGTTAGTTTCTGAGTGCTCAAGTGCAAGTCTGGTTTTTTTCGATTCGTTAAAAAAAGCAGCAATAAAATAGACCTGCTTTTTCCAGTCGAGTTTGGATAACCATGCACGAATCAGTGAGATCTGTGCATGGTTATCTATGGGAAATGGTCTGTTTAGTGTAAAATCTGAAAAAAAAAATTGCCCCTCCACAAAGTTCCCATCATTGGCTACAATAAAGTGCATAGGCGCTACATTGTATCTGTGCCGTGTGCTGCCTGACAGACACTACAGGAGCACTGTTATGCACACCAGTGCCTGCAGGAAAGTACTGGTGTCAGGACTGTTATGCACTCCAGTGCCTGCAGGAATGTACTGGTGTTTGAACTGTTATGCAAAACAAATGGACTCACAGACAGACTGGGGAATGTGACATAATGTACACAGAAGGTGATAGGGTAACAAAATACACACAAAGTGAACAGAGAAGCCCAGAGGCTAAGGAACTGGGTATCTCCCTTGTATTAGAACTGCTCAGATGGGAAAAGCAAGATGTTGTGTTTTAATACATAGAGAACCCGAAATGCTGTTGCTAAGGGTAACAGCAAAACCCTAAAGGGTTACCAACGGGTGTGGCAGTAAACTCCTTGGTCAGAGATGGAATGATAGACACAAGGAGAGTCTCCACAATCCTAATTCTCACTTGCAGTGCACAGGTTCAGCTTACTGCCACTAAACTGACCCCTGACACCTAGCACAGTGAGACAGGATTAGACAGGCAAGTCTTAGAATACAGCCGCAAACTTGCTAAGTTCACAGAGTAGTAACAGAACCCCAGCAAGCTAAACGACTGACTCCAGTCTTACTGCTAGGTCTGGATTGGCAGAGTGTAATACCAAATCCCCAGGCCTATTTGCAGTAAGCAGCAAACAAATACAAAGCTACACAGTACTGGCTAACTTTCAGAAACTGACTAACCAACAGAGATTCAGCAGCATCTGCTTACCCTGAGAAGAGGCCTTATAAAGCAGGTGCTGTCCACGCCCCACTCAGACCTCACAGACTGTGAGCACAAAAACCAGCACCGGATCCCCTGCCATGCACAGAGCCTATAACCACTGCACAGCAAAAGACCCGAACCGGAGTATCAGCTGCGCTCAGGTTACTCCGCTAGCACTTGTCTCCCGGTTGCCATGACGACGTGGCAGCACAGGGCAGGAGACCCTAACAGTACCCCCCTCTGACGAGGGGTCAAAGAACCCCTACCACCGGGTTTATCGGGGAACTGCGAGAAGAAAGAGCGTATCAGTCTGGGGGCATGAAGATCACAACTGCGCACCCACGACCGCTCCTCCGGGCCATACCCCTTCCAGTGCACCAAAAATGACAGCCGACCCCGAACCACCTTGGAGTCAAGAATCCTTTCAACAACAAACTCCCTCTTGCCACGTATCAGAAGAGGGGAAGGTCTTCCACTGGAAGAAGGATTACTAATCGCCCGTTTTAAAAGGGAACAATGAAATGTTTTATTGATACCCAAAGAACGGGGCAGATCTAACTGAAATGCCACCGGATTGATAACCCTGGTGATCTTATAAGGGCCGATGAACCGAGGGCCTAACTTATGAGATGGCTGTCTCAACTTCAAATTCTTGGTAGACAACCAGACGAAGTCTCCTAATTTGAAGCTGCAGGGTCTTTTCCGCTTATAAAAAACCCTTTTGGTCACTAATGACACAGACACAAGGGCTTTCTTCACTTTCCGCCAAATACCTCTAAGGACCGAAACCACAGAGGAACCACCAGGCGTGGAGTCCAGGGGGTCAAAAGAATTGGCCTTAGGATGATGCCCATACACACAAAGGAAGGGAGAGATCCCTGTAGCAGAGTGAGCCGCGTTGTTATAGGCAAACTCCGCCATGGACAGATGAGCAACCCAGTCAGTCTGACACTTGGAGACATAACACCTGAGGAACTGCTCCAAGGACTGGTTCACCCTTTCAGTCTGCCCATTAGACTGCGGATGGTAGCCCGACGACAAGCTGACAGAAATCTGGAGATCGGAACAAAATGCCCTCCAGAATTTGGCCACAAACTGGGATCCGCGGTCAGAGACCACATCAAGTGGCAACCCGTGGAGACGCACAACATGCAGCATAAATAATTCAGACAGGCGTCTGGCCGATGGCAGCCCAACCAGTGGAACGAAGTGCGCCATCTTCGAAAACCTGTCAACGACAACCCAGATGGCTGTCATCCCCGAGGATTTGGGCAAGTCCACCACAAAATCCATTGAAATGTGGGTCCATGGCTTAGATGGGATAGAGAGTGGATGTAATGGGCCAACAGGAACCCCTCTAGGAGTCTTATTTCGGGCACAGATGTCACATGCCCGAACCCACTGATCCACATCCTTAGCCACCGAGGGCCACCACACCGCCCTAGATAGCAACTCCCGAGTTCTGGCAATACCCGGGTGACCTGCAGACTTCTTGGCATTGAATTCCAGGAACACTCGCTGTCTTAACCTAGGAGGCACAAACAAAAGACCTACCGGAAGGTCTGGAGGAGCCTGCTCCTGTGCTCTAAGGACTAATGATAAGAGGTCCTGGGTAATGCCCACTTTAATACATGATGGGGAAACAATGGGCAACGGCTCCTCGGTGGTCTCCTGGATTGGAGCAAAACTCAGCGAGAGCGCATCAGCCTTGATGTTTTTTGACCCAGGGCGATATGTTATCAAAAAATTAAAGCGAGCAAAAAACAAAGCCCATCGTGCCTGCCTGGCATTGAGACGCTTCGCTGACTCTAAATATGCCAGATTCTTATGGTCAGTGAGAATTGAGACCACAAACTTAGCCCCCTCAAGCCAGTGTCTCCACTCCTCGAGTGCATCCTTAATAGCCAACAATTCCCGGTTACCCACGTCATAATTCATCTCGGCAGGCGAAAATTTACGGGAAAAGTAAGCACAGGGATGAAGGCGATTATCAGACACTCCCATCTGAGAAAGCACTGCCCCAATACCCATCTCAGAGGCATCCACCTCCACCACAAAAGGACGCTCTGGATCTGGGTGTCGCAGCACCTTGGCCGAAACAAATGCCCTTTTGAGACGGGCAAAAGCCGCTTTAGCCTCACAAGACCAGTGAGCAACATCCGCCCCTTTCTTAGTGAGTGCCACCAAGGGCGCCACTATAGACGAAAATCCAGCGATAAATCATCTATAAAAATTCGCAAAGCCCAGGAAACGCTGAAGCGCCTTCAAACTAGTGGGCTGCACCCAATCCAGGACTGCCTGTACCTTGGAACCCTCCATTTGGAAACCTTCTGGGGAGATAATATATCCTAGAAATGCGATTTGCTGAACTTCAAATTCGCACTTCTCCAGCTTCGCCCCAAGCCGGTGGTCTCTGAGTTTCTGGAGGACTAAGCGTACATGCTTCCGATGTTCCTCCAGGGAATGGGAGAAGATTAGGATGTCATCTAAGTATACAACTAAGAATCTATCCAAATATTCCCTGAGCACATCATTCATGAAATCCTGGAAGACTGCCGGGGCATTACAGAGCCCAAAAGGCATCACCAAATATTCATAATGCCCTGAGTGGGTATTAAAGGCAGTCTTCCATTCATCCCCCTCTCTTATTCGGATTAGATTGTACGCACCGCGTAGGTCAATCTTAGAAAAAATGGTGGCAGTACGAAGCTGGTCAAACAAGACCGAAATGAGAGGCAGTGGGTATGAGTTTTTAATCGTGATACGGTTCAATTCCCTGAAGTCGATGCAGGGTCACAACGAGCCGTCCTTTTTACCCACGAAGAAGAACCCCGACCCAACTGGAGACTGTGAAGGTCTGATAAATCCCTTAGCCAAGTTCTCCTGAATGTACTCTGCCATAGCCTGAGTCTCAGGACGTGACAGGGAGTACAACCTGCTCTTGGGAAGCTTAGCATTTGGCAACAAATCAATGGCACAGTCATAGGGGCGATGGGGAGGTAGTACCTCTGCAACTTTTTTGGAGAACACGTCCGCAAAATCTGCATAACACCCTGGCAATCCTGGCAAACTTAGCTGCGAGAGCCTGACTGGAAGGCTCAAGCAACTCCTGAAACAATCAGTACCCCAACTAAGAATCTCCCCAGAGACCCAGTCAAATTGAGGATTGTGGGCCCTTAACCAGGGTAACCCCAACACCAATGGGGCAAAAGTACAGACAGTCACATAAAAGGACAATTTTTCAGAGTGTGTGGCTCCAATAAACAAAGAAATCTGGCTAGTGCAAGAGGTAATTTTACCTTGGGATAATGGTTCCCCGTTTAACCCACAAATCTCAATTTCCGATGCCAAGGGTACTAAGGGAACAGAGTGTTTCAGGGATAATTGGCGGTCCATAAAAACCCCGTCGGCCCCACTGTCCACAAAGGCCTCAGTCTTGACAGTTTGACCGAGGATCTTCAAGGTCACCGGAATGATAAAAGTCTTCTTGGGAAATTCTGACTTCTGGCCTGACAGGATATTTCCCATCACCCTCAGGCCCTGAAGTTTTCCGGCTTTTCTGGGCATGATACTACCACATGACCTTTATTCCCACAGTACAAACACAACCCCTGCTGTCTCCTCCGAGTCTTCTCACGCGAGGAGAGGCGGGTAGCCACAATCTGCATAGGCTCCTCGGAAAATTCCTCAGAGTCTGAGGTTCCCTTGGGAAGGAAGGAAATCTCAGTCTCCCTTTCAAGCCTACGCTCTCTCAGCCGTCTATCCACCCGGATGGATAACTGCATGAGCTGATCCAAGCTATCAGGCAAGGGATATTGTACCAGTTGGTCCTTTATCTGGTTAGAAAGACCTCTTCGGTACTGGTGTCTCAGGGCTGGGTCATTCCACTGGGTATCATGGGCCAACCTCCGAAACTCCGTACAGTAAACCTCAACTGGCCTTCGCCCTTGCTTAAGGATCGAAATCTGAGCCTCGGCTGAGGCCGTCTTGTCAGGGTCATCATACAACATGCCCCGTGTCGTAAAAAAAGCATCAACACTTTTAAGCGACGGACAGTCAGGGTGCAACCCATATGCCCAGACCTGTGGGTCTCCTTGTAGCAAGGAAATCACTATGCCCACCCGCTGAATCTCCGACCCAGAAGACTGAGGCCTAAGCCGGAAGTATAGCTTGCAGCTCTCCTTGAAACAAAATAACTGCGAGCGATCTCCAGAAAAACGATCCGGGAGATTTACTTTCGGCTCCTTAACCCCTGCAGGTGCTGCTGCTGCGGGAGCTCCGCCAGCAGCCTGGGAGGTGTGCATTTTAATTGACAAATCATTAAATTGTTGAGTCAGGACCTGCACCTGATCGACCACCTGTTGCAACGTATTTTGAGGGGTATGCTCCATATTCCCACAAAATTTCAACAGGAGTATTAGGCTGCTGAATATGTTATGCACACCAGTGCCTGCAGGAAAGTACTGGTGTCAGGACTGTTATGCACTCCAGTGCCTGCAGGAATGTACTGGTGTTTGAACTGTTATGCAAAACAAATGGACTCACTGACAGACTGGGGAATATGACATAACGTACACAGAAGGTGATAGGGTAACAAAATACACACAAAGTGAACAGAGAAGCCCAGAGGCTAAGGAACTGGGTATCTCCCTTGTATTAGAACTGCTCAGATGGGAAAAGCAAGATGTTGTGTTTTAATACATAGAGAACCCGAAATGCTGTTGCTAAGGGCAACAGCAAAACCCTAAAGGGTTACCAACGGGTGTGGCAGTAAACTCCTTGGTCAGAGATGGAATGATAGACACAAGGAGAGTCTCCACAATCCTAATTCTCACTTGCAGTGCACAGGTTCAGCTTACTGCCACTAAACTGACCCCTGACACCTAGCACAGTGAGACAGGATTAGACAGGCAAGTCTTAGAATACAGCCACAAACTTGCTAAGTTCACAGAGTAGTAACAGAACCCCAGCAAGCTAAACGACTGACTCCAGTCTTACTGCTAGGTCTGGATTGGCAGAGTGTAATACCAAATCCCCTGGCCTATTTGCAGTAAGCAGCAAACAAATACAAAGCTACACAGTACTGGCTAACTTTCAGAAACTGACTAACCAACAAAGATTCAGCAGCATCTGCTTACCCTGAGAAGAGGCCTTATAAAGCAGGTGCTGTCCACGCCCCACTCAGACCTCACAGACTGTGAGCACAAAAACCAGCACCGGATCCCCTGCCATGCACAGAGCCTATAACCACTGCACAGCAAAAGACCCGAACCGGAGTATCAGCTGCGCTCAGGTTACTCCGCTAGCACTTGTCTCCCGGTTGCCATGACGACGTGGCAGCACAGGGCAGGAGACCCTAACAAGCACACAGCCAATCAGGAGAGTGCCACGACATGGCGCTCCCTGATTGGATGAAGGGACCCTCTTTGACACGAGTCAGGGGGGGTCCTGGCAGTCGGGGAAAGGGGTCCCATGTGTAAACATGGGGCCCCTTTCAGTGCGTGGTCGGGTTTCCATTTTATTATTTTGCCAAGTACGTGGATTATACAAAGAACAGAAGGTACACTGGATTATGTGAGTATAATTTTTTTACACAGGTACCCCAAGGATTCTACATGGAGAAGAGGACAGAGCCTCGTGGGAACATAGGTAAGTATGTGTGTATGTTGGTGTGCATGTATGTAATAAAGTTGTACTGTCACGTGTGTGTGTCCTGTTTTTATTGGGGTATTTTTTTAGTAGTAGTACTACAGGTACCAGTGGGCCCGGTTTTTCACCGCATGCTGGTACTTGTGGTTCTCCAAGTACCAGCTTGCGGGGGAGGCTTGCTGGGACTTGTAGTAATGCTACTAAAAACAATATTCACATTTTGTAAACAAGGCTATCAGCCCCTCATCCGCCGCCCTTGGATGGGGAGACAGCCTTGGGCTTCACCCCTGGCCCTTGGGTGGCTAGAGGGGGGGACCCCTTGATTGAAGGGGTCCCAACTCCTACAGGGTACCCCGGCCAGGGGTGACTAGTTGGGGTTTTAATGGCACGGCCGCAGGGACCGATATCAAAGTGTCCCCCGGCTGGTACATTATCTCCCCAGCTAGTAGAGCCCGATGCTGGTTTAAAAAATACGGGGGACCCCAACGCTTCCCCCCCCCCCCCCCCCCCCCCCCGTATTTTTGGAACCAGGACCAGGCGCAGAGCCCGGTGCTGGTTAAAGTTGCAAGTTAAATATGGGGGAACCCCTGTCATTTTTTTACCCATATTTTGACAACCAGAACCGGCTCATAGAGCCCGAGGCTGGTTATGCTTAGGAGGGGGGACCCCACGCAATTTATTCTAACTTTTTTTAAGACTTTAATGAACTTTTTAAGGTACACAATGAAGCCCTGCACAGATCTCACAGATCCGGCCGGGATTCCTTGTGTTTTGTCAGGCAGTGTTTTACTCATCACTCCTGTAAAACACTGCCTGATATTACGAATCACATCGACAATGGACAAAACGAATGTGCAAAGATCGGCTGCTTAGTGAATGACCGTATCAGGATTAAAAAAGTTGCAGTAAAATGCACCCGATACCATTCGAGATCAAACACCCTTCAAAACGGCAAAAACACGAATATTAGTAAATAAACCCCATGGAGTGATGGGGTGTTGTGGTCTTAAAGCCTTTAAAGTTTTCTCGTTGATCAACCTAGTATGCAGTGCTTGTGTGAGAACATCTATCAATTCATTCTGAAATCTTGTGGTTGGATCGGAGCCCAATTTCTGATAGGTTGATTGACATGAGAGCTGTTGCATTATTTCTGCTTTGTACTGGCCGAGGTCTTGAAGAACCACACCCCCTTTTGTCTGCGGGGCGTATCACGATGCTAGAATCTTGGCTCAATTCTTTGACAGCTTGTCTCTGTGATACCGTCAGATTGGGATATATAGGTGTGTAGCAATATATCTAGCCACTGCGTACGTCATCAGACGCCCAAATGTTTTTAGGGATGCGTTCTGTGAAACAGGATCGAATGTAGATTTAGTGTACTTTTGTAACACTCCTTCATATTGATGATCACATTCGTTCACCGGATGATTTTGAAAGTACTCTTTGAGCCTTAATTTACGCCCCAGATGATGCACATCTGATTGCCATTCGAACTCATTGTGTGTATTGGTCGGCACAAATTAAAGTCCTTTGTTAAGGACAGAGATCTCTGATGGAGTGAGAATCCTAGATGACAGATTAAAAATTAGGTTTTGTTCTTCTTTGATCCTGTTGCTCTTGAAAATCCTTTCATTTTGTCGGGACCTCCTTGTCGGCATGAGCCAGCCTCTGCCCTTTCTCTGGTGGTTGCCCCTAAAGGGGGACGTTGACTTGTAGTTGGGTCATCAGAGTCTGCAATATTGAAGTCACTATCACTGTTGGAAGTGTAATGTCCTCCATCTCTGCGATCCTTACGTGGTCTCCTATTAATTTTCCCAAAACCTCTGGTGTTAAACCTTGACGGTTCAGTACCTGTTAACCAGCGGTACACTTGGTGTTCCTCGTAGACGTTCTGAACAGTCTGTAATTTCATCTTATTAAACTTTAGGAGATCGCATTTATAGTTATCAACTTGTGTATTTAATTTAGACCACCAGGAAGCCTGATCAGGATCTTGAAGCAGCGTTGTATGAGTGGTACGAAAGGCGTCCATCTTGGTTCGCACAATCTTCAGCTCCCGACCTGATTCCTTGATCACAAGGAGCATCATGTCGAAGCTGCATGTGTTCAGGACCACCATCCAACGTTTAAAAAACTCAGGATTTGTGCAACCGATAGTTGGAGAGTTCCGCACGCGAAAACCGCGTGGTATCTGTTTTTGGCGAAAATAGTCGGACAAAGCGGAGCCGTGTAATAAATAATTGGTTTTGCATTTACGCATCCTCAATAGTTGTTGATAAATTTCTTCTGTGGTATCCTAAGCGGCTTCAGGTACGATATTCTCAGCAAAAAGTTTGCATTCATGCACAATGGCACGTTTTTTCATCAAAAAAGTGGATGTGCGATGGGATCATGTGTCTCACCTTCCTTTGCAAATGTATTTATGTTTTCGCAGGAGAATTTATTTTTCTTCTCCAATCCAAACATCTAGAAAAATATTTTATTATACTCACAATACATAGATGATTTGCTAATTGTGTGGGGTGGTGAGTTAGATGAGTAACAACATGTTGTGGAGGAAATTAACCACTGGAAGTCAACAGTCAAATTTACCTCTCAACTAATATATATACATATACGTACGTACATATATATATATATATATATATATATATATACAGAACTGGTAAAGTCGGCACTCCCTTAAATCAACAGCTGCCCTGGTGCCCTCCAAAAATCCGAAGTATACTGATGCCGTTCTTATAGAGAGGGGTATGCATTCATCCACTCCCAGTATGTAAAGAACAGGCGGCACTCACGGGTCTTGGTGAAAAAAGTCAGTGTATTGAAGAAAGATTAGTGATGTAAATGGCACATTGCGCCAACGTTTCAGCGCCGCGCAGGGCGCTTTTGTCAAGGCTGCGTGCAAATACTGCAAAACAAAACCAAACAGTGTATAATCTTACCTTATAAGTGAGAGAGACCGAGTCACGGAGCTGCGGGGACTGGCGTTCGGCGGGGCTTCCGGTGGGTGTTCCCTTCGCCTTACCAGGAAGTGACGTCACTGGTTGCTAGGTAACCGCGGACGTCCCTGCCGCCGCTGTTAACCCACTGTTCCTGACACGAAGAGAGAAACAGAGTGATATGAAGTCGTGATTACATAGTGAAAAGTGTGCATGAACACGACCAAGTAGACAGTATGTGGAAGGTGACATTAGGGAGATCTGTGTTCCCACTAAGGAGAGTGAGACCTCAAAGTGAAAAATATGTGTACACATTGTGTCAAAAAATAAAGTTGATTAAAAACTGATTAAAAAAGATTTAGTTACTGACCAACATTTTGATGCCAAATTTTGCACCTATATACATGGTTAAATATAGATGATTATATCTGTAATGCCCACAGCCAGTGCCAGATTAAGGTCCACATGGGCCTGGAGCTGAAACTTATGAAAGGCCTATTTTGTGCCTTGGCAGGGTGTGTGACAAGCGCTGTGGCGGTATAACTAGTGATGTGAGGGTGTGACCAGCGTAGTGGGGGTGTGGTCTACATAAAGGGTGTGGCTATCTCTATGACAAACATAGCTAGTGCCTGCCTTCAACCACATAAAAGTGCAGCTATAAAAAGATGTTTGTGACCACCATATAATACAGAGAATCAGTGACCGTCATAAGATACAAAGAGCATCGCAGTGACCACCGTATAATACAAAGCACATCACAGTGACTGCCATGTGACTCAGAGAGCATTGTAGTGACCACCGTATAATACAAAGCACATCACAGTGACTGCCATGTGACTCAGAGAGCATTGTAGTGACCACCGTATAATACAAAGCACATCACAGTGACTGCCATGTGACTCAGAGAGCATTGTAGTGACCACCGTATAATACAAAGCACATCACAGTGACTGCCATGTGACTCAGAGAGCATTGTAGTGAATGTCGTATAATACAGAGATCATCAAAGTGGCTGCCACATAAACAAAATAGTTACAGTGACCAAATTATAATACAGAGAGCACTGCAGTGACTGCCACATAATACACCACTCATTACAGTGACCTCCATTGCAATGAATGCCATATGATATATAGAACTCCCACAACCACCATAAAACACAGAGGACATCACAGCCAGGGGGTGTGACACAGGTCAGTTTGGGGGTAAGACTGAGGCACAGGCAGTCTAGGAGATTGCTACTATAGGTGTGAGCGGGTCTCTGGATGACAGGACACTCTATAGGGTTGAGGGCTTCTGGAATGAAAGGTCAGCATGAAGGGATAATGGTACCTGGATGCAAGGACAGGGTGTAAGGGTGAGGGTGCTTGGATGCAGGAACAGGGTGTAGAGGTAAGGGTATCCGGATGCAGAAAATAAATGCATTAGGCTGTAACACGTGTGTCTCATTTGTACATTGAGGTGACTGTATTAACATAAAAAGAAGGTGGAAATGGGATCAACAATTGGGCAAAAAAGGCAGATGTGGATCAGAAAAGATGGGGGCGAAACAGATCACATGAGGAAAGGGGAGCAGAGATGGGTGTCAAAACAGAGCAGAGAAGAGGGAACTGAGCGCTCCTGGTGCACACAGTACTGACACAGATTACACTTACTGACATATCTTACTGACACAAATACTTACTGACAGAACAGATACCACTTATTGGTATACTGACGTCATATGTCTGTGAACGATGTCATTCACACACATATCGCTGGCACACATCCACCGAAACATCCACGGATGCCCAATATATCAGCCAGTGTGCACCCAGCATTAGGTAGGCAGCAGCTGCTATCACCAGCTCTCTTACTAAAAGAATATTACTGCAAATCTATATAACAAACTTACCAACCTGCGTTTAATGGACATAAAGGAATTGAGACCTCTACTAAATAAGTTTTATGCCCACCCTTATTAAGGATCACCTATTGCTGGGATATTAATGTAGAGAGCTTTAATTCTCTGTATAAGTTTTAACAAAGGACAAACTGGTTATCCAAACAGCTTGTGGAGTTCTCATGTAATAGATCCAACTCTATGGGCAGAATTCAATTGTTTTTTCAGGCGCGATAATAAATGGGCGCCCACTGTTGCTATTCAATTTATTTGTCCGATTGGGCGTGATGGTAAAGCTGTGTACACACGGTGCGATATGCACTTAACTTTCCTTACGATTTTGACTATATAGTCAAAATCGTAAGGAAAGTTACTGCATATTGCACCGTGTGTACACAGCTTGCGTTGCCGATGCGCGGTCCCGCGGGATCTGCATTGCAAGCAAAAATAGACTGTACAGGCAGACCAACATTGACTATATCACCGTTGAATAGTCAACGACAGGCTAAAGCCGCATCGCGCCGTGGGTACCCAAACAGCAGACATGTCTCAAATGTCAGCTGAAATGCAGGTGCCGGCAGCTGTTTATGCCCATACAGAGCAACAATTGAATTGCTCCGTCAGTCTCCCGACACTGACAGATGCCATGCACAACAATTGAATTCCGCCCATGTATTATATTTAGGCATATACAACTGCTTAATAGTGAATTTGTGTGTTTTTATGAAAGTATGTGGAAAAGTTTTTAAATACAATTTTTATATACATTTTAACCTGTGTTTTTGATTCATTAAATAATTAACAATTAGAAACTGTATAATTTTTTTGTATAACAAAACCTTGCAGATATAGGTGGTCATTCTGAGTTGATCGCACGTAGCATCTTTTTGCTGCAGGTGCGATCAACTAATCTACGCCTATGGGGGAGTGTATTTTAGCATAGCAGAGCTGCAAACGCTTGTGCAGCCCTGCTATGCAAAAAATGTTTCAAGTAAAACAAGACCAGCCCTACAGCTACTTACCCTGTGCGTTGGATCCAGCGATGAAGGTCCTGGCTGTGATGTCAGACATCCGCCCTCCAAACGCCTGGACACACCTGCGTTCACCAACGCCTGGACACGCCTGCGTTCACCTTACCATGCCCGGGAAATGGTGAGTAGACGCCCGATCCTCCTTCCCGCTGTCACTTTTCTTGCGATCGCGCCTGCGATCGTTTTCATCGGACCTGGTGTCACTGTGTGCGAATGAGTCGGAATGACCCCCATAGAGAGAGTATACACCGGTATCGATGGTCATAGCATTAACACACCCAAATGGTCACAGCACACGCATATCTCTGCCCTTCCTTCCTAGCTAATGGTCAAAGCATTTCCAAAATACCCATCCCCTTGCAAAGGCCGATGATCACAGTATCGGCAACAGTAGTGGTGGTCAAAGGATCCCTCCCACCCAGCAATCCTCAATGCTCACACTGTCTGCATGCATCCACACTACCCTGTAACCACAGATGGAAGACAGGTGCCGGTATAACGATACCAACCCATCTTGCAGTACTCCAGGACATCATTAGCATAACCCGGCCCATCCTGGTGATGCACTGAACAGCCGACCTATTGTGTGATTGGTATGTCTACCATACACACAGCACAATGCACCATTATATCTGCAGATATATTGGTCAGATGTGATATATCTGTGAACAACATCGTTCACAGACATATTGCTGGTACGATAGTATGACATATTGCAGTAAACGATAAAACAGCAGTTCAACTGAATGGCCAATATATAACGGCCAATGTGTGCCTGGTATTTCTGACATGCACACCCTTTACTGACAGATACCACTTATTGACACACATTCCACTAACACAAATACATATTGACAGATCATTACTTACACAGATTCCACTAACTGATACATCTTACTGACACACTTACTTACAAACACACACACATCACTCACTGACAAATATCCATTACCAGTGCCGTACTGTAACTAGACATTTTAGAGCTGTGTGCAAGAAACAGCATCACCCTCCCCATATATAAAACAGGGCCAGTGCACGACGTAGGTGCATGTAAAAAATATAGGGTTCATGGCTACATGAGGAAGTGACACTTACATTCATGACACCAGGTAGAGAGCCTATCACACATTACGGCAGCAGAGTCCCCCTTTTACACATTACGGCAGCATTGTCCTCTTTTTACACATTAGGGCATGCAGTGTTCCCCTTCTTGCACATTATGGCAGCAGAGTTGCCCTTTTTTACACATTAGGGCATGCAGTGTCCCCCTTCTCGCACATTATGGCAGCAGAGTCGCCCTTTTTTACACATTAGGGCATGCAGTGTCCCCCTTCTTGCACATTATGGCAGCAGAGTCGCCCTTTTTTACACATTAGGGCATGCAGTGTCCCCCTTCTTGCACATTATGGCAGCAGAGTCGCCCTTTTTTACACATTAGGGTATGCAGTGTCCCCCTTCTTGCACATTATGGCAGCAGAGTCGCCCTTTTTTACACATTACGGCTCCTCTAGAGAGGAGCGGACCCTTGAGCAGACTCCGTGTGTGGGCCTCCTCCTCACCTGTAGCTGCCACCGCTGCTGTTAGTGCTCTCAGCACTAAAGCTCTGGCACAGTGCCAGAATCTACAGCGCATGTGCAGGACTCAGAAAAAATGGCCTCCGCGCCATTTTTCCGGAGTCCTGCGCATGCGCTGTATACTCTGGCACTGTGCCAGAGTCTCTACTGCTCAGTGCGCTAACAGCAGCGGTGACAGCTACGGGAGAGGAGGGGCCCACACACAGTCACCAATCAACGCCAGAAAGGTGAGTAAAGAAGAAATGGGTGCAGTGTGTGTGGGGTGGGCACCCTCTGAACCCTGGGGCCCGTGTGTACCGCACACACTGCACCCATTATAGATACGCCACCGTGGAGGGCAGCTACTGAAAGTGACGGGAGTAGCTGCCACTGGGGAGGGGGAGTCGGGATGGAGGCTTTCAGCTGCATCGCTGCGTGGCTAGGTCTGCAATGTAAACAATGGTGAGAGTAGGAGCCTTGTAGCGCTGCAGATAGTGGCGGTTGTCACGGCCCTGCATGTGTTGCCGACGGTCCTCCGCCCACAGTGCATATGCATACATACATACATACTTACTGATAAACACTACTTACTGACACATATACCATTTACTGACACAGACTCCCTTTACTAACGGACACCCCTTACCACTATGGACACCCCTTACTGACAAAAACATTGACACAGACACACTTACTGACAGATACTATTTACTGAAATGCACAACAGATAAACATACTGACACAGACCACTTACTGACAAACATTACTTGCTGACACACAGACACTACTTACTAACACACACTATTTACTAACACACACAAGCAACAAATAAACTTACTGGCACGTCCGCTCCGCTGTGAAATTCACGACATCCATGACCCAGCTCTCCTCACAGATAGCAGCCTATTCCCCCAGGGTAGGTCCTTCCCCTTTTTCATTAGTGATTACTGATAGTTGTGGGAAGTAGAGGAAATAGTGAGCAGCAATTGTAGACAGGCCAGCGGAGCTTCAATTGGTATAAGGAGGATGAAGAAAGTGCTCGGACTGGCCTAGCAGCGGATCTTTGGCTGGTATGGGGGCGGAGCTAAAGTGAGTCTGAGGGCGGAGCTTCGACTGGTCCGGGGCGGAGCTTCAATTGGTATATGGACGAAGCTTCAGACTGGCCTGGGGTGGAGCTTCAACAGGGGCAGGACTTCAGCTGGTATGCGAATGAAGTTTCTTACTGGACTGAGGTTGGAGCTTCAACAGGGGCAGGCTTCAGTTCAGCTTGTATGTGGATGAAACTTCTGACTGGACTGGGGGCGGAGCTTTGGCGGGTCCAAGGGCAAAGCTTCGGCTTGTATGTAGAATCTTGTAGCTGAAGCTTCTGACTGGTCTGGGGGCGGAGCTTCGGCATGTCCAGAGGCTGAGTTCGGGCGGGTCCTGGCCTGGGCAGCAGAGAGCAGACTAGTGTGTCAGAACGGCAGTGGGGTGTTCGGCATGTGTACGTCGGCTGGAGCTACCTTTTGCAGCTGGGAGATGAGTGCAGTGAGCTGCTGGTGGTGACAGGAATTTTTTTTCCTGTCAGCACTGGCTGCACTGCATTGGATCCTGTGGTCCTGTTTTCAATGGGGGGCCTGGAGCTGCAGCTCCATCCGCCCCATTGTTAATCCGGCCCTGCCCACAGCTATATTATAGACTACGTGTGGCTATAAAACATGCAGAAAGTTGCACCGATGTTTCAAGTGCGCATAGTATGCGTGCAAAAGCAGGCACTCAAAGTGAGTGTTCTGCTGCGTCGTGCCATATATCTATTTACTGATATACCACCAAAGTACTACATGCTATTACCTTATGTGACACATGCAAAAGACCAGTAGGGGTGTCATGCAGTGTACCAGTAAAACTAAAGTGAAAGAGAGAAAATTAACTGCTCATAAGTAATATGTAACTGTTAAGCTGTTGTTCGCTACATATAAAGTGGAACCCATATTCATTGCCAGAATACACTCCAGGCCACGTGTTCATTGAGCCCATGTGGTGTTAATGTGGACAGTCGGTGTATCCATTCAATCTCTCATTGGGCTAAGCCTTTTGCTCAATCTCCTCCTCTTGCATTAGCTGGTATATTATCTATTATCATATGTCCGAGATGTTGTAATTGATGCTGGGCTTGTTTGAAGTGACGAGCCACCAGCTGGTCATTCGGTTTGCCCTCCAACGCTGCCTTGATGTCAGATCTGTGTAAAGCCATTCGCTCCCTAAAGGTGCGAACAGTTTGGCCCACATATAGTAAGCCACATTGGCATGAGATTACATAAATTACAAATTGTGACATACACGTGACGTGATGTCGAATTTTAAACGTCTTCTTGCTTTTTGGATGGATAAACATCTGGCCTGTGTCCATATGCTTGCATGTGGTGCATGCCAAGCATCTTTGACATCCTGTTTTAAACGCTATCTGTTTCCTTCGTGTGACATCAGTTTTCACCAGTATGTCTCTAAGGTTGCGTCCTCTTTTAAAACATGGCATGATGGTGGTGTTTTTGAACACAGGTAATGACGAATCCGTACTAACTATGGGCCATATTGCCCGCGTGGCTCTCGTGGTGATTGAGCTAGCAGTGGTGTACTCTGTGATGAAAGGTACTTTTTTGGTGGTTTGATGCCTCATGGAGCCAAATAAATGGTTCCTCGGGATGAGTAGGACCTCTTGTTTAATGCGTGCCAACTGGCATCTATCATATCCCCTCTGTGTAAACATTGAAACTACTTGATCAAGGGCGCTGTCTAGTAATTCTTTATTGCTCGTGATACGAGCTACGCGTAACATCTGGGACCTCGGTAGTCCCTTTTTCAAAGCTGGAGGGTGAAAGCTATTATGTCTCAAAAGTGTGTTCCGGTCCGTCGGTTTGTGGTATACAGAGGTTGAAATGATGTCGTCACATATGTCAATTTGAACACCCAAAAAATGGATGGACTCAGTGCTACTTTCGATGGTTAATTTAATTGGCGTATCGCTATGATTGATGTTGTTGAAAAGATCTTCCAATTCTTCGGCATTGCGCATCCAAAAAAGTAGAAGATCGTCTATGTACCGTTTGTACAATAGGATCTTAGCTTTTATGTTCTTTGAGCTCAAATATTGCCGTTCACATGCATACATATATATGTTGGCGTAGCTGGGGGATACATTCGATCCCATTGAGCATCCTGTAAGTTGCACAAAATATTCGCCATTGTGCAAAAAGTAATTGTGCGTCAAGATGTATTCCAAGAGTTTTATGAACAAAGGTATGTGTATGGCCTTAAATTCCTCGGTTTCCAGGAATTGTCGCATGGCAGTAAGTCCCTGTGTGTGCGGGATGACAGTATACAAACTTTGTACATCCATTGTACACATGATGGTGTTTTTTGGTACTTTGGAGATTTCCTGTAATGTGAGTAATAGATGGGTGGTATCTTTCAAATATGTAGCTTGTTTAGTGACCAATGGTTGAATTAATGAGTCCAAGAAAATGGAAATCGGCTGGATCAACGATCCTCTGGCTGATGTAATTGGGTGCCCGGGTGGATGTGTCGGGTCCTTATGTATTTTAGGGACCGTATACAATACTGGTACCACGGGGTGAGGTTGTGTTAAAGATGAAGCAGTTTTTGAATCCAAGTGACCATCTAATACTGCCTGTTTTAAAATGTTGTCAATTTCCAATTTAAATTGAACAGTAGGATTGTTTCGTAATTTTTTGTATGTAGCCGGATCTGTTAGTTGTCAGTCTTCAGTCATCGATGGATATCAGTACTCAATAAATGCAGCATGGATCTCATGCTGGTAGTTATTGAGGAAGCTGGGAAGAAATTGAAAAAATACAGAAACAACATAGCCCAATATACAGCTGATCTCCAAACAGTGTTAGATGATGCCCAGTATGCCAGCACGTGGGAAAAGTTAAGAACCCAACTAGATAAATACAAACGTGACCTAATAACATTTAAGAGATCTAAACTCCAGATGGTCAACATTGATTATGAAGATAACCGAGTTTATCGATGGTTATATGGCATCTCCGATGCACCTGCAGGAGGAGGTAGAAAACAATGACCATCATGGAGGGACAGAAGAGCACGGTCAACGAGACGCACATACTCATCCAACTCTGACAGTGATTTTCGCTGTCAAGATTCTGATGGATCTAAATCACCCAAACAGGCCCCTTTAGGGGTGGCTACAAAGACTCGACACGAACCAGGAGGCCAAGGCCAACCAGACCGGGTGGATAAAACCACAGAATTATAAAACCTCCTCGCGGAGCAAGGAACAGGAAGAAGATCTAGTGTTCAACTTATCATCTAGGACTTTAACAGACACAGAAAACCAAATTCTCAGAAAGGGACTCTCATTCATACCCACTAATAAACATGACGATTTCCAATGGACAGTTGAACAGCACCGATTTAGCAAGACACTACGACTCAAGGAGTTTTTTCAACATCAAACGATATCCAATGACACGGAACAACGTGCTAGGCTTCCGTCCAGATCGACTTTTGACCCCCAATCCAACAACGCAGCTATAAAGACCTTTTCAAGATTACTGGACACTTCAATTAAAAAATATGATCAAGCAGTTCCCACCTTGTATAATAACATTACCACGCAAGAGCAACAAGCTATCAAAGATTTAAGTTCCTACAAGGACATTATTATACGGCCAGCGGACAAAGGGGGAGCAATTGTCATACAAGACAGAAACAGCTACATTGCGGAGATAGACCGACAACTAACAGATCCGGCTACTTACAAAAAATTACGAAACAATCCTACTGTTCAATTTAAATAGAAAATTGACAACATTTTAAAACAGGCAGTATTAGATGGTCACTTGGATTCAAAAACTGCTGCATCTTTAACACAACCTCACCCCGTGGTACCAGTATTGTATACGGTACCTAAAATACATAAGGACCCGACATATCCGCCCGGGCGCCCAATTACATCAGCCAGAGGATCGTTGATCCAGCCGATTTCCATTTTCTTGGACTCATTAATTCAACCATTGGTCACTAAACAAGCTACATATTTGAAAGATACCACCCATCTATTACTCACATTACAGGAAATCTCCAAAGTACCAAAAAACACCATCATGTGTACAATGGATGTACAAAGTTTGTATACTGTCATCCCGCACACACAGGGACTTACTGCCATGCGACAATTCCTGGAAACCGAGGAATTTAAGGCCATACACATACCTTTGTTCATGAAACTCTTGGAATACATCTTGACGCACAATTACTTTTTGCACAATGGCGAATATTTTGTGCAACTTACAGGATGCTCAATGGGATCGAATGTATCTCCCAGCTACGCCAACATATATATGTATGCATTTGAACGGCAATATTTGAGCTCAGAGAACATAAAAGCTAAGATCCTATTGTACAAACGGTACATAGACGATCTTCTACTTTTTTGGACGGGCAGTGCCGAGGAATTGGAAGATCTTTTCAACAACATCAATCATAGCGATACGCCAATTAAATTAACCATCGAAAGTAGCACTGAGTCCATCCATTTTTTGGATGTTCAAATTGACATATGTGACGACATCATTTCAACCTCTGTATACCACAAACCGACAGACCGGAACACACTTTTGAGACATAATAGCTTTCACCATCCAGCTTTGAAAAAGGGACTACCGAGGTCCCAGATATTACGCGTAGCTCGCATCACGAGCAATAAAGATTTACTAGACAGCGCCCTTGATCAAGTAGTTTCAAAGTTTACACAGAGGGGATATGTGTTAGGATCTCCTGCTCTGTGCTGCCACGTCACCATGGCAACCGGGAGGAAGGTGTTAGCGAAGTGACCTGAGCGCAGCTGATACTCCGGTCCGGGTTTTTACTGTGTAGTAATTACAGGATCTGTGCACGGCAGGGAATCCGGTGCTGGCTTTGTGCTCACAGTCTGTGAGGTCTGAGTGGGGCGTGGACAGCACCAGCTATATAAACCATCCTCTCAGGCTAGGCAAATGCTGCTGAATCTTTGTTTGTTAGTCAGTTCCAGAGAGTTAGCTAGTACTGCGTGACTTTGTATTTACTTGTTGCTTACTGCGAATAGGACTTAGGATTCGGTACTTCATTCTGCCAATCCAGACCTAGCAGTAAGACTGGAGTCAGTTGTTTAACCTGCTGGGGTTCAGTGCGGGACTCTGTACGCAAATAGCGTACAAAGTGGGTAGTGCCTGTATTCAGTCTAGCGGCCATAGCGGCTCCACGGTAAAAGTGCATCTAGAGGTATAGCTTTATCGTTCAAGATAATATCGCTATTATCAATGGGCAACTCCAAACACACAGTAGTCAGGAAAACAGAACACCAGTCCTTAGTTTTCGTGCAATCTGTCAATGGCTAGTTTTATTGTGCAGTACATAAAACAAAACATAAAAATAAATGATAGCCCATCTGAGAAATAACTTTTCTATTGTTGGAGACTTTGTGACGTCAAACCAGGAACGAAACTGACTGAACTGATCGCAGTGGCAGAGTAAGTATCGAGCTACTCAGAAACTGCTTAGAAATTTCTATTCGCAATTTTGAGAATCTTTTGTTCGCAATTTTGCTAAGCTAAGATTCACTCCCAGTAGGCCGCGACTTAGCATGTGCAATGCTGCTAAAAGCAGCTTGAGAGTGAACAACTCGGAATGAGGTCCATTATTAACTTAGTGTGGGCTACTTACACCTATTTACAGCACTAAATGTAAATGCTGAATAAATACCGTAGAGTGTCAGCAGATGTGTAAGTTTCATGTCCACTTATGGCTGTGATACTCTCAATAATAAATCAACTCCATCAATCTCTGCTCATATATATATGATGTATACAGTATATATCTTCCCACAAAAACAAATATAATTTGTGCAGCTCCATGGCATAGTTACTGTAAGTGTATTGTACTGGAAGATGGGGATCTAAAAAGCCATCTTGCTTGGACCTCCACCATTTCCTGAAAACAGTTTCCCCTAAGGAGCGTTCTACACCATCTCCTGTGCTGAATCCTTCTTCTCCAGCACAAATGGTGCAGGCCCTGATGGCAATTGATCTACTATATCTGGTTCTGCTCATTAACATCACCAGAGTGAAATTAGGGAAATACTTAGCCATGTCTGCATCTGCACCCTTCTCTCCAAGCAGGATATGCAGAACCTTTGAGTCTCAACTGCAAGAATCAATGTGGTCTCAACTCACTATTGTTCATGCAAACTTGTCCCATCTTGGAGCCTAAGTCTCCAACCTGGAGGAGCAAAATGACTACTCTTATAATCTCCATCTGCAATTACATAATACTGGTGTACAAAAAACCTCTGCCATGAAGGCCATGCAAGCAAAACTGGACAATCTCAATAATCGTGGATAACTTGACAACCACAAGGTGCATGGCCTTCCTGAGGATGTTTCCAGCCAAAGCCTCATTGACACATTGGACTTAGATACTCATGATAGCATTGAATTTCACAGTTCAGGCATGCAACTGACCTCACAACTTGATCTACTGGCTCCACTACTTCTCCCAAAAGGAAGATATTCTATGCAATGTGTGGAACCTTAGCAGGTGGAATTCAGTGGCCACAAATTACAGATCTATCCAGACCTCTCTTGGTGGATCCTCCAATAATAACGGCTATTGAAGCCCATAACTTTGAAACTCTACAAGTGCAACCTTAAAAATAAATGGGGTTTCCCCTTGACTCATCAGGTTACTCATGACGGCAAGCTGCTAATGCTATGGGATTTCTCTGATCATGTAGACTTTTGTTCAGCCTTAGGTTTCGATACACCTGACATTCCTGATTGGCATGGTCTCCAAATGCTGAGTGACCTCTCCTCTGGCCATAACGGGAGCATTGCAAAAACAATCCAATGCTCAAAGAAGTCTTCAGCTCTGCTGGGTCACCCTTGAATGCTGCGATCACCTGACTTTTATTTTCATTTTAGAATGTTTGTTATTGGTTTTTTTCTACCTGCCTGGTGATTTTACTTTTTTTTCCTTACAGGTTCCAGTTTTTTTATGCTCCTGTGTTATAGTAGACTAATGTGTCTTTTTAGTTTATTTTTCTCTTATTCTCACTAGATGTTGCTGCCCTTTATCTACTCTGAAGTTCTTTCTCACGTTTTCATCTACTCACCCCCTTTAGACTTCTGCCTATGGCTTGAGATGTTAAGGTCAGCCACAGCTGTTGATCCGTATATTATTTTCTTTGTCCCCATTATGGTCAGTTTTCTTAATCTATAGTTTTTGTCACAACTGAGGGCCTGAGCTGACGGAAGGCAGCCTCAGTTGTAGGGGCTGAGATGTACCGGAACCTGGGAGGTTGTATCAGACCCCTGGACATGTAAGTAACATGAAGAGAAACCGCCCGAAGGCGTGACCACGACAACTTAAGTAAAAGTCAATGATATTTATTTATGACAAACTCCATGCATCACAGTAGCAGTAAAAAGAAACATAAAAATCAGCAGAGAAATAATAATACAGTTCCTGGGTACTACAGGGTGGCAGGGGCCACAGAGCTCTGGTGGTATGAGACAGTTCTTATTATCTGCAAGTTGGAAAGTCCTTACCAGGCTCAACTGTAGCAATGAGGAAAGCCCAGGGTCGTACCAGCTGGTGTTCCAGGGAAAGCTGGACTGCTGTAGATAAAATACTGCTGTGGGTACTGGTTAGAACCAGACAGGTGTTGGCACGGAGTGGATACTGGCTGGAACCAGTTAAATAATAAATAAAGCTTGAGAGCGATGCAATATAGATGAAATGTAGAATTTGAGAGCGGAGAAATAATAATACCGGTGGAGAGTGGTAAACTGCAGAAAGGACACCGGCCCTTTAAGAGAAGCTGTACACTGCTGGAAGCTGAGCTGGAAGCAGGTGATGTTGTAGCTGGAAACAGGTGAGTCCAGAATGGATCGGAGAGTCAGGCTACACCGCAGATGGAATGCTGGTGCGGGTCTCTATAGCAGAAGTCTGGAGACAGGAGCTGGAACCGGAAAGACAATCACAGGAGAGAGACAAGTTGGAACTAGTTTGACAACCAAAGCACTGACGCCTTCCTTGCTCAGGCACAACCTATTTATACCTGCAGCAAGGAAGGCATTGGCTAGGCAATTATGCAAATTAATAATACTGACAACGGATTGGTAGGAATGATCAGCTGACAGAATCCAAGATGGCTGCGCCCATGCAGACACTTGGAGGGAAGTTTGGATTGTAATCCATGTGGTCTGGAAAACAGTAATGGCGGCGACGGCCACCGGAGACAGGAGACGCCAGGCTGACAGATGCACATCCGACCACGCGGACACAGTGGAGGCCGCGGCTGACGTAATCGCCACTCTGAATGCAGAAGCTCAGGGACGGCGGCGGAGGCCGCGGGAGACGCCATGCCAGGCGTTACTGTGACTGCGTCCAGAGAGACAGGAGAGGATGCGGGAATGTGCACATCAGGATAACAGATGGGATCCGGTCCTGGAGCGCTGAGCCAGCCTTAGGAGGCATCTGATAGGTAAGAAATGGCGTCCAGATACCCGGATCGTGACAGTTTTGCTTTGAGTTGGAACTATGTCACCACATTTGTTGTTTACTTGTTCTCCTGATTTCTTTTCATTGTTTGTTTCTCACACAGAGCTCTTAATACTGTGACTCCATTTAGTTATTTAGTTGGTGGAGTTGCTTGCTCCCCCGCTACCCCTCCCCCAATATGCTGCATACCAAATTTGTTTTAACAAAGATGGGGGTTCCTTGGTGAACGTAGAGTTCTTCTGCCTCCCTGCAATTGGAACTGGGATCCCGCTGATGTCTGCTTCAACTTTAAGGATCCTATCTTGGCTGAATAGGGATGCCAGTAGAGCTCTGCTATGTAAGTGAAGAGGGCTGCATTACTCTTTGCTCCGTCACTGTCATCACTGTGGTCCTTTGCTGTCTCTGGCTGCTGCACTCTGCATCAAATTGGCCTGAATTGCTGCTTCTTCTCCTCTGTGTACTCTGCTTCTGCTAAGATTTCCAGGGATAAAGCTGTTCCAACCTCTTTAGACTTCTGTCTTGACCTGGATGCAGGAACCATTGCCTTCTTCTGTATTGGAGATTCCCCTTGTGGCCTAATTTCATCTGAGTAGTTTCTCTTTTTTGCAGTCATCTTCTGAAGTACAGTATTTCTCCATGGCATCTCTTAGCTGCTCCTGCCTCGCTTGCTAAACCATAACCTTATGTCTCTCATAAACAGTTATTCTATGGTAGAGAGTCTGGAATGTACCCTCTCACTGAACCAGAGGTGTAACTAGGATTTTCGGAGCCCAGGGAAAGTTGAAGAGTGGCGCACCCTCACCCCCCCTAAAAAAAAAAATAATATATATATATATATATATATATATATATATATATAAAAAAATGGGTGTGGACATGCATCAGAAGGGGCATGGTCACAGAAAATGGGGCATGACAACATGACTATCACCTACCCCCAGTGTCGTCTCTCAGCACACTATCACCTCCCCTGCATCATCTCTCAGCACACTATCACCTACCCCTTGTGTCATCTCTCAGCGCACTATCACCTACCCCCTGCATCATCTCTCAGCACATTATCACCTACCCCTTGTGTCATCTCCAGCACACTATCACCTACCCCCTGCGTCATTTCTCAGCACAGTATTACCTACCCCTTGTATCATCTCTCAGCCAGCACACCTTCATTCAATTTCTGTACATTACGGCAGTAGAGTCCCCTTTATACACATTACGCAGGCGAGTCCCCTTTTTTACACAGTACACAGGCAGAGTCCCCTTTTTCCACAGTACACAGGCAGTGTCCCCTTTTTCCACAGTACACAGGCAGTGTCCCCTTTTTCCACAGTACACAGGCAGAGTCCTTTTTTTACATAGTACACATGCAGATCCCCCGTTTTACACAGTATGCAGGCAGAGTCACCTTTTCACACAGTACACACAGTGCCAGATACACATTGCCCCACAGTGCCAGGTACACATTGCCCCACAGTGCCAGATACACATTGCCCCACAGTGCCAGATACACAAATGCCCCACAGTGCCAGATACACATTACACCACAGTGCAAGCTACAAAAATGCCCCACAGTGCCAGATACATATTACCCCACAGTGCCAGATACACAAATGCCCCACAGTGCCAGATACATATTTCCTCACAGTGCCAGATACACAGTGCCAGATACACATTGCTCCACCGTGCCAGATACCTGACCCTTCCCCCTGCCTCTGGCCTCTGCTATGTGAGAGGAGGGGAGTGCAGTGCAGCCCCTCTCCTGCCCCTCAATTCTCCATGAAGTCCGGTCTCCGCCGACAGCTATCTTAAATGAGGCACCGGTTCATTAGCCAATCAGAGCTCACTGACCGGCAGCCAATAAGGAGCCTGTCCATGAGCTCTGATTGGCTAACAAACAAATGAGACTCTCCCCGCTACCACAGACCAGAAAGACACTGAGCACATTGAGGGGTAGGAGGTGCGCTGAGCTCTCCTCCCCTCACATTGCAGTGGGATGGCGGTTGGAGGCATAGCAAAAGTGGAGGTGGGTGGGCATGATGCCCTGGCCGCCGCCACCTCCCTCTGTTGTGCCTGCCAAGGTGCCTAGGGAACATGCCCAGCTCGACCCCCCTTATTTTTTTCTTATAATTATTGATATACTATCCAATGGTCTGTAGCATATATACTGTACATGCATAGGTTTGAATTGCACATGGCTATACCAATTCAAACTTAGGGTAGGTGCACCAGAGAGTATATGAAGGGCAATGTGTCAGGAATTCTAGATAAAACATGGTCAGCAGAGTGCCAGAAGAACATGGGTAGTAGTGTGTTGGGAACTCAGGATTACACTCAGAGTGGATGGAACTCAGGTTTGCACTTTGGTAGCAGCATGTCATTCATTTAAGATGGGATGGTAGAATAAAAGTAGCACATAGATAATAGAGTCACAAACTCAGGACTGCATTTGGGTAGCAATATTTAAATAGACTCATGAATGCACATGCACAGTCAAATGTCAGATATTTACAATAGCCCTATGGTATTAGAGTAACTTGGAATTTAGTATTTAACTTGAATAGTGACAGAAACTCATGATTGTATTCTGAAAGCAGAGTAGAAAGAAGTGAAGGTAGCACTTGGGAAGTAGAGTTTGAGAACCTCAAATCTTCAATCAGTATGGCAGAAATTCAGGTATCAGAGTTGTATGGATTTCTAGTATGCACTTGAGTAGCAGAGCATAAGGAGTACATGGATAGTAGAGTCTTGTGTACTCTTCAACCCCTGTCAGGAATCCTTGGCTATTAAGCTTATATTCTTTTGTGCCCTTTCATTTTCTCAGTTGCTGCAAAACTGATTAGTGCCATTGTAAATGTATTTAATTTTCTAAATTAATCAATTAATTTTAAAATGTATCCATTTTATAATAAAATATTTAATCAATCAATCAATCAATCAATCAATGCTTTGATAGCAAAGGATAGTAATATATGTGGTGTAGTAGAATGGCAGAAACTCAATTTTGTATTTGGGTAGAAAAGTTTAAGGAACTCAGGATTTCATTTGAATAATAAAATGACAGATATTCAAGAGAGCTCAAAGGTATCAGAATATAATGGGATTCACAACTGTACAGAAATAGTGGGTGAAACTCAGGATTGCACTTGGGAACCATAGTGGCAGGGACTCATATTTGCAACTGGGTAGCAGAGTGTCAAGAAATTAGGATTGCACTCAGGTAGCAGAATGGTAATGACACCTGATTGTACATGAAGAGCTAAGTGTCAGGAAGTCTGGATTGCACTGTCGGTGGCAGGAAATCATGATCTTGCATTGATAGCTGAGAGACAAGGAGTAGACAAGGAAAACAGTGTCCTGAGCACTTGAATATCAGAATGTTAGGAACTCAAAATCAAATGCTGGAAGTAGAATTTTAGGAACACAGACGAGTAGCATATTTGTGCATTAGGAAAAAGTACAAATTTGCTCAAAAATTTGGATTTATTTTTTTTAATAAAGATCTCATAACTCTGATAGCATGTACAGTAATTAGCCAGATGTAAACGTAAAATTGTTAAAGAGTAAGACAAATGAGTAAGTCAATATCCCAGAGCAGTTTGCTTGAGCACCATAAGGACATATTATTCTATTTTGCCCAGAGCAATTTTATTGAGCAATGTATGTACATCTAATTTTGTTTTCCCCCAGAGCACTTTGCTTGGCCATTGTAATGAGATAATATTTTATTTTCCCCAGAGGTCTTTCATTGGCTTGCTGTATAAGGAGAGTATAAAATCTTCTATACAGTATATACAATCTGTTTCTAACATGAAACAAGGGCAGGGACATTTCATGTTCTAAGGTATGTCATGTATTACAAAGTGATTTTACACCACAACAGAAATGTTATATATGTACGTATTTCACAGATAGACTTCAACATAGAGCATTTGTATCTAAGTTATAGGGGTTATTCAGGTTTGTTAGCAAACCAAAAAAGCACGCTAATGGGCAAAACCATGGTGGGGCAGATGTAACATGTGCAGAGATAGTTAGATTTGGGTGGGTTATATTGTTTCTGTGCAGGGTAAATACTGGCTGTTTTTTTTTTACAATGTAATTTAGATTTCAGTTTGATCACACCCCACCTAAATCTAACTATCTCTGCACATGTTACATCTGCCCCACCTGCAGTGCAGCTTGGTTTTGCCCATTAGTTTGCATTTTTGGCTTGCTAACAAACCTGAATACTATGTACAGTAGATAGAAAATGAAAATGAGTTGACACCAAGATCTATTGCTATTCTTTGTATAGAGAAACCTTTACAATTTGTAAGTAATCTATGTCAGGAAAGTGTTAGAGGAAGTGTTTGCATATCAGTGAATATTGGTTCTGTTATAGCAACAGCAGTTCAGTATTTTGATTTTTAGAGATTATCTTTGAATGAATAAGCAAAAATATTAAGGCTCAAAAGAAATGTGCTACAGTTTTTACGTAGTAAGTGTTATTTACTAACAGCAAAATATGCAGATGTGCATCACCTTCCATAATGATAAACTTGGGGAAAATGTTTAATTGAGGATGGGTTCCCAAAAGTGATTAACTGCTTTATCATTTAATTGTTTGTTTGTAGTTTTTTTCCCTTCTTGTTTTGCTGTAAAAGTTAAAATTAAATTCATTCACATCACATCCTGTTTTTATGCTCACCGTAGATGTCTCTGGTATTTGGTACACATTATAAACATTTCCCAATGTTTGACTCAATGAGAGCTGGCAGAAGAATAATGAACACATTCTCTACCCGGTAAGAATAGCAGAGTGAGTAGAATACAATACATGTACTGGTGGCCTCTATGATCACAAGTTTTATCCTTCATTCTGCTAATGTAATTGCATCCTGGTGTTTTTACCAGATTTAAATGACAACTACATTACTTGCCTGGTAGGTGAGCCCCATACACGGGGAGATCACTATTGGGCTTGTCGCTATATAACAGAACAGACACCACATCAGATATGGGGGACCTTCCGACCCGATCGCACGCAGCGATTTGTCGCTGCGGTGGTAACGGGTCTGGAATGTGCATGCGTGTTGGCCACACCGGGTTATGTCACAGACAACGAAGAAAGCGGTTGCAGAGCCGACCGCAAGAAGATTGACAGAAAGAAGGCGTACATGGGCGTCATCAGACCATTGCCTGCCATTTTCGGGGAGTGGTATGAAAAACGCAGGCCTGTCCAGGAGAACGGGGGGCCGATGTCTGACGCCAAAGCCGGCCCTAGCATCGCTGAGATCGTCGCACAGGGCTAGTCTTGTTCTGCATGAAAAATTTTTAGCTTAGTAGGGCAGCACAAGCGATCGCAGCCCTGCTAAGCTAAAATACACTCCCTCATAGGCGTAGACTAGTTGACCGCAGCAGCAGCAAAAAGTTGCTCGCTGCATTCAACTTGGAATAACCACCATAGAGCACAGGAAGGTGTGTACAGTTGGGAAAAATTGTCATAAAATGTAAATTTAAATTTGTGTTTTGACAAGGTTTTGTAAGGAAACATTTCTCAATGGAACTAATAAAACTGTAAATGTTAGAAATTTGAATGCTATATACTATAGTACTATAATATGATTATAGAGCAAGTGTAACCTTGAATGCTACTATGTAGTCCATAGGCAAATACAGGGAGAGTTTCCGGAAACCCCCCCTCCTCTTGGCAGGTGGCTCAAAGTATGACAACAATAGCAATAGTATATAACACTAGACCTGCCGCCACATCATGCAGTTTAAAGGACAGAGTGTAACTGCTGCACATGCCCAGTGGTAGCAGATTCTTCTACCAAGTTTGTTGTGTAGGGATCAGAGAGTAGCTGCCAGGAAGAAGAGACAGGAGCCTTTACCATGAGGTGGGAGAATGTGTGCTTAGAAAGTGCAGTACTGGTTCTATTGTGTTTTGGCATTCATTTATTATTACTTTTCCTGACCATTTATTTATATTGTTTAAATGATTGAAACAGCCAATACTAGAAACCATCTATAGTGTTAAATATTAATACTGTAATAAATACAGTATCCAGTGTATAAAAAGATAACAATAGACCTGGTGGTTTTGTTGGAACCCTACTCTGAACTTTAGGACTCTGAAATCACCCCCATTTTGTGTCATCTCTTCTAGAGGTAGACTATTTCACCCTGGGTAATCCTACACTGTGCACCCAAGATGGCTGCCTCACCTGGTACCTTGTGAGGGGGAAATACACAACCCTTGGAATGATATTACCCAAAATGCCTTCACCAGTCATGTATTATGCTTTCTGTGTGCTTAAGGTTTTATTTTATGTCTGTGTTGCTTATCTATTGCTGTATTACTCAAATCCTCTGTATCATGTGCATTGTTTTTGATGTCTGTAAAGCGCATTGAGTCCTGTTGGAGAAAGAGCGCTCTATAAATAAAATTATTAATTATTAACATTAATGTCCAGGGTCGCTACTAGGTTCTTTTTCCGCTCCCCCAGACTCCCGCATTTGCTCCAATGTTCCGCAGAGTGGGAGATTGTGGACTGCATTTGGAAACCCTCTTTAGAAATCTTGTGTTTGCAACTGTAGTGTAACCATTATTTATTTCTGCTCAATATGAGATATTATCTGTAGCTAAATTATACCAACACTGTAACATTATTCTTTATAAGTAAAGAAAAAGCAAATAAAGGATTTGTTTACACTGTACATATGTTTTCTGAAGTCTGCACTGTGCATTCTAAAGGCCCATTAAATGCACTTTTGAAGTTTACATCACAATAATTAATCTAAGTAAATAGCCCGGCACACGCACACACATTCTCTAGTAAGGGTTAAATTTGATTTGTTTAATAAGAACTTCTACAATGTCTGCCGTTTTAAAGCTCAGTAAAACACAATGAAGTTCTATAGGAGAGCTCATCGAGAACTCAGGACCTCTTTCAGGTTCAGTAGCAGTTCTGCTGAAATCGTATGTTGAGAGCCGCCCACTATAGGGCAAGACCACCCAGCATGTGCAGCACCGTCCTGCAGAAGCTGAGAACCATAGGGAATACCGGATGCGCCCCTGCATATGCAGCTACACCATTGCCATGTTTTCTACTGCGGTGATCACGTATGATGTCTCCCTCCCACCCTGAAAATGGCCATGACTGCATTTCCTGCACCACTACCCACCAACGCCGTGTCGCCACCCCGGAACGTCCGTTGGCTGTCAATCACTGTGCGATCTCATCATGCCGGGATACGATCACATTGTGAAAGTCTGCGTACGCACAGTGCGAATACGGCGCTTGCGCAGATGGACAATAATCGTCCGATCTGTGTTTTTGTAGTTTTGCAAAAGAACCTGAGTAAGGAACATAGGGGCAGATGTATTAAGCCTGAAGAAGTTATAAAGCAGTGATAAGTGGGTTCGAAGAATGACAGGTAGGAGCTGATTGGCTGGTGCGTTATCACCTTACACTGATCACTGATTTATCCCTTCTCCAGGATTAATGCATCTGCCCCACAGTACACTGTGCTTCGTGGAAGCCTTGAATCACATTACTGTAGGTTTTATAGTGTTAACGTTACATATAAAAATAATTCTTCTTCTATCATATATACAGATGTAGCCTCTGTCATCATTGTAACAGCGACTACACAATGCAATCTAGATGTAGCCACTGTCATCATTGTAACAGCGACTACACAATGCAATCTAGATGTAGCCTCTGTCATCATTGTAACAGCGACTACACAATGCAATCTAGATGTAGCCTCTGTCATCATTGTAACAGCGACTACACAATGCAATCTAGATGTAGCCTCTGTCATCATTGTAACAGCGACTACACAATGCAATCTAGATGTAGCCTCTGTCATCATTGTAACAGCGACTACATAATGCAATCTAGATGTAGCTTCTGTAATCATTGTAACAGCGACTACACAATGCAATCTAGATGTAGCTTCTGTAATCATTGTAACAGCGACTACACAATGCAATCTAGATGTAGCCTCTGTCATCATTGTAACAGCGACTACACAATGCAATCTAGATGTAGCCTCTGTCATCATTGTAACAGCGACTACACAATGCAATCTAGATGTAGCTTCTGTAATCATTGTAACAGCGACTACACAATGCAATCTAGATGTAGCCTCTGTCATCATTGTAACAGCGACTACACAATGCAATCTAGATGTAGCTTCTGTAATCATTGTAACAGCGACTACACAATGCAATCTAGATGTAGCTTCTGTAATCATTGTAACAGCGACTACACAATGCAATCTAGATGTAGCCTCTGTCATCATTGTAACAGCGACTACACAATGCAATCTAGATGTAGCCTCTGTCATCATTGTAACAGCGACTACATAATGCAATCTAGATGTAGCCTCTGTCATCATTGTAACAGCGACTACACAATGCAATCTAGATGTAGCCACTGTCATCATTGTAACAGCGACTACACAATGCAATCTAGATGTAGCCACTGTCATCATTGTAACAGCGACTACACAATGCAATCTAGATGTAGCCACTGTCATCATTGTAACAGCGACTACACAATGCAATCTAGATGTAGCCACTGTCATCATTGTAACAGCGACTACACAATGCAATCTAGATGTAGCCACTGTCATCATTGTAACAGCGACTACATAATGCAATCTAGATATAGCCTCTGTCATCATTGTAACAGCGACTACACAATGCAATCTAGATGTAGCCACTGTCATCATTGTAACAGCGACTACACAATGCAATCTAGATGTAGCCTCTGTCATCATTGTAACAGCGACTACATAATGCAATCTAGATGTAGCCTCTGTCATCATTGTAACAGCGACTACACAATGCAATCTAGATGTAGCCACTGTCATCATTGTAACAGCGACTACACAATGCAATCTAGATGTAGCCACTGTCATCATTGTAACAGCGACTACATAATGCAATCTAGATATAGCCTCTGTCATCATTGTAACAGCGACTACACAATGCAATCTAGATGTAGCCACTGTCATCATTGTAACAGCGACTACACAATGCAATCTAGATGTAGCCTCTGTCATCATTGTAACAGCGACTACATAATGCAATCTAGATGTAGCCTCTGTCATCATTGTAACAGCGACTACACAATGCAATCTAGATGTAGCCACTGTCATCATTGTAACAGCGACTACACAATGCAATCTAGATGTAGCCACTGTCATCATTGTAACAGCGACTACACAATGCAATCTAGATGTAGCCACTGTCATCATTGTAACAGCGACTACACAATGCAATCTAGATGTAGCCACTGTCATCATTGTAACAGCGACTACACAATGCAATCTAGATGTAGCCACTGTCATCATTGTAACAGCGACTACACAATGCAATCTAGATGTAGCCACTGTCATCATTGTAACAGCGACTACACAATGCAATCTAGATGTAGCCACTGTCATCATTGTAACAGCGACTACACAATGCAATCTAGATGTAGCCACTGTCATCATTGTAACAGCGACTACACAATGCAATCTAGATGTAGCCACTGTCATCATTGTAACAGCGACTACACAATGCAATCTAGATGTAGCCACTGTCATCATTGTAACAGCGACTACACAATGCAATCTAGATGTAGCCACTGTCATCATTGTAACAGCGACTACACAATGCAATCTAGATGTAGCCACTGTCATCATTGTAACAGCGACTACACAATGCAATCTAGATGTAGCCACTGTCATCATTGTAACAGCGACTACACAATGCAATCTAGATGTAGCCACTGTCATTCTTGCCGTGATTACACAATGCAATCTCTGTGGATCGCGGGTGAACGTGCACGTATATGAACACACTTGCAGCAGCATGTTATACAAGGGGGCAGTTATTCTATATGGGATCAGTCTATGAGCTGTGTGTGTTTAGGAATATGACTGGGATTTCATAGGAAGTTCTGAAAAAAGGTTAAAACAATGGTGGTCATTCCGCGTTGTTCGCTCGCAAACGGATTTTAGCAGATTTACTCACGCTAAGCCGCCACCTACTGGGAGTGAATCTTAGCTTCTTAAAATTGCGAACAACGTATTCGCAATATTGCGATTACACACTTCTTAGCAGTTTCTGAGTAGCTCCACACTTACTCGGCATCTGCGATCAGTTCAGTGCTTGTCGTTCCTGGTTTGACGTCACAAACACACCCAGCGTTCGCCCAGAAACTCCCCCGTTTCTTCAGACACTCCTGCGTTTTTCCCAGAAACGGTAGCGTTTTCCCGCACATACCCACAAAACGGCCAGCTTCCGCCCAGTAACACCCACTTCCTGTCAATCACACTATGATCTTCAGAACGATGAAAAAGCCGTGAGTAAAATACCAAACTTCTTAGCAAATTTACTTGGCCCAGTCGCAGTGCGAACATTGCGCATGCGCACTAAGCGGAAAATCGCTGCGATGTGAAGAAATTTACTGAGCGAACGATTCGGAATGACCACCAATGTATAAACAGATAATATCTGGCATCCTAACATTGTACAGTATATTGATTTATGGATGAACATGAGACCTCATATCTGATGTAATTATACTCTATACTCAGCACTCATGAAGAATGTGTGTATAAGCATAGGTTCATGCATGTAAACAATATATATATATATATATATATATATATATATATATAGCACTCACCTACTGAAATCCCAATTGTATTACGCCTTAAAAAGTGATAAAGTGGAGAGTGTTTGAGCAACATATGCTCCAAACACAGGGGCGCTTTAAGAGAAGAGGAGGCCTGTGTCCAGCCTCCTCCGTTCAGCTCCTCTGCTCTCTGCCTTCAGTGCTGAGAGTCTGAGCACTAGGGGGCTCAGACTCTACTGCGTATGCGCAGATCTCAGGGAAAATGGCCACTGCACCATTTTCACAGTGTTTTATCAGTGCTCCGGACGCTGGCACTGGACTCCTGAGGGGTGAGTATTTAAAAAATTGGGAGCAGTGTGTGTGTTGGGGGCCCCATCTATACTCAGGGGCCCATGTGCACTGCACACACTGCACCCCTTATGGATACGCCAATGTGCTCAAGTGGGTTTAGGTACTGGCTCACTGATTTAAAGAAACAGAACCACACCCTAGCATTTTCATTATTGAGCACCTGGGAGAAAGGAACTGGCAGAACTTACATATAGGGGTGCAAGAGAGGGTGTGACCACACAATTTTACATAAACAATTGGTTTCAGTCCACAGCACTCAGCCTACTGAGGAGCCAGGGGTATGTGACCACAACTTTTAAATAAAAAAATCTGTGCTGTGATGTGGATTGAAACCAAATGTTTATGTAAATGTTGTGGTCACACTGCATGAGAAAGCTGTGACCACAAAAAGATGAATTAAATATTAACCCAAATATACACATAAAGAAATCCACCACACTCGCAATTCCTAGGAATGGGGTGCACACCTGCTATCGCCACTCCCAGGTTGGGGTGACCACATTGCTTACATAAATAAAAACAGAGAGCTCAGCACTCACCGTTGTAAGCTCACTCTCCTTAATACATTAATACAGTGGTTCCCAAACTTTTTTGAATCACAGCGCACTAGAGTAACAGATTTTTTTTTCACGGCAACCCTAGGCCAAACGTTTCTTATTGAGAAATTTAGAAAGAAATATTAAATTACGTAAATTATGTTTAGATGTCATCCTTAGGTTCAGTTCTGTGGCAAGGGACAATATTCACTTCTGTTTGTTCACATATTTTATGATTGGCAGCCACAAGCACTAGTTTTGCCTGTTACATTGACAATAAATAGTTTGAATTGGTCCTGGAGCACCAAGCTGAGGCACCCCTGCAACTGTCCCGCGGCACCCCAGGGTGCCACGGCACACAGTTTGGGAACCACTGCATTAATAGATAAATAATGGGGTTTTGGTTCATGGATTGTACAATGCACTTAAGCTTGCAGCCCAACATCAAGGAACCCCACTTCATGATTTATTTAAGTCATGTTGAGCCTCCATCTCTCTTATATAACTAATATATGTATTAGGTTAAACATCAGCAATTTTTCTGACAGGTAACTGTTACAAAGTTAAGACAACACAGATCCTATTCTGTTCCAATAAGGTTTGTTCCCATAGTGGAGGATCTAAGTTTAACACATCTGAAGGTATGTGTTATCCTAGAAATTTGGAAGCTACCATGTTTGTCTATTCATGCATACTGTACATTTCCTCTCTTTGTTCTTTATGCCACTAACAAGATATATGTATAATATATGTTCTACCAGATGTAGTCCAATTTTTGCATTTGTTTCTGTAAAACAGTTGTGTGTAATATTTTGGTATCTTTTAGAAGTCAAGATCTATTGTAATGTTAAAATATGATGCATTGTATACTCCTTATTTTTTAGTTATACCCTTATGAAGTCTCAGCAAGAGATGAAACGCGTAGTGTAGTTCTTGCAAGAATGATCCCCATTCTTCACAACAGAAAGTGGGGAGATGATTTTCTATCATTTAACGGATACTGTTAATTGAATGTGCAATTCTATCCAATATTGCTTTTTAAAATTTTCTATTTGGAATACTTGTTTTGAATTGTGTTGGCTCAGAGGAGCTAGTTTCCCAGAATAATTGGGTTCAACCGATATATGTAGGTCTGAACATATAGATGCCATTTAACTATTGTTTCATTGAGTCTTTTGGTTCCTATTACAGGGTACCTAGTGAAAACCGCAGCCTTGAAATTCTCTCTCTCTCTCTCTCTATATATATATATATATATATATATTGACTGTCATATTATACCTTTTGATATACTATTGTTGTCTCTGAGTGCCGTTTCATTTCCTGGATGTGTATATATATATATATATATATATACAACAAGCGCAGGTGCGGCACTCGAGCCAAAATTAGCAGCGAAAAAATGACAGGCGGAGACTGTATAATTCAATCAATCAACGTTTCAATATTTGAAAATATTGTCATCAGGATTATAATAGTAAGTACAACACATACCTTTATAGTGCCCACCAAACAAGAAAATAGCGGTTCCCGGGCTGGGACTGCACACCCGCCCCGTCGCCGCACACCCACTGACGTCACCCGTGAGGCGCATTCTACTACGTACACCGTTACCATGGCAACCCAAAAACAAGCTGAAAAAATACAATACAGAGTTCATCATCGACACTGTAACAATACAATACAAAATCAATGCTGGCATATACATAAAATACAAAGCACAAGGAAATCTTACCTACACTTAGAGACAACGCTAATACACTGCCTCACAATACAGACTAGCAGCAAAGATAATTTCAACGTAAACTTGCAAAGGTGATATTCTCATTTAACCCGTTAGGGGAAATGACATTTAGCCTATAGATCCATCGCGCCTCACACTTCAAAAGGCGCAGGGAGCGATCACCTCCTCGGGCATTTGGCAAAATAGTATTGATCATCCGATATCTTAAGCTGGAAAGGGTATGATGGAACTCCGCAAAATGACGAGCGACCGGTTGGTCGCTAGAACCGGAACTAATAGCTGCCCGAATGGCACTCCGATGATTACCCATTCGCTCTTTAAATTTGCTCTCGGTTTTACCGATATAACTGAAACCGCAGGGGCAGATAATTTGATAAACAACAAAAGATGAATTACAAGTAAAATGATGGAGGATTTTATAAGTTTTGCCTGAATGAGGATGTTGGAACGTGTCGCCAGTTAACAAAAACTGGCAAATAGTGCATGTACACTTAAAGCAACCCATACGTGTCCTTCCAAACAATGGGTGGTTAAGGATACTTAAGGAAGATACATCGGTTTTTACCAAGATGTCTTTTTTTTTTTTTTTAAACATACAATTTTTATTTTGTTATTGTACAAAGGCGAGAAAAAGTATACACACAAACAGAGGATACTTCGTCAGTTATGTACAGAACAGAATTCCAACCGAACATAGTCTCTTAACACGACAGACAATTCCACTTATTATACATTGAATTAAAAACATACAATGATAACTATGGTGTAAAGTGGGTTATGAAATGTGGATTCTAATGAAGTTATCCACATAAAACTGAGACGAAGTTAATAACTAGGGTTTAGTAAAGAAAAAGAAAGACAGAAGAGAAATAGGAAAAATAAAAGAAATCGCTGAATAAGAGGTATATGGATGAGAGAGGGAGGGAGGAGGAGAGGGAGGGTCCAATCATTGTCTTCAGGAGAGGATCATAATGGTTTGCAGTCACATAAACAGTTTCATTAGTATATCATCATGTAGTGGAATTATGAGTTTGCAATGGTACGTAAATGGTGCCAGTCAGTATTTTCGTATACTTTCATAATTCTGTCTTGAGTGGACGAGTCTAAAGAAAGTATGAATGGGGACCACTTGGAATAGAATCGATCAACATGTTTATCTATATCGGGAAATGTGCTATTTCTATCAAAATATAGCAGTTGTAGGAGTTTTAATTTTAATTCCTGTAGAGAGGGAGATGATGAAGAGATCCAATGGGTGAGAATGATTTTCTTAGCAAGTGTCACAATGGTGGTCAGTAGCGGAATATATGGAGAGATATCACTATTGGGGAGCCAATTTTTAAAATTTGCACATAAACATGCTAATGGGTCAGGGAAAATATGTGTAGTGAATAACGAGTTTAGGTAAACAAGTATTTTATTCCAAAAGCGTTTTATTTTCCCGCATTCCCAGAAGCAGTGGAAAAAGTTAGCGTGAAAACTATGACATTTAAAACAGGAGCCTGAGGTGTTTGGAACCATATGACTTCTTTGAGCAGGGGAAATATAGGCTCTATGTAATGTTCTCCAGTGAACTTCCTGTAAGTAAGAGGATTTCAGAAATTTCAATGTGTTAGAGCTATGTGCAAAAAGAATCGGGGGGGAGTCAATGTCCGGGATGTCATTTCGCCAAGTTAGGGCCAGTGATTGCCAAGTATTAGTATTGGAAGTTGGTAATAATAGAGTATAGATATATTTTATATAGTAGGGGGAAGAGTGTAATAGGCGAAGCAGGGAGTTAATAGGATCAGGAGAGTTTTGACATCTAGTTTTGGGATCTAGGGAATAAACGTAATGTCGCGACTGTAAGTACATGTAGAAGTTAGAGGTATGTAGGGAAAACTGCGTTTGAAGAGTGGAGAAAGGTATTATTTGGCCTCCTGGATCGAAAACCTGTGAGGTAAGGGAAAGGCCCTTATTTTTCCATGTGTGGAATATTGGGTTGGATAATGAAGGATGGAATGAGGGATTACCCCAGAGTGTATTATAGGGAGAAGAAGTCGCATGTCTTGTTAGTTTTTTATTGATAGTAATCCAAGTTGAGTAGGTGTCGTGAAACATGATATGGTGCAAAATACTAGAAGGAATATCGGATTTATTGGAGTGAAGAAGGGCACTTGGAGAATATGGACTGAAGAGGGCAGTATCTAGAGAAAGTGAAGTATAAGTGGATTTAGAGAGCAGCCAATCTGAAATATATCTGAAATGAATCGCTAAGGTATATAATTTCAGGTTTGGAAGGGACATCCCTCCATGAGATTTGTGAGATTGTAATTTCTGAAAAGCAATTCGAGGGCGTTTATTTTGCCATATAAATCGAGAGGTAATTTGGTCAAAGCGTTTCAAGTCAGATACAGAGAGGCTAATAGGAAGCATTTGTAGTAAATAAAATATCTTAGGAAAAATTATACTTTTAATTACTGCTATTCGTCCAATGATAGATATTGGGAGATTTAGCCATGAATCAAATAGTGAGGAGATTTTAATGAGAGATGGAGTAAAGTTCAGTCTATATAAAAAGGAGAGATCAGAGGGGATATGTAAGCCTAAATATTTAATTTCCGTTTTGAGCATAGGAGAAAGAAGAGGGGATGTGGGATGAAGAGTAAAAGTATTGGGGCCTCCAAGTTGTAGGATTTCAGATTTAGACATATTTATTTTGAATCCTGCTTGGGCGCCAAAATTATTTATTAATGAAAACAAATTAGGTAAAGAAGAAGAGGGCTTAGATAGGAAAAGTAATAAGTCATCTGCATAAAGAGCAAGCTTTAATGGAATATTACCGACTTGGATCCCATGAATATTAGGGGAATTTCTAATAGAAATTGCCAATGGTTCAATAGCAATGGCGAAGAGTAGCGGAGAAAGGGGGCATCCCTGACGAGTGCCTCGAGAAATTGCAAAAGGAGAAGATAAGTGACCATTACAATAGAGCTGCGAGGATGGAGAGGAGTAAATGGACTGGATAACCGATATGAAGGATGAAGGAAAACCAAAAAGTCTCATGGAACTGAAAAGGTGTGGCCATTCTAAGAGGTCGAACGCCTTTTCTGCGTCTAAGGCCAAAACGATATTATTTGTTAAAGTAGGATGAAGTTTTAAATGTTGGATTATCGAGAGGACTTTGCGGACATTAGTCACCGAGTGACGGCCCCATATAAACCCAGTTTGGTCTGGATGGATTATGTGAGGGAGAGAGAGTTTTAAGCGATCAGCTAAGATTTTTGTAAAAATTTTATAGTCGGAATTTAATAGTGAAATTGGGCGGTAGGAGCTTGGGATGGAAGGGTCTCGACCAGGCTTCAAAAGGACTTTGATTGTGGCATTATTAAAATATAGAGGGATGGATTTCGAGCTAATTATTGAGTTGAATAATGCCAGAAGATGTCTGTCAATCTTATCAATCAGGAGTTTATAAAACTCATTAGAAAACCCGTCTGGTCCTGGAGCTTTGTTATGTTTTAAGTGGGTAATAGCTGAGCGAACTTCTTCTAATGTGATAGGTTCATCTAGGGAATCAAGAAATGTAGACGGTACTTGGGGTAAAAGGGGGAAAGACCAAGATTGGGGGAGCTCATCAGTAGGGGGAGATGGACTGGAATACAATGTTTCATAAAATGATGTCATGAGAGATGTGATGGTTTGGGGATCATTAGTTAAGGACCCATCAGGTAGTTTTAGCGGATGTACTAACATGGGGGGGGAGGTACCTTTCAGCATGTTTGTGAGAAGCTTCCCTGTTTTATTTCCAAATTTGTGGAATCGGTAATCGACTTTATATTTATATTTATCACCCGTCTGGGAGAGAAACTCATTAAACTGGAGTTTTATTGTTAAATATGAGGATTTATTAGACGGGGAGGGGTGGGATTTAAATACTTGGAAAGCTGTGGAAAGTGCATGTTGCAATTCTAGGTAAGATTTGGTATGATTCTTCTTTAAGGCAGAGGAGTATGAAATAATATTACCACGAAGGACTGATTTGGCTGTTTGCCAAAATAAAGAGGGGTCTAATTCTGAGTGTTGTTCATTTGAGAAGTAAAAATTATCCCAAGATGCCTGCATGAAGTCACAAAATTTTTTGGAGTTGGAAAGGTGGGAGGGGAATTTCCATTGTGGGGGTAGAGACTGAGAGGGACGTAGAGAGAGGGAAAACCAAATCAAGGCGTGATCCGAAATAATAATGGGTTCGATGGTTGGATCGGAGACTGAGGGAAAAAGCTTTTGGGTAATAAACGCATAGTCAATTCTAGAAAATGTATCATGGGCAGCGGAGTGACAGGAAAACTCTCTTTCTATGGGGTTTAGAGCACGCCAAATATCAATTAGCTGCAAGGCTTCCAAAAAGGTAGGAATACCAAGTTTAGGGAGGCGTTGGGGGGTTCTAGAAGTGTTAGAGCGGTCTAAATAATTGGAAGACACTAAGTTGAAATCTCCACAAACAATGAGATTATCATTGGAAAATGGAGTTAGTTTGGCTATTAACATCTGAAAAAAGGAACTTTTGTATATAGTGGGAGCGTAAACATTACAAAGGACTAAAGTATGCGACTCAATAGAGAGACTGACGATTAAATAACGGCCGTTAGGGTCTATGTCAGAGGATAGTAGAGTGATATTAAGATTACGTTTTGCTAAAAGGACAACCCCTCTAGATTTAGAGTTGTATGGGGCTGCAGCTATCAGGGACCAATGTGACATCTGTAGTTTCATGGATTCCTGGAGAGTCAAATGGGATTCTTGCAGAAATGCAACATTGATATTCATTTTGGATAAATACATGAGGATCTTGCGACGTTTAGACGGGGAGTTAATTCCACCTACATTCAGGGTGCCAATCTTTAGGTTAGACATTTAAATAACCAGGAGAGGTAGAAGAATACAAAGATCAACCGTGTATTAAATGATTGGATTCGGAGAAGGGAGTAGGGCTTGGGGATAGGGGGGGGAGGGGCATGGGGAGAAAACAAATACGTACAAATAAAGTTGGTTAACGTTTGATGTGCAAACAAACTTCCGGGCCAGAAATTCAAAATAATAACTGAAATTATTCCAAACATTGCTACTATTCCGGGTTAACGCTCCAGATTATATCCCGACTCTGGCATCTGGGGAAAATTATTCTATATATTATGTTAGAGCTATTTTGAGAAAAGAAATGGTAGGCATAGGACACAAAAAGATACATATCAATATTAAATAATGAATGTCAATAAACGTATGAGATATGATAGTCATTAGTAAATTATTAGGTGGTCTGAGAGCAAGGCTCAACGCTGGAAACAGTTGCACGTTTATGAATTACAAGAAAATATAACAGGTTTAAAGCCAAGGAGGGGATTGACCATCCAGCTGAAAGTTAACACAAGATTTAAAGCATAATAAAGCTGCCTTAGGTGAGGTGAATTAGATAAAAACGAACAGAGGGAGTGGCCTTCGGTAAAACAACATTATGATATAAACCTTAAGATCAAGTATTAGTGGATGAGGCGGCATCAGCGATGTCCTCCTGGTCTTCTGTAGAACCTTCTTGGAGGTATGAAGTTGCGTCTTCTGGAGTGGAGAAATCCAGGTGTTTGTCTCCATCGTATATCCGAAGTTTCGCTGGATAGAGTAAGGAGAATTTACGCTTGGAAGATACCAACCTGGAACAGATTGGGTTGAAGGCTTTCCTTGCTCTTGATAACTCAGCGGAAAAGTCCTGGAATATGAGAAGGCGGTTGTTCTCCCATTGTAAGGGCCGGGTTTTCCTAGACGCAGTCCAAATGGCAACCTTGTGAAGATAATTGAGACATCTGAAAAGGGTCACTCTGGGGCGTCCTTCAGTGGATCGAGGCGGAGGACCAACACGGTGTACGCGTTCAATTATTAGATCTTTGCACGATTCAGTTATACCAAGAAGTGAAGGGAGTGTTATCTGTACAAAGTGAGATAATTCGTCTCCTTTTACCGATTCTGGCAGTCCTACTAGCCTAATATTATTCCGTCTGGACCTGTTTTCTGCGTCGTCTAGCTTCATCCACAGCTGGTAGTTCTCTTTTTCAAGACGTTTAACACAGCCCTGAACATCAGCCATATCATGACATAGCCCCCCAATTCTATTTTCGTTAACAGAGACTTTATGCGAGAGGTGTTGCAACTGGAGTGAGATATTTGAGACTGCTTTCGACAGCAGTGGAGAAATAGCTTGGGTTATGGCTTCAGTTAGATCAGCGTACGTGATAGGAGAATCAGGAGATCGGCTATTAGGAGTCTTGCAAGAAGGAGATTGAGACGCAATTAATTTTTTGGGAGCTGGAGATGAAGGTGGGGTGGTAATGCCAGGAGCCATGGCAGAGTTAGCTCTCCTTTTTTCTTGTCTGACCGGGAGGGAGGAAGGAGTTGTTGTGGCTGCAGAGTTGGGAGAAAGGAAACGGTCCATTGACAAATGGGGGTAAATAAAGATCAGATGATAAATCTCCCTGTCGGTGAAATAAGAACAGGCTGGATGTCGTATGAAGAAGGATTGATCTGGTATACTGAAGTGAGGCGTCTGAGGACTGCAAGGACTGAGCTTGTGGCTAAAATCTGAGGTAGACTGTCATTTAGCTTGATAAGTAGTGCTGTGCAGTGCAAATCGTGCCTTATTTCATCCACTGATGTGAACTGTGAAATTGTGAGAATGCGCAGCCGTGGGACTCTGGAATAATGTGAGCAGATTAAGCTAGGAATAGCTTAAGCTAGGGATAGCACTTGGAGTGATGCTACCATACCCGATTATTAGGCAGTGAGATCTCTGCTGTAGCGTGGATGGACAGTGTAGTAACAATCACCGTGCTGCGGTTGCTATGGTTACCAACCTTGCTCGAGGAACGGGTGTTTGACTGTCTCTGAGGAGATCTGCTGGCGGAATTCCCCGTAAGTGCAGGAGCTGAGAGCGCCACAGACTGAGGTGTTTAACCCGCGACTCAGCACGGACCGAGGCGGGCTCCGCCTCCAAGCGCCGAGCGGCGGGCGTCTGTTGCAGCCGAAGGGTAGCTCACCGGAGGTATTAGAAGCCGGCGGGGACCGGCGGGGACCCGCGGGATGTGGCCGCCGAAACTGTGGGGATGCTTAAAGCCCCTGGAGACTGACTGAGCAGCCGATATACCGATGCCGGAGTCAGGATTCACTGGAGCTCAGCTGTGGAGCGTCCTCACAGCATGAGACCGGAACCGGAACTCTCCAAGATGTCTTTTAAGTTACGTCCACGGGAGTAACAGGACATTACATCATAATTGGCAAGTTTTAATTTAGCATCGCTTTGTACAATAGGCCATAACTTTTTAATTGTTTTATTAATAGTAGGGGAAGCAAGATTAAATTTATTGACCCACCCAAACTTCTTTCTTTTACTAATAACTGGGGTGGCTGATGTGTTTGTATTATTAACTAAAGAAATTCTATCCAAAGATAAAACTTTACTTTTACAAGCCTCTAACAAATCCTTACTATAACCACGATCTAGGAATCTTGGTAAAAACCGATGTATCTTCCTTAAGTATCCTTAACCGCCCATTGTTTGGAAGGACACGTATGGGTTGCTTTAAGTGTACATGCACTACTTGCCAGTTTTTGTTAACTGGCGACACGTTCCAACATCCTCATTCAGGCAAAACTTATAAAATCCTCCATCATTTTACTTGTAATTCATCTTTTGTTGTTTATCAAATTATCTGCCCCTGCGGTTTCAGTTATATCGGTAAAACCGAGAGCAAATTTAAAGAGCGAATGGGTAATCATCGGAGTGCCATTCGGGCAGCTATTAGTTCCGGTTCTAGCGACCAACCGGTCGCTCGTCATTTTGCGGAGTTCCATCATACCCTTTCCAGCTTAAGATATCGGATGATCGATACTATTTTGCCAAATGCCCGAGGAGGTGATTGCTCCCTGCGCCTTTTGAAGTGTGAGGCGCGATGGATCTATAGGCTAAATGTCATTTCCCCTAACGGGTTAAATGAGAATATCACCTTTGCAAGTTTACGTTGAAATTATCTTTGCTGCTAGTCTGTATTGTGAGGCAGTGTATTAGCGTTGTCTCTATGTGTAGGTAAGATTTCCTTGTGCTTTGTATTTTATGTATATGCCAGCATTGATTTTGTATTGTATTGTTACAGTGTCGATGATGAACTCTGTATTGTATTTTTTCAGCTTGTTTTTGGGTTGCCATGGTAACAGTGTACGTAGTAGAATGCGCCTCACGGGTGACGTCAGTGGGTGTGCGGCGACGGGGCGGGTGTGCAGTCCCAGCCCGGGAACCACTATTTTCTTGTTTGGTGGGCACTATAAAGGTATGTGTTGTACTTACTATTATAATCCTGATGACAATATTTTCAAATATTGAAACGTTGATTGATTGAATTATACAGTCTCCGCCTGTCATTTTTTCGCTGCTAATTTTGGCTCGAATGCCGCACCTGCGCTTGTTGTATATCCTCTATCTGTGAGGGCACCAGCTCAAGTTTCTTATGCTGTGGGGAGTGCCGGACTTTGGAACTTCTGTATATAGATAGATAGATAGATAGATAGATAGATAGATAGATAAAAATTAAAGATGAATAATCATAGTGAATACAGTCAATAAGCAATTCAGTTTCAATAGAATTAGTGACTAACGATTGAATAGTAAAAAATTCTAGTTCTTGTAATAAACATAGTTGCAGAATCTGGGAAAGTCTATAGGATGTAGAATGGCGGAATGTTAAATATTCTGGTTTTACTAAAAAGTTAAGTGCTAAAGGAAATATCATTGTTTGAAATTATGTGTAACTTGTTTTAAATTAAGAAACTTATTGTTCTATCTGTTTCTGTGATAAACGAGGTATCTTGTTAAAATTGTTATATGCTATAACTTTTCTCCTACTGCCATCTACTGGCCAATACTGAATTAGTTGTATAATGGAAGAACAGGAACGAACAGTGACAAGGACTGTCTAATGAAGAGTTAATTATTAAAAACTAACAATAATCTTGTATGATAGCTTTGTGTTACTAACCCAATGTTTTATGAGTTGTGTATACAGATGTGTCCAGCCCCTTCTTACCCATGACTATTTGCAATTACGCGTCATTTGCCATGACTAGTGTTCCTGGAAATGTGCATGTGCACTACGTATGCACCTGGGACCCAAAGAATTGCATGGTGCGTTCGCTCCCGTAAATGAGTCGCAATCGGGTGCGGCTAGTCGCAGTTGTGATGCATACACACGAGCGACTCATTTGTGGTAAGGATGAGGCTGGATATATCTGTATGATCAGGCCTTCAATGATTTCATATAGTCATTTATTATTGATGGTTGAACTGAATTTTAATACTATATTGAATATTTTTTGAACCTTCAGGAATAAAACATAAGACGTTGCATCATACATAGACTGGAAACCCCAATTATTGCAGTACTTAAATAGAAGACTCGCCTAAAACCAAGGACAAGCTACAAGGAATTCTCAATGCTTTACCCAGTGTTGTTATTCAATGTCCATGTGTACAAGTGCTAATATAAGGTACAGTATGTGTGTGGTTTCTCCTGAGTACTGGTACATTTTCAGGTCAATATTCTTTTAATAAACAGAATGATTTGATTTACGCATTACAAACACTGACCAGTATATTCATTCCAATATATACATTTTCAAGATTTAACATTTACAGAATAAATTATTAATGTCAAAATGTCAGTTAGCTTAGATATATATCTCAAGTGTAACTCTTATTTTAATACATATCATTGATGTCTGCCCTAAAGTAGATAAAAAGTAGAGATGAGCGGGTTCGGTTCTCAGAGAACCAAGCCCGGATCCGAGTCAGACTCGGATTTTCCCGCCTGACTCGGAAACCATAATGAGGCAAAATGTCATCATCCTGCTGTCGGATTCTTGCAGGGTTTGGATTCCGTATAAGGCCCCTTGCGTCGCCGCCATTTTCATTCTGGCATTGGAGAGTGTAGAGAAAGGACATGTCTCCATTCTCTCAGTGTCCTCAGTGTACGTGTCTTGTGCTGCATCTGTCCAGTCACAGTGGTTGTGTCCTCTGCTGCCATATGTCCAGTGCTGTCCAGTGGTGCTGTGTTGTGCTGCATCAGTTCAGTGGTGGTGTGTTGTGCTGCATCAGTCTAGTCACAGTGGTGGTATCCTCTACTGCCATATGTCCAGTGCTGCTGTATAATAAGTTCCTTACAGTGTTGCTGTGTTGTCCTGCATCAGATTAGTGGCAGTGTCCTGTGCATCAGTCAGTCCAGTGACCAGTCACAGTGGTGTCCTCTGCTGCCATATGTCCAGTGCTGCTGTATAAATCCAATCCATTGCAGTGGTGCTGTGTTGTCCGGCATCAGTCTAGTGGTGGTATCCCTATGCTGCCGTATATGTCCAGTGGTACTGCCGTATATGTCCAGTGATCCTGCCGTATAATTACAGTAATACTGCCATATAATTCCAGTAAACCGGCTGTATAAATCCAGTAATCCTGCCGTATAATTCCAGTGATCATGCCGTATAATTACAGTAATCCTGCCATATAATTACAGTGATCCTGCCGTATAATTACAGTGATCTTGCCTTATAATTCCAGTATTCCTGCTGTATAATTCCAGTGATCCTGCCATATAATTCCAGTGATCCTGCCGTATAATTCCAGTAATCCTGCCATATAATTCCAGTGATCCTGCCATATAATTACAGTGATCCTGTCGTATAATTCCATATAAATCCATAAAATTCCGTATAAATCCTGTCCAGTGGTGCTGCCATATAAATTCAGTGGTGCTGTCCTGTGCTGTATATTATTAACTCTAAATAAAGGGGTTATTAATATTTAATCCAAATAATTTTTACAGGGTTTGTCCGATGAGGTGTAGGGTTACGCTCTCCTGTGCCGCATATTGTGTTATATAACTGCAGAAAAATAATGGAGAACAAAAATTTGGAGGATAAAATAGGGAAAGATCAAGAACCACCTCCTCCTAGTGCTGAAGCTGCTGCCACTTGCCATGACATAGATGATAAAATGCCATCAAAGTCATCTGCCAAGGCCGATGCCCAATGTGATAGTAGAGGGCATATCCAAAAAGCCAAAGTTCAGTAAAAAGACCCAAAAAAAAAATTTAAATGGTCTGAGGAGAAACGTAAACTTGCCAATATGCCATTTATGACATGGAGTGGCAAGTAATGGCTAAGGCCCTGGCCTATGTTCATGACTATTGGTTCAGCTTCACATGACGATGGAAGCCCTCATCCTCCTGCTAGAAAAATGAAAAGAGTTAAGTTTGAAAAAGCACAGAAAAGAACTGTGCGTTCTGAGATGGTATCACAAATCCCCAAGGAGAGTCCAAGTGTGTCGGCGGTTGCGATGCCTGATCTTCCCAACACTGGACAGGAAGAGGTGGCTCCTTCCACCATTTGCACGCCCCCTGCAAGTGCTGGAAAGAGCACCCACAGTCCAGTTTCTGATATTCAAATTGAAGATGTCACTGTTGAAGTACACCAGGATGAGGATATGGGTGTTGCTGGCACAGAGGAGGAAGTTCACGATGAGGATTCTGATGGTGATGTGGTTTGTTTAAATGAGGCACCGGGGGAGACACCTGTTGTCCGTGGGATGAAGAAGCATATTGTGATGTGTGTGTGATATGTGATATGTGTGAAATATACATCAGTGTGGACTATATACCACATGATTCAATACAATGCACCTGGGCAGTCTCAGCTAACACGTCCATCTAGGGACTGGGACCTCATCATGCACCACTGGATGCCGCGCCAGATGCTGCATGCTGGGACACCGTCACAGACAGGCATGGAGAAGGAGCTCCTGGAGAACAAGTGCACATCACAGAGCCACCTCCCTAGGCGTTTCATTGTAAAACTTCATCAGAGGGCTGACCTGTGAGGTGCTAGGACCATTCTTATAGGGCAACAGACATGATTACTGTACATCTCATTTACATAAAGACAGAGCATCCATAAACATTACAATTTGTATAGTAGTTGTTTCCATACTTAACAATCACCATTGCAGGACATACAGTATGTTATTTTTCTAAATGGAATAATAATTTAGATCTAACTTTACTTGTTTAATCTATATATCTATCTATCTATATATATATATATCTATATATATATATATATATATATATTTGTCTGGGCTAGCTGTGCTGATTTTCACAGGTGCCGATTAATAGCCCATCCGGGCAGGCAGAGAAATAGCCACTCACAGTTAAACTGTACAAAACAAATTCAGCTAGTAGACATATAAATGTAAAAACTACTTTCAAAATATTTGAGAAATACACTTGCCAAAATCATTACGGACTCTTAGCCGGGAGCAGGCTAATAACTCCCAGCTGGGTGTCTCAACTCCTTACATCACCGCAGAGACCGTCCCTGTATAGAGGACATAAACCACAGTAAAACCACAGTAATTACATACCCTCCAACATTTTACACATAAAAACCAGTACAAATTAGGAAAGGGGGAGAGTCAGAAATTTGGAGAGTCAAAAATTGGTACAAAGCCCCTTTTGGCAGGTACAGACCATAAAAAAGGTATTGTACCTGCCAAAAAGGTACAGTTGGAGGGTGAGTAATTATTAATATTCCCAGCTGTTATTAGGGCCCCTAACTGAGCCTTTCACCTGTAACCGGCATTCCCACAAGACTGGTTTTGGCTAGAGATGAGCGCCTGAAATTTTTCGGGTTTTGTGTTTTGGTTTTGGGTTCGGTTCCGCGGCCGTGTTTTGGGTTCGACCGCGTTTTGGCAAAACCTCACCGAATTTTTTTTGTCGGATTCGGGTGTGTTTTGGATTCGGGTGTTTTTTTCAAAAAACCCTAAAAAACAGCTTAAATCATAGAATTTGGGGGTAATTTTGATCCCAAAGTATTATTAACCTCAAAAAACATAATTTACACTCATTTTCAGCCTATTCTGAACACATCACACCTCACAATATTATTTTTAGTCCTAAAATTTGCACCGAGGTCGCTGTGTGAGTAAGATAAGCGACCCTAGTGGCCGACACAAACACCGGGCCCATCTAGGAGTGGCACTGCAGTGTCACGCAGGATGTCCCTTCCAAAAAACCCTCCCCAAACAGCACATGACGCAAAGAAAAAAAGAGGCGCAATGAGGTAGCTGACTGTGTGAGAAAGATAAGCGACCCTAGTGGCCGACACAAACACCGGGCCCATCTAGGAGTGGCACTGCAGTGTCACGCAGGATGTCCCTTCCAAAAAACCCTCCCCAATCAGCACATGATGCAAAGAAAAAGAAAAGAAAAAAGAGGTGCAAGATGGAATTATCCTTGGGCCCTCCCACCCACCCTTATGTTGTATAAACAAAACAGGACATGCACACTTTAACCAACCCATCATTTCAGTGACAGGGTCTGCCACACGACTGTGACTGATATGACGGGTTGGTTTGGACCCCCCCCAAAAAAGAAGCAATTAATCTCTCCTTGCACAAACTGGCTCTACAGAGGCAAGATGTCCACCTCATCTTCACCCTCCGATATATCACCGTGTACATCCCCCTCCTCACAGATTATCAATTCGTCCCCACTGGAATCCACCATCTCAGCTCCCTGTGTACTTTGTGGAGGCAATTGCTGCTGGTCAATGTCTCCGCGGAGGAATTGATTATAATTCATTTTAATGAACATCATCTTCTCCACATTTTCTGGATGTAACCTCGTACGCCGATTGCTGACAAGGTGAGCGGCGGCACTAAACACTCTTTCGGAGTACACACTTGTGGGAGGGCAACTTAGGTAGAATAAAGCCAGTTTGTGCAAGGGCCTCCAAATTGCCTCTTTTTCCTGCCAGTATAAGTACGGACTGTGTGACGTGCCTACTTGGATGCGGTCACTCATATAATCCTCCACCATTCTATCAATGTTGAGAGAATCATATGCAGTGACAGTAGACGACATGTCCGTAATCGTTGTCAGGTCCTTCAGTCCGGACCAGATGTCAGCATCAGCAGTCGCTCCAGACTGCCCTGCATCACCGCCAGCGGGTGGGCTCGGAATTCTGAGCCTTTTCCTCGCACCCCCAGTTGCGGGAGAATGTGAAGGAGGAGATGTTGACAGGTCGCGTTCCGCTTGACTTGACAATTTTGTCACCAGCAGGTCTTTCAACCCCAGCAGACCTGTGTCTGCCGGAAAGAGAGATCCAAGGTAGGCTTTAAATCTAGGATCGAGCACGGTGGCCAAAATGTAGTGCTCTGATTTCAACAGATTGACCACCCGTGAATCCTTGTTAAGCGAATTAAGGGCTGCATCCACAAGTCCCACATGCCTAGCGGAATCGCTCCGTGTTAGCTCCTTCTTCAATGCCTCCAGCTTCTTCTGCAAAAGCCTGATGAGGGGAATGACCTGACTCAGGCTGGCAGTGTCTGAACTGACTTCACGTGTGGCAAGTTCAAAGGGCATCAGAACCTTGCACAACGTTGAAATCATTCTCCACTGCACTTGAGACAGGTGCATTCCATCTCCTATATCGTGCTCAATTGTATAGGCTTGAATGGCCTTTTGCTGCTCCTCCAACCTCTGAAGCATATAGAGGGTTGAATTCCACCTCGTTACCACTTCTTGCTTCAGATGATGGCAGGGCAGGTTCAGTAGTTTTTGGTGGTGCTCCAGTCTTCTGTACGTGGTGCCTGTACGCCGAAAGTGTCCCGCAATTTTTCTGGCCACCGACAGCATCTCTTGCACGCCCCTGTCGTTTTTTAAAAAATTCTGCACCACCAAATTCAAGGTATGTGCAAAACATGGGACGTGCTGGAATTTGCCCATATTTAATGCACACACAATATTGCTGGCGTTGTCCGATGCCACAAATCCACAGGAGAGTCCAATTGGGGTAAGCCATTCCGCGATGATCTTCCTCAGTTGCCGTAAGAGGTTTTCAGCTGTGTGCGTATTCTGGAAAGCGGTGATACAAAGCGTAGCCTGCCTAGGAAAGAGTTGGTGTTTGCGAGATGCTGCTACTGGTGCCGCCGCTGCTGTTCTTGCGGCGGGAGTCCATACATCTACCCAGTGGGCTGTCACAGTCATATAGTCCTGACCCTGCCCTGCTCCACTTGTCCACATGTCCGTGGTTAAGTGGACATTGGGTACAACTGCATTTTTTAGGACACTGGTGAGTCTTTTTCTGACGTCCGTGTACATTCTCGGTATCGCCTGCCTAGAGAAGTGGAACCTAGATGGTATTTGGTAACGGGGGCACACTGCCTCAATAAATTGTCTAGTTCCCTGTGAACTAACGGCGGATACCGGACGCACGTCTAACACCAACATAGTTGTCAAGGACTCAGTTATCCGCTTTGCAGTAGGATGACTGCTGTGATATTTTATCTTCCTCGCAAAGGACTGTTGAACAGTCAATTGCTTACTGGAAGTAGTACAAGTGGGCTTACGACTTCCCCTCTGGGATGACCATCGACTCCCAGCGGCAACAACAGCAGCGCCAGCAGCAGTAGGCGTTACACGCAAGGATGCATCGGAGGAATCCCAGGCAGGAGAGGACTCGTCAGACTTGCCAGTGACATGGCCTGCAGGACTATTGGCATTCCTGGGGAAGGAGGAAATTGACACTGAGGGAGTTGGTGGGGTGGTTTGCGTGAGCTTGGTTACAAGAGGAAGGGATTTACTGGTCAGTGGACTGCTTCCGCTGTCACCCAAAGTTTTTGAACTTGTCACTGACTTATTATGAATGCGCTGCAGGTGACGTATAAGGGAGGATGTTCCGAGGTGGTTAACGTCCTTACCCCTACTTATTACAGCTTGACAAAGGGAACACACGGCTTGACACCTGTTGTCCGCATTTCTGGTGAAATACCTCCACACCGAAGAGCTGATTTTTTTGGTATTTTCACCTGGCATGTCAACGGCCATATTCCTCCCACGGACAACAGGTGTCTCCCCGGGTGCCTGACTTAAACAAACCACCTCACCATCAGAATCCTCCTGGTCAATTTCCTCCCCAGCGCCAGCAACACCCATATCCTCCTCATCCTGGTGTACTTCAACACTGACATCAATCTGACTATCAGGAACTGGACTGCGGGTGCTCCTTCCAGCACTTGCAGGGGGCATGCAAATAGTGGAAGGCGCATGCTCTTCACGTCCAGTGTTGGGAAGGTCAGGCATCGCAAACGACACAATTGGACTCTCCTTGTGGATTTGGGATTTCAAAGAACGCACAGTTCTTTGCGGTGCTTTTGCCAGCTTGAGTCTTTTCAGTTTTCTAGCGAGAGGCTGAGTGCTTCCATCCTCATGTGAAGCTGAACCACTAGCCATGAACATAAGCCAGGGCCTCAGCCGTTCCTTGCCACTCCGTGTGGTAAATGGCATATTGGCAAGTTTACGCTTCTCCTCCGACAATTTTATTTTAGGTTTTGGAGTCCTTTTTTTTCTGATATTTGGTGTTTTGGATTTGACATGCTCTGTACTATGACATTGGGCATCGGCCTTGGCAGACGACGTTGCTGGCATTTCATCGTCTCGGCCATGACTAGTGGCAGCAGCTTCAGCACGAGGTGGAAGTGGATCTTGATCTTTCCCTAATTTTGGAACCTCAACTTTTTTGTTCTCCATATTTTATAGGCAGAACTAAAAGGCACCTCAGGTAAACAATGGAGATGGATGGATTGGATACTAGTATACAATTATGGACGGACTGCCACGGTTAGGTGGTATAAAAAAACCACGGTTAGGTGGTATATATTATAATAATAATACAATTATGGATGGACGGACTGCCTGCCGACTGCCGACACAGAGGTAGCCACTGCCGTGAACTACCGCACTGTACACTGGTTGATAAAGAGATAGTAGTATACTCGTAACAACTAGTATGACACTATGACGACGGTATAAAGAAAGAAAAAAAAATACCACAGTTAGGTGGTATATATTATAATAATAATACAATTATGGATGGACGGACTGCCTGCCGACTGCCGACACAGAGGTAGCCACAGCCGTGAACTACCGCACTGTACACTGGTTGATAAAGAGATAGTAGTATACTCGTAACAACTAGTATGACACTATGACGACGGTATAAAGAATGAAAAAAAAACCACGGTTAGGTGGTATATATTATAATAATAATACAATTATGGATGGACGGACTGCCTGCCGAGTGCCGACACAGAGGTAGCCACAGCCGTGAACTACCGCACTGTACACTGGTTGATAAAGAGATAGTAGTATACTCGTAACAACTAGTATGACACTATGACGACGGTATAAAGAATGAAAAAAAAACCACGGTTAGGTGGTATATATTATAATAATAATACAATTATGGATGGACGGACTGCCTGCCGACTGCCGACACAGAGGTAGCCACAGCCGTGAACTACCGCACTGTACACTGGTTGATAAAGAGATAGTAGTATACTCGTAACAACTAGTATGACACTATGACGACGGTATAAAGAATGAAAAAAAAAACACGGTTAGGTGGTATATATTATAATAATAATACAATTATGGATGGACGGACTGCCTGCCGACTGCCGACACAGAGGTAGCCACAGCCGTGAACTACCGCACTGTACACTGGTTGATAAAGAGATAGTAGTATACTCGTAACAACTAGTATGACACTATGACGGTATAAAGAATGAAAAAAAAACCACGGTTAGGTGGTATATATTATAATAATAATACAATTATGGATGGACGGACTGCCTGCCGACTGCCGACACAGAGGTAGCCACAGCCGTGAACTACCGCACTGTACACTGGTTGATAAAGAGATAGTAGTATACTCGTAACAACTAGTATGACACTATGACGACGGTATAAAGAAAGAAAAAAAAATACCACGGTTAGGTGGTATATATTGTAATACAATTATGGATGGACGGACTGCCTGCCGAGTTCCGACTGCCGACACAGAGGTAGCCACAGCCGTGAACTACCGCACTGTACTGTGTCTGCTGCTAATATAGACTGGTTGATAAAGAGATAGTATACAATACATACAACAATATACTACTATACTGGTGGTCAGGCACTGGTCACCACTAGTCACACTGGCAGTGGCACTCCTGCAGCAAAAGTGTGCACTGTTTAATTTTAAATTAATATAATATTATGTACTCCTGGGGGCTCCTGCTATAACAACCTGCAGTGCTCCCCAGTCTCCCCCACAATTATTATAAGCTTTGCCTTTTATACATTGATGTGCAGCACACTGGGCTGAGCTGAGTGCACACAGACTGAGTCACACTGTGTGACTGGCTGCTGCTGTGTATCGTTTTTTTTCAGGCAGAGAACGGATATAGCAGAGAACGGATATATTATATTAAAATAAATAAAAGTTAACTAACAACAACTGCACTGGTCACTGTGGTAAACTCTGTCTGACTCTGCACAATCTCTCTCTCTCTTCTAATCTAATTTCTAATGGAGAGGACGCCAGCCACGTCCTCTCCCTATCAATCTCAATGCACGTGTGAAAATGGCGGCGACGCGCGGCTCCTTATATAGAATCCGAGTCTCGCGAGAATCCGACAGCGTCATGATGACGTTCGGGCGCGCTCGGGTTAACCGAGCAAGGCGGGAGGATCCGAGTCTGCTCGGACCCATAAAAAAAACATGAAGTTCGTGCGGGTTCGGTTTCAGAGAAACCGAACCCGCTCATCTCTAGTTTTGGCCATGTTATATCTCAAGCAGGATTGGACATTTTTATGTATAAAAATAATATACAGTGCTATGAGAATATAGACTATTGATCCAGGAAATTGTTCAACTGTCGAAAAGCATTTTTTCCGTCTTAAGATAAAATGGTCCTTGCTACAGTGTCTATGGTTTTCAAGGTTGAACCTTATAACTCTTTTTTTATTATTGAAGTTTAATAATTCATACAATATAGTCATATGTAACAAACATGCAATCAAAGCGCTTACACTAAATTCCAAACTGTTACAGTTCTGTCCTTTACCCCATGATTTTCATTTAGTAGAGTGGCAGGGACACAGGATTGCACTCAGGTAGCAAAGTATCAGTAATTTAGGATGACATATGGATATAATAGTGAATGTAGCACACAGATAATAGCATCAAGAGCTCAGGATTGCACTTGGGTAGAGGAGTGTCATGGAATTATAGATTGAATAGTAGTGGGAATTCAGGGATGAACTTGAGTGGCAGGAATTAAAATTTTCACTTGGATAGCAGAGTGTCTTGGAACTCAGGATTGCACTAAGGTAGTAGCAGGAACTCAGAACTGTATTTTTGTAGCTGAGTGGAGGGAATTTATGATTGCATTCGGGTAGCAGAGTGTCAGGAATTATTTTTTTCACCAAGGTTGCAGAATGGCAAGAAATGAATAATGAATCTTTGGTATCAAACTATATTAGTGCTTTCCTTTTTCTTTTAAGATACTGAATGTGTATTATAGAATATGTGCTGTTTGCTTCAATGTATTTATTTGTATGTGTATATTTTTCCAATATACTGCAATATGCACCTTTTCATGAAGATATTCAGTTTTAGACATATTTTACATTCTATAAAATTGCCCTCATTTGGTTTATTCATTTATTATGTTTAGCAAGGCACATAACAATCCAGATTTATACAGCTTTATGGAAAATATATTGTATCTTTACATTTAGTGAGTTGTCACTCCTGTACGTTATAATTTGTTATATATGTATATATCATAATTATTGTCTTGCAGATTATTGACAGAATCTCATGGAGAACCGGACTTCTACTATAGAATTCCACATTTTGCCATTTTACATGGAAGCCGGTGATGACCCCCTTATTTTCAGTATTTTTTTATTAGTATTTTTGTTTGGAGTCCTGGTGAATGGCGCTATAATCACAGTTATATGTTTGGATTCACGTTTACACTCCCCCATGTATCTATTCCTCTGTAACTTGTCCTTTGTAGATCTGTGTTACACAACAGTAACTGTCCCCAAACTTCTGGACATGTTGCGATCTGGGAATAACAGAGTTTCCTACACACAGTGTATGACTCAGATATACTTTTTTTTTGTAGCTGCCAGCTCTGAGCTTATACTATTATTTGTGATGGGGTACGACCGATACATTGCGATCTGTCATCCCTTACACTACAACCAGATACTCAGCAAGGAGATCTGTATCCTGCTTATAACAATGATCTGGCTATATGCATGTTTAAATGCAATGTTTTGTGTATTATCTGTTCTTAAAATGTCCTTCTGTCATTCTGTCACCATCCATCAGTTCTTCTGTGATGTTAAAGCTCTGATTAATATCGCCTGTTCTGGATTGAACATGTTATATATTTTCTTGTATGTTAACATAGTGTTACTTGGTCTTTGTCCGTTCCTCATCAATGTGATGTCATACAAAAAAATTCTCAGTGTTATATTGCATATTAAATCAATGGATGGAAGAAGAAAAGCTTTCTCCACCTGCTCATCCCACCTCACCGTCATGACCATCTACTATGTTAACGGCATGTGCGTATACTTGATGCCACCATCAGAAAAACACAATGTTGCAGAACAGGTTATGACTGTGCTGTATACAACAGTGGTCCCCATGGTAAATCCTCTTGTATACAGTCTACGCAATAATGAAATCAGGAGAGCTCTACAGAGGTTAGTGGCATTGCTGGTAACCCCTTATTAGCTGAATACTTAGCCTCTATCCAATATCCATGTACTCTACATAAATTAAATTGTGTTTTGGCATCTCCTGGTTGATGACTGGTTCATGCAAAACAGAAGTGCCCATTGGGCAGGAAAGAATGCTATCTGAGCTGTAGCCATAATATATCTGGTTTCAGAGGCTAACAAGTATGTATAATTATACAAAGTGTGTTGCTGTAATGTAGGCATTGAACTGCTGAATAAACACCATAATAATGATCCACAATGATGGAGAATATTATATACCAACTGAACATATAAGATTACACATCAGTTTGAGGTTGAGATCACCCACTTGCCCAGCTCTCAGCTTGAAGCAAAACATTTGCTCCTAGTGGGAGCACCACTGCCTGTTACAAACATTCCCACTCAGTTACAGTATGTACAATTATCTGCATATGCCTACGGTAACACGCTTCTGATCAATGTCACCTCCAGATTGAATATTGTGAACAGTATGCCATCTTGCTTTCAACACCAGTGCTGGGTTTGCTTAATCACTGATAGTTTAGGTGCATAGACAATCGGCAATTGCTGCTCTACTCCATAGTATCTCAAGAATTGTCCATCTCTACGTTAAAGTATTCTGCACTATTATCCGATCTCAGAACTTTGAGTCTTTAGTTTGTTTGAGTTGCCACAAGTCTCTTGTAGACAGTAATTTTCTTTGTCACTTGAGATTTTTTTTTTAATGCAGTACATGTGCAGGGGCGTATCTAGCCCTTGGCCAGGATGGCACTCGCCAGGGGCGCCGGTCGAGGAGGGGCGCCACCTGGCGGTACCACCGGTGCAAAGTTCACTCTGTCAAAAGTTAGTGCTACTCTTTCAGGAGCATCAGCGCTGGCCGAGGAGGAAGATGGGGGAGCAGCGAGTACTATCCGTCACTGCTTTCTCTGAAGCAATGCACCAGCTGAGGATAGGGGGGAGGAGCACCCGCTGGGGAAGTGGGGGGGGGGACGGCAGACCTGCAGTTAATACTGTCTGATCTCTCCATAGCATTGCACAAGCCGAGGAGAGGGGGGAGGGGGGAGGGGGGGCGGGGGCGGCAGGCAGTCTGCTTCCTCTATAGCATCACATCATCCGAGGAGAAGGGCGGGGGGAGTTTGGGGTGATCCGACTCGCAGCAACCAGTACTTCCTATCACAAGTCCGTGCAGAATGTAGTCAAAGTCAGTGAGCTCAGTGATGATACAAAGAACAGGCTTTTCTGATGTTACACCTGCTCCACTGCTGCCTGTCAATATATAGTATGGCTGGCAGTGGAGCAACTCTGGTAGGAAATCTGTACTATAGTGTATATAACTGGCCTCACAGCAGAGAGACTCTAGACCCTAAAGCAGGGGAGTGACCAGGATGGCACCGCGGCTCGGGGGTAGAAAAAAATATGTAGTGGCAGTGCCTAGAGACCCCAGGGCTCGGCCCACCACACCCACTGCGCTGGGGACCATTGCCCTCACAGGGATATTTCCCGTGGTGACCCAGTGAATTCTGTCAGGAGTCAGAGGATTGGGTCTGCAGTCTGAGCTGAGGACGGAAGAAGCACTTACGGGTGTCCGTAATGCCCTGGGATCTGCCCTGGCTGGCGGGGGGACGGGGGAGGGGGGGACGACAAGTGTAAGGAGACCAGGGGACCAGGCGCTTTTGAATGGGGAACAATTGACAGGAGAGATGGGGATGGGCCTCCCAGCACCATGATGACTGTCACCCAGAGACGGGTGAAGGTCTACACGCTCAATGAGGACCGGCATGTGTTCTCCAGCTACGTGGAGAGACTGAAGGTATGTTGCTGCTGGTGAAGGCCAAGAGCAATGGCTCACTGCTGTTGGAATCAAAAATTAACCCAAGCGCAGCTTACCAGAAGCAACAGGTAAAAATGCAGCTCTCCAGCATTAATCCCTTTAACACAAAAACATTTTTTACTATAGCTTTTTTTCCTTTTAATTTCGTATTCTACAATGCCAAATTTTAGTTTTTCTCTAACGTCCTAGTGAATGCTGGGGACTCCGTAAGGACCATGGGGAATAGACGGGCTCCGCAGGAGACATGGGCACTTTAAGAAAGCTTTGGATTCTGGGTGTGCACTGGCTCCTCCCTCTATGTCCCTCCTCCAGACCTCAGTTGGAATCTGTGCCCGGACGAGCTGGGTGCTTTTTTAGTGAGCTCTCCTGAGCTTGTTATTAGAAAGTATTTTGGTAGGTTTTTTTATTTTCAGAGAGCTTCTGCTGGCAACAGACTCTCTGCTACGTGGGACTGAGGGGAGAGAAGCAACCCTACTCTCTGCAGATAGGTCTTGCTTCTTAGGCTACTGGACACCATTAGCTCCAGAGGGATCGTACACAGGATCTCACCCTCGTCGTCCGATCCCGGAGCCGCGCCGCCGTCCCCCTCGCAGAGCCAGAAGACGGAAGACGGTGTCAGAAGATAGAAGACGTCGAAATCGGCGGCAGAAGACTTCAGTCTTCTTTCTGAAGTAGTGCACAGCACTGCAGCTGTGCGCCATTGCGCCCACACGATCCCACACACTCCGGTCTCTGTAGGGTGCAGGGCGCAGGGGGGGGGTGCCCTGGGCAGCAATTACAGACCTCTTGGCATAAAAGGGGCATATATACAGTTGGGCACTGTATATATGCAGGAGCCCCACCATTATTTTACACTGAAACGCGGGACAGAAGCCCGCCGCTGAGGGGGCGGGGCTTCTTCCTCAGCGCCATTTTCTCTCCACATCTCAGCTGAGAAGAAGCTCCCCAGGCTCTCCCCTGCAGAATCCCGGTAGAAGAGGGTGGAAAGAGAGGGGGGGCACATAAATTTTGCGCAAAAACTCTATTTACAGCAGCTACTGGGTAAACACTAAGTTACTGTGTGATTCCTGGGTCATTTAGCGCTGGGGTGTGTGCTGGCATACTCTCTCTCTGTCTCTCCAAAGGGCCTTGTGGGGAAACTGTCTTCAAATAGAGCATTCCCTGTGTGTGTGTGGTGTGTCGGTAAGCTTGTATCGACATGTCTGACGATGAAGGCTATGTGGAGGCGGAGCGGGAGCAAATGAATGTGGTGTCTCTGCCGACGGCTCCGACACCTTATTGGATGGATATGTGGAAGGTTTTAAATTAGAGATGTGCACCGGAAATTTTTCGGGTTTTGTGTTTTGGTTTTGGGTTCGGTTCCGCGGCCGTGTTTTGGGTTCGAACGCGTTTTGGCAAAACCTCACCGAATTTTTTTTGTCGGATTCGGGTGTGTTTTGGATTCGGGTGTTTTTTTCAAAAAACCCTAAAAAACAGCTTAAATCATAGAATTTGGGGGTAATTTTGATCCCAAAGTATTATTAACCTCAATAACCATAATTTTCACTCCTTTTCGGTCTATTCTGAACACCTCACACCTCACAATATTATTTTTAGTCCTAAAATTTGCACCGAGGTCGCTGGATGGCTAAGCTAAGCGACCCAAGTGGCCGACACAAACACCTGGCCCATCTAGGAGTGGAACGGCAGTGTCAGGCAGGATGGCCCTTCCAAAAAACACTCCCCAAACAGCACATGACGCAAAGAAGAAAAAAAAGAGGCGCAATGAGGTAGCTGTGTGAGTAAGCTAAGTGACCCTAGTGGCCGACAAAAATACCTGGCCCATCTAGGAGTGGCACTGCAGTGTCACGCAGGATGGCCCTTCCAAAAAATACTCCCCAAACAGCACATGACGCAAAGAAGAAAAAAAAGAGGCGCAATGAGGTAGCTGTGTGACTAAGATAAGCGACCCAAGTGGCCGACACAAACACCTGGCCCATCTAGAAGTGGCACTGCAGTGTCACGCAGGATGGCCCTTCCAAAAAATAATCCCCAAACAGCACATGACGCAAAGAAGAAAAAAAAGAGGCGCAATGAGGTAGCTATGTGACTAAGATAAGCGACCCTAGTGGCCGACACAAACACCTGGCCCATCTAGGAGTGGCACTGCAGTGTCACGCAGGATGGCCCTTCCAAAAAATACTCCCCAAACAGCACATGACGCAAAGAAGAAAAAAAAGAGGCGCAATGATGTAGCTGTGTGACTAAGATAAGCGACCCTAGTGGCCGACACAAACACCTGGCCCATCTAGGAGTGGCACTGCAGTGTCACGCAGGATGGCCCTTCCAAAAAATACTCCCCAAACAGCACATGACGCAAAGAAGAAAAAAAAGAGGCGCAATGAGGTAGCTGTGTGACTAAGATAAGTGACCCAAGTGGCCGACACAAACACCTGGCCCATCTAGAAGTGGCACTGCAGTGTCACGCAGGATGGCCCTTCCAAAAAATACTCCCCAAACAGCACGTGACGCAAAGAAGAAAAAAAAGAGACGCAATGAGGTAGCTATGTGACTAAGATAAGCGACCCTAGTGGCCGACACAAACACCTGGCCCATCTAGGAGTGGCACTGCAGTGTCACGCAGGATGGCCCTTCCAAAAAATACTCCCCAAACAGCACAGGACGCAAAGAAGAAAAAAAAGAGGCGCAATGAGGTAGCTGTGTGACTAAGATAAGCGACCCTAGTGGCCGACACAAACACCTGGCCCATCTAGGGCACATGACGCAAAGAAAAATTAAAGAAAAAAGAGGTGCAAGATGGAATTGTCCTTGGGCCCTCCCACCCACCCTTATGTTGTATAAACAGGACATGCACACTTTAACCAACCCATCATTTCAGTGACAGGGTCTGCCACACGACTGTGACTGAAATGACGGGTTGGTTTGGACCCCCACCAAAAAAGAAGCAATTAATCTCTCCTTGCACAAACTGGCTCTACAGAGGCAAGATGTCCACCTCATCATCATCCTCCGATTCATCACCGTGTACATCCCCCTCCTCACAGATTATCAATTCGTCCCCACTGGAATCCACCATCTCAGCTCCCTGTGTACTTTGTGGAGGCAATTGCTGCTGGTGAATGTCTCCACGGAGGAATTGATTATAATTAATTTTAATGAACATCATCTTCTCCACATTTTCTGGAAGTTACCTCGTACGCCGATTGCTGACAAGGTGAGCGGCGGCACTAAACACTCTTTCGGAGTACACACTTGTGGGAGGGCAACTTAGGTAGAATAAAGCCAGTTTGTGCAAGGGCCTCCAAATTGCCTCTTTTTCCTGCCAGTATACGTACGGACTGTCTGACGTGCCTACTTGGATGCGGTCACTCATATAATCCTCCACCATTCTTTCAATGGTGAGAGAATCATATGCAGTGACAGTAGACGACATGTCCGTAATCGTTGGCAGGTCCTTCAGTCCGGACCAGATGTCAGCATCAGCAGTCGCTCCAGACTGCCCTGCATCACCGCCAGCGGGTGGGCTCGGAATTCTGAGCCTTTTCCTCGCACCCCCAATTGCGGGAGAATGTGAAGGAGGAGCTGTTGACCGATCAAGTTCCACTTGACTTGATAATTTTCTCACCAGCAGGTCTTTGAACCCCTGCAGACTTGTGTCTGCCGGAAAGAGATATACAACGTAGGTTTTAAATCTAGGATCGAGCACGGTGGCCAAAATGTAGTGCTCTGATTTCAACAGATTGACCACCCGTGAATCCTGGTTAAGCGAATGAAGGGCTCCATCCACAAGTCCCACATGCCTAGCGGAATCGCTCTGTCTTAGCTCCTCCTTCAATGTCTCCAGCTTCTTCTGCAAAAGCCTGATGAGGGGAATGATCTGACTCAGGCTGGCAGTGTCTGAACTGACTTCACGTGTGGCAAGTTCAAAAGGTTGCAGAACCTTGCACAACGTTGAAATCATTCTCCACTGCGCTTGAGACAGGTGCATTCCACCTCCTATATCGTGGTCAGATGTATAGGCTTGAATGGCCTTTTGCTGCTCCTCCAACCTCTGAAGCATATAGAGGGTTGAATTCCACCTCGTTACCACTTCTTGCTTCAGATGATGGCAGGGCAGGTTCAGGCGTTTTTGGTGTTGCTCCAGTCTTCTGTACGTGGTGCCTGTACGCCGAAAGTGTCCCGCAATTCTTCTGGCCACCGACAGCATCTCTTGCACGCCCCTCTCGTTTTTTAAATAATTCTGCACCACCAAATTCAAGGTATGTGCAAAACATGGGACGTGCTGGAATTTGCCCAGATATAATGCACGCACAATATTGCTGGCGTTGTCCGATACCACAAATCCACAGGAGAGTCCAATTGGGGTAAGCCATTCTGCGATGATCTTCCTCAGTTGCCGTAAGAGGTTTTCAGCTGTGTGCGTATTCTGGAAAGCGGTGATACAAAGCGTAGCCTGCCTAGGAAAGAGTTGGTGTTTGTGAGATGCTGCTACTGGTGCCGCCGCTGCTGTTCTTGCGGCGGGAGTCAATACATCTACCCAGTGGGCTGTCACAGTCATATAGTCCTGAGTCTGCCCTGCTCCACTTGTCCACATGTCCGTGGTTAAGTGGACATTGGGTACAACTGCATTTTTTAGGACACTGGTGAGTCTTTTTCTGAGGTCTGTGTACATTTTCGGTATCGCCTGCCTAGAGAAATGGAACCTAGATGGTATTTGGTACCGGGGACACAGTACCTCAAACAAGTCTATTGTTGGCTCTGCAGTAATGATGGATACCGGAACCACGTTTCTCACCGCCCAGGATGCCAAGGCCTCAGTTATCCGCTTTGCAGCAGGATGACTGCTGTGATATTTCATCTTCCTCACAAAGGACTGTTGGACAGTCAATTGCTTGGTGGAAGTAGTAAAAGTGGTCTTACGACTTCCCCTCTGGGATGACCATCGACTCCCAGCAGCAACAACAGCAGCGCCAGCAGCAGTAGGCGTTACACTCAAGGATGCATCGGAGGAATCCCAGGCAGGAGAGGACTCGTCAGAATTGCCAGTGACATGGCCTGCAGGACTATTGGCATTCCTGGGGAAGGAGGAAATTGACACTGAGGGAGTTGGTGGGGTGGTTTGCGTGAGCTTGGTTACAAGAGGAAGGGATTTAGTGGTCAGTGGACTGCTTCTGCTATCGCCCAAAGTTTTTGAACTTGTCACTGACTTATGATGAATGCGCTGCAGGTGACGTATAAGGGAGGATGTTCCGAGGTGGTTAACGTCCTTACCCCTACTTATTACAGCTTGACAAAGGCAACACATGGCTTGACACCTGTTGTCCGCATTTCTGTTGAAATACTTCCACACCGAAGAGCTGATTTTTTTGGTATTTTCACCAGGCATGTCAATGGCCATATTCCTCCCACGGACAACAGGTGTCTCCCCGGGTGCCTGACTTAAACAAACCACCTCACCATCAGAATCCTCCTTGTCAATTTCCTTCCCAGCGCCAGCAACACCCATATCCTCCTCATCCTGGTGTACTTCAACACTGACATCTTCAATCTGACTATCAGGAACTGGACTGCAGGTGCTCCTTCCAGCACTTGCAGGGGGCGTGCAAATGGTGGAAGGTGCATGCTCTTCAAGTCCAGTGTTGGGAAGGTCAGGCATCGCAACCGACACAATTGGACTCTCCTTGTGGATTTGTGATTTCGAAGAATGCACAGTTCTTTGCTGTGCTTTTGCCAGCTTAAGTCTTTTCATTTTTCTAGCGAGAGGCTGAGTGCTTCCATCCTCATGTGAAGCTGAACCACTAGCCATGAACATAGGCCAGGGCCTCAGCCGTTCCTTGCCACTCCGTGTGGTAAATGGCATATTGGCAAGTTTACGCTTCTCCTCCGACGATTTTATTTTAGATTTTTGAGTCCTTTTTTTTACTGATATTTTGTGTTTTGGATTTTACATGCTCTGTACTATGACATTGGGCATCGGCCTTGGCAGACGACGTTGATGGAATTTCATCGTCTCGGCCATGACTAGTGGCAGCAGCTTCAGCATGAGGTGGAAGTGGATCTTGATCTTTCCCTATTTTTGGAACCTCAACATTTTTGTTCTCCATATTTTTATAGGCACAACTAAAAGGCACCTCAGGTAAACAATGGAGATGGATGGATGGATACTAGTATACTTATGGATGACGAGTGACTGACGACACAGAGGTAGCTACAGCCGTGGACTACCGTACTGCGTCTGCTAGTATAGAGATGATAGTTAATGATATAAAAAATATATATATATAACTACTGTAGGTATATATAATATAATGACGGTCCTGGTGGACACTGTCAACAGACTCCTAAACTACTAGTATGAAGAAGATAGAAAAAAAAAACCCACCACAGGTAGGTATACAATTATGGACGAGCACTGACGACACAGAGGTAGGTACAGCCGTGGCCTACTTTACTGCGTCTGCTAGTATAGATAATATACTAAATATATTACTACTGTAGGTATATAATATAATGACGGACCTGGTGGACACTGTCAGCAGACTCCTAAACTACTAGTATGAAGAAGATAGAAAAAAAAAACCCCACCACAGGTAGGTAGGTATACAATTATGGACAAGCACTGACGACACAGAGGTAGGTACAGCCGTGGCGTACCGTACTGCGTCTGCTAGTATAGATAATATACTAAATATATTACTACTGTAGGTATATAATATAATGACGGACCTGGTGGACACTGTCAGCAGACTCCTAAACTACTAGTATGAAGAAGATAGAAAAAAAAAACCACCACAGGTAGGTATACAATTATGGACGAGCACTGACGACACAGAGGTAGGTACAGCCGTGGCCTACCGTACTGCGTCTGCTAGTATAGATCATATAATAAATATATTACTACTGTAGGTATATAATATAATGACGGACCTGGTGGACACTGTCAGCAGACTCCTAAACTACTAGTATGAAGAAGATAGAAAAAAAAACCCCACCACAGGTAGGTAGGTATACAATTATGGACGAGCACTGACGACACAGAGGTAGGTACAGCCGTGGCCTACCGTACTGCGTCTGCTAGTATAGATCATATACTAAATATATTACTACTGTAGGTATATAATATAATGACGGACCTGGTGGACACTGTCAGCAGACTCCTAAACTACTAGTATGAAGAAGATAAAAAAAAAACCCACCACAGGTAGGTAGGTATACAATTATGGACGAGCACTGACGACACAGAGATAGCCACAGCCGTGGACTACCGTACTGCGTCTGCTAGTATAGATCATATACTAAATATATTACTACTGTAGGTATATAATATAATGACGTACCTGGTGGACACTGTCAGCAGACTCCTAAACTACTAGTATGAACTGAAGAAGATAGAAAAAAAAAAACAACACAGGTAGGTAGGTATACAATTATGGACGAGCACTGACGACACAGAGATAGCCACAGCCGTGGACTACCATACTGCGTCTGCTAATATAGAGATGATAAAGATGATAGAGATGAAAAAAAATATATAACACTACTGTAGGTAAATAAATATTTATATAATATAATGAATGACGGACCTGCTGGACACTGTCAGCAGAATGCGTTTATAGAATTAAAAAAAAAACACCACAGGAGTGTTTAACTTTTTCAGGCAGACAATATACTGGTGGTCACTGGCAGCAAAAGTGTGCACTGTACTCCTGCTATAACTGCTCCCCAGTCTCCCCCACAATTAAGCTGTGTGAGCACTCAGCACAGTCAGATATACATAGATGATATATCATGCAGCACACTGAGGCTGAGCACAGACATGGTATGTATCGTTTTTTTCAGGCAGAGAACTGATTAAAATAAAACTGGTGGTCACTATCAGCAAAACTCTGCACTGTACTGAGTACTCCTAATGTTCGCCAAAATTAGTAGTAAATCAATCAACTCAAGTGTCTCTCTAATCTAATCTAAACGGAGAGGACGCCAGCCACGTCCTCTCCCTATCAATCTCAATGCACGTGTGAAAATGGCGGCGACGCGCGGCTCCTTATATAGAATCCGAGTCTCGCGAGAATCCGACAGCGGGATGATGACGTTCGGGCACGCTCGGGTTAACCGAGCAAGGCGGGAGGATCCGAGCCTGCTCGGACCTGTGCAAAAAAACCTGAAGTTCGGGCGGGTTCGGATTCCGAGGAACCGAACCCGCTCATCTCTATTTTAAATGACAATGTTAATTCCTTACATAAAAGGTTAGACAAAGCTGAAGCCTTAGGACAGTCAGGGTACCAACCCATGCCTGATCTTATGTCGCAGAGACCGACAGGGTCTCAGAAGCGCCCACTATCCCAAATTGTTGACACAGATACCGACATGGATTCTGACTCCAGTGTCGATTACTATGAGGCAAAGTTACAGCCAAAATTGGCTAAATCCATCCGTTATATGATTATTGCAATTAAGGATGTGTTGCACATCACAGAGGATACCCCGGTCCCTGACAAGAGGGTTCATATGTATGGGGAAAAAAAGCCGCAGGTAACTTTTCCCCCCTCACACGAGCTCAATGAGTTATGTGAAAAGGCCTGGGAATTTCCAGATAAGAAACTGCAGATTCCCAAAAGGCTTCTTATGGCGTATCCCTTCCCGCCAATGGACAGGTTACGCTGGGAAACTTCCCCTAGGGTGGACAAGGCGTTGACGTGCTTATCCAAGAAGGTAGCCCTGCCGTCACAGGATACGGCTACCCTCAAAGATGCTGCGGATAGGAAACAGGAAGGTACCCTGAAATTTATTTATACGCACTCGGGTACCTACCTACGGCCGGCAATAGCATCGGCCTGGGTATGTAGTGCAGTGGCAGCATGGACGGATACCTTATCCGAGGAACTTGACACCTTGGACAAGGATACTATATTAATGACCTTGGGGCATATCAAAGACGCTGTCCTGTATATGAGGGATGCTCAAAGAGACATTAGCCTGCTGGGCTCTAGGATTAATGCGATGTCGATTTCTGCCAGAAGGGTCCTGTGGACGCGGCAGTGGACTGGTGATGCAGACTCTAAGAGGCATATGGAGGTTTTGCCTTACAAGGGTGAGGAATTGTTTGGAGAGGGTCTCTCGGATCTGGTCTCCACAGCTACTGCGGGAAAGTCAAATCTTTTGCCTTATGTTTCCTCACAGCCTAAGAAAGTACCATATTATCAAATGCAGTCCTTTCGGTCACAGAAAAACAAGAAGGTCCGAGGTGCATCCTTTCTTGCCAGAGGCAGGGGCAGAGGTAAGAAGCTACACAGCGCAGCTGGTTCCCAGGAACAGAAGTCCTCCCCGGCTTCCACAAAATCCACCGCATGACGCTGGGGCTTCCCTAGCGGAGCCAGGCCCGGTGGGGGTGCGTCTCCGAATTTTCAGCCACAGGTGGGTTCACTCCCAGGTGGATCCCTGGGCTATAGAGATTGTGTCCCAGGGATACAAGCTGGAATTCGAGGAGATGCCCCATCACCGATACCTAAAATCGGCCCTGCCAGCCTCCCCAGAAGAGAGGGAGTTAGTGTTGTCTGCAATTCACAAGTTGTATCTACAACAGGTGGTGGTCAAGGTTCCCCTCCCTCAACAAGGAAAGGGTTATTATTCGACCATGTTTGTACGGCTCGGTCAGACCTATTTTAAATCTAAAATCCCTGAACAGATACCTGAAAAGGTTCAAGTTCAAAATGGAATTGTTAAGAGCGGTCATTGCCAGCCTGGAAGGGGAGGATTTTATGGTGTCTCTGGACATCAAGGATGCATGCCTACATGTCCCCATTGATCCATCTCATCAGGCGTACCTCAGGTTTGTGGTACAGGATTGTCATTACCAATTTCAGACGTTGCCGTTTGGTCTCTCTACGGCACCGAGGATATTTACCAAGGTAATGGCGGAAATGATGGTAATCCTGCGGAAGCAAGGTGTCACAATTATCCTGTACTTGGACGATCTCCTAATAAAAGCGAGATCGAGGGAGCAGTTGCTGAGCAGTGTAGCACTCTCTCTGGAAGTGTTACAGCAACACGGCTGGATCCTAAACATTCCGAAGTCACAGTTGGTTCCTACGACTCGTCTGCCCTTCCTGAGCATGATTTTAGACACAGACCAGAAAAGGATCTATCTTCCTATGGAGAAAGCTCAGGAACTCATGACGCTGGTCAGGAACCTATTAAAACCAAAACAGGTGTCAGTGCATCATTGCACCCGTGTCCTGGGGAAGATGGTGGCATCATACGAGGCCATTCCATTCGGCAGATTCCATGCGAGGACAAGTGGTCTGGATCACATCTTCAGATGCATCGGTTAATCACCCTATCCCCCAGGGCCAGGGTGTCACTCCTGTGGTGGCTGCAGAGAGCTCACCTTCTCGAGGGATGCAGATTCGGCATTCAGGACTGGGTCCTGGTGACCACGGACGCAAGCCTCAGAGGTTGGGGTCCAGTCACACAGGGAAGAAATTTCCAAGGTCTGTGGTCAAGTCAAGAGACTTGCCTACACATCAACATCCTGGAACTAAGTGCCATGTACAACGCCCTGCGTCAAGCGGAGACTCTGCTTCGCAGCCAACCTGTTCTGATTCAGTCAGACAACATCACAGCAGTGGCTCATGTAAACCGTCAAGGCGGCACAAGGAGCAGAGTGGCGATGGCGGAAGCCACCAAGATTCTTCGCTGGGTGGAGAATCACGTAAGCGCACTGTCAGCAGTGTTCATCCCGGGAGTGGACAACTGGGAAGCAGACTTCCTCAGCAGACACGACCTCCACCCGGGAGAGTGGGGAATTCATCAGGAAGTCTTTGCTCAGATTACAGGTCGGTGGGAACTGCCAGAGGTGGACATGATGGCATCCCGCCTCAACAAAAAGATACAGTGTTATTGCGCCAGGTCAAGAGACCCTCAGGCGATAGCTGTAGACGCACTGGTGACACCATGGGTGTTCCAGTCGGTTTATGTATTTCCTCCTCTTCCTCTCATACACAAGGTGTTGAGGATAATAAGAAAAGGAGGTGTAAGAACAATACTCATTGTTCCAGATTGGCCACGAAGGACTTGGTATCCAGATCTGCAAGAGATACTCACAGAAGATCCATGGCCTCTTCCTCTAAGACAGGACTTGTTGCAACAGGGACCCTATTTGTTCCAAGACTTACTGCGGCTGCGTTTGACGGCATGGCGGTTGAACGCCGGATCCTAGCAGAAAAGGGCATTCCGGAGGAAGTCATTCCTATGCTGATAAAGGCTAGGAAGGACGTGACATCTAAACATTATCACCGGATATGGAGAAAATATGTTTCTTGGTGTGAGGCCAGGAATGCTCCTACGGAGGAATTCCAGCTGGGCCATTTCCTTCACTTCCTACAGGCTGGAGTGAATTTGGGCCTAAAATTGGGTTCCATAAAGGTCCAGATTTCGGCTCTATCTATTTTCTTTAAAAAAAAATTGGCTTCTCTACCGGAAGTTCAAACGTTTGTGAAGAGAGTGCTGCATATTCAGCCCCCTTTTGTGCCTCCAGTGGCACCTTGGGATCTTAACGTGGTGTTGAATTTCCTGAAATCCCACTGGTTTGAACCACTTAAGACCGTGGAGTTGAAATATCTCCCGTGGAAGGTGGTCATGTTATTAGCCTTAGCTTCGGCTAGGCGTGTATCAGAGTTGGCGGCTTTGTCACATAAAAGCCCCTATCTGGTTTTCCATGAGGATAGAGCGGAATTGCGGACTCGTCCTCAATTTCATCCTTTCATATAAACCAACCTATTGTGGTGCCTGTGGCTACTTGTGACTTGGAAGATTCCGAGTTACTTGACGTGGTCAGGGCTTTGAAGGTGTATGTATCCAGAACGGCTAGGGTCAGGAAAACAGAGTCCTTGTTTATCCTGTATGCTTCCAACAAGCTTGGTGCTCCTGCTTCAAAGCAGACTATTGCTCGCTGGATCTGTAACACGATTCAGCAGGCTCATTCTGCGGCAGGTTTGCCGCTGCCAAAAACAGTCAAGGCCCATTCCACTAGGAAGGTGGGCTGTTCTTCTGCGGCTGCCCGAGGGGTCTCGGCAATACAACTTTGCCGAGCAGCTACTTGGTCAGGTTCAAACACTTTTGCAAAATTCTACAAGTTTGATACCCTGGCTGAGGAGGACCTTGTGTTTGCTCATTCGGTGCTGCAGAGTCATCCGCACTCTCCCGCCCGTTTGGGAGCTTTAGTATAATCCCCATGGTCCTTACGGAGTCCCCAGCATCCACTAGGACGTTAGAGAAAATAAGATTTTACTTACCGGTAAATCTATTTCTCGTAGTCCGTAGTGGATGCTGGGCGCCCGTCCCAAGCTTGTATATAGTTATTGCTTAAATAAGGGTTATGTTATAGTTGCATCAGGGTTGATCTGATGCTCGGTTGTGTTCATACTGTTAACTGGGTAAAGGTATCACATGTTATACGGTGTGATTGGTGTGACTGGTATGAGTCTTACCCTGGATTCCAAAATCCTTTCCTTGTAATGTCAGCTTTTCCGGGCACAGTTTCTCTAACTGAGGTCTGGAGGAGGGACATAGAGGGAGGAGCCAGTGCACACCCAGAATCCAAAGCTTTCTTAAAGTGCCCATGTCTCCTGCGGAGCCCGTCTATTCCCCATGGTCCTTACGGAGTCTCCAGCATCCACTACGGGCTACGAGAAATAGATTTACCGGTAAGTAAAATCTTATTTTTTTTTCTCTCCCCAAGATGTAGACTGTATTGTTTTAGTAGCATATTAAAAAATAACGAGTTATGAGGACACACTCATACATTTCCTGCCATTGGATACAGCATATTTGTTGTCCAACCATAGAAGCATGAGCAATTTGGGCAATTTGGGCAGCACAGATGGTGTAATGGTTAGCATTACTGCCTCAAAGCACTGAGGTCATGGAGTTTGTATATTCTACCATACTTGCGTGGGTTTCCTCCGGGTACTCCGGTTTCCTCCCACAATCCAAAAATAAATACTGGTAGTAGGTCAATTGGCTCCGACAAAAATTAACCTTAGTGTGTGCATGTACATGTGTTTAAGGCAGACAAGTAGTTTTTATATGCTGTCAAATTCTATGTTTCTATGTACCTGGTGTGGTGTGTTGACCTGGGCAGTTACTGGCAAGGGCTGTTGGGAACTGTAGTTCATTTTGGGTTTGTTCACTGTAGTGCGATGTGGTGCTGGACACAAGTGCCATTAAGTCTGTGAGAGTCTCCAGGACAGGCACTACCCAGGGCAGCACACCACTCCAGGTACTGCCACTACTATTTGATTCTACTCACTTGGGACATGTGGTACTACCGGGTGGCTCCTAAGACTGGCCTAAGCCAGGCCAGTCACTGCTGCATAATGTGTAAAGGGCACTAAAACTGGGTGGGCATAATATGTAAAGGACACTGATACTGTGGGCATGTGTAATCAGCACTATGATGTGGGCATAAGGTGTAAGAGGCACTACTACTGTGTGGGCATAATGTGTAAGGGTCATTACTACTGTGGGCATAATGTTAATAAGGGGTACTACTGTATAGTGTAACATTAATAAGGGGTTCTAGTGTGGGGCGCAACATGAATAAGGGACAATACTGTGTGGTGTAATATGAATAAGAGAAACTATTGTGTGGTGTAATATGAATAGGGACACTACTATGTGGTGTAATGTGAGTAAGGAACACTACAGTGTGGCGTAATTTGAATTATGGGTATTATTGTGTGGCCATGCCCCTTCACCACACGAACAGGTCCCTTCTTCATCACACAGGTCTTCCCTATTTCATGGGGGGCTCTAGCCCCTTACTTTGCCAGGGGCGCTCGGATCCCTAGATACACCCCTGTAAATGTGTGTCATTCTTATACAGTCACCTACAAATTACACAAAGTATCTGTATCCACTACCAAACTTCTACTGGACCACACATATATGAATGCACTATTTAAAGTGGTGCTGTAGCTCTACTTGTTGACTTTCGAAGACTGACGACTATGGTTCCAACATATGTACCTTTCACACACTGGCTTCTCTACATTTCTCACTGACATTCCTTTGACTATCCTGTTGTGTAGCTTTTGAACACTGTTATATCCAAGGTGATTAAATCTTCTATACTAAAGTTCCAATGACTATTACACACATGTCATCAGTTCATAGCAGTGCTGGGTAGCAAGGACATACAAATGCTGCCACCATGTGGCTGTAGTGATAATTGTCCCACTTCTGTTGCTCAAAATGCACTTTCCATTGGCAAAATTAACTCTTTGGCCTATCTGTTCTAGGACCGTGAATACTATAAGATTTGTTCCCATCATTGGTACACAAAATACATTTTGGATTTTTGTGACTTTTGTTCATTATCCATTTCTCAAGTGTGCTTTAACTGCCTCAATGTTTGTGGCTGTCAATGTTTGATTGCAATTTTTTTGCTTGTGATAGGATCACACTAAGTTACCTTGGTGAGCCATAAAAAAATTGCACTTTTGGGGAATTTTGTTTGTCCTTCCTCTGGGCAGGTAAAACAAAATCTTTGTTAGTGCCAGCTATTGGGGGTATTTCAATTATCTCATGGTGATTAATTATCCATGGTAATTTTCTGCAACTAATCAAATTCCCCTTTAACTTAAACTTTCTGAATTTATCATTCTGTGCTGGTAACGCAGTTTTCTCAGCATTTGTTTCACATCTATGTCGACTTTGCAGCATTTACCTCTAATACCACAACTAAGTAATCAAACTCTGGTGATAGATTTTGTAACAATGCTGTTACTGTTTCTTCATCATCTATTTGTTCACCAACAGACATTTACTGCTGAAAGACATACATCATCATGTCTATATAATCACTCATACTGCATTCATGTAACTTTGTATTATACATTCAACACCTTACTGGCTTTTCCTGAGACCTACATCCTAATATACCTCTTGCAATGCTGTCTACATGTCTCTAGTTGACATTGTAACATGAATTTTAGAGAATTCATGTTGGTCCACACTCAAAACTATGGTATATATGGCTCTCTCTACATCATCAGGGCTTGGACTGTAAGCAGGATATACTGTTACTTTCCTGTTTTCGTAATTGCATTTCCAGAGAAAACTTCCATGTAGAATAGTTTTCTGCACCTTTTATTTTACTGAAAACCATAGGTGTAATTCCTATATGTGTGTTCCTTACATTATTATCTAGTATCTTTTGTACTTTAAAATGTGCTTACTGTGACACACTTTAGTTTAACACACTTTACATGTTTTATTCTGTGCTGCTAGAACTGTCTGGGGTTTACATGTGGGCAATATTGCACCTCAGCACTTATCTGGTGCTTGTAATAAACTCCAAAATGTTTACTCTGTGCAATATGGGTGGCTTTTTTCCCCTTGTGTATTTGAGTGATTTTTTATAATTGAGCATTATGGGTACCCTTTTTTTCCACTTTTGTCTGGGTGCCTGTTACAACTGTGTGCCCTGGGCCCATAGTCTGGGTGTACAGTGATGGTTTGGCAAAGTAATGTACACACCAATGAAATTTATACTTGACCCAAATACAAGTCCAGCAGTGTAACAAAGTAGTTTTGTTTATTGAATAAGTGATGGTACAGCCATATGCACTATTATACTGGTTTATGGCATGAAGTGGAGCAAAGTTCTGACAGCTTACCAGCCACAACAGTGTGTGCAGTAACTCATATATAGTGTCAAGATTATTCCACGCAAGCATCATCCCTAGAGGAGCTATACTGGAGACTGAGCAGTAGCGCTGTCCTGTTCTAACAGTTTATATATGTTTTAATACATATGAAGGCTTTGGTCCCTAATTCCTGTTTGTCTTATAATCTTTTAAAATAATTAAATACTTGATATTTGTATATGTGCCTGCTGCAGTCATATTTTATTGAAGCCTTATGTTGTCTTAACAAATATGGTGCTATGTTTTACTGCAACCAAATGGCACCAACAATAGCAATACATGCTCTGCATTAAGATGCATTAAGGTGATGTTAGACACTCTTATAATAATGTGACCCCTAGTTTACTAATAGAACAACAAAAAAATGGTGCTAGATACTTGGTCTATAAATCACATTATTCACATAATTGTACATAAAACAGGTTTCTAGTGGTGAATTAAGTTCCAGAAAGATATTCACCATTCAGTCATTGTAAATGTTTTGTCCATCCACTATCTGTACATCCTCTGCGTCCACCAGAAAACCTCTGTGAATCTTCTCCTAAGGACCAAGGATGGAATATGTCTTCATAAACTGAATTGGGATATCAATCAACAGACATCATATTATTGTCTGTCAAAGATGATCACAGTCTAGAACATATGACAGTCATAGTGGGCCAATCAATAGTCCTGGTTCCCCTAAAAAAGTAGAAAAGACAGGGTGAAGTCTACAGATATGGTTAATAACGATGATCTGCCACATTTAAGTGCTCCAATAAATGTGATATAAAATTGGAATCATGTTGCTTTGGTGATCTGCTTGCTATACATATTCTTGAACTCTGGTATGTAGCAGTTTCTTTTTCTTGTTCTTCCTTCTCCTTCCCTTGCATGCAGCTTCCCTCTGCTTCAGTAGCTCTTATAAAATATATTTAGATACACACTAGGGGGTATATTTACAAAGATTCGTGTTTTTCGCCGTTTTGAAGGGTGTTGAACTCGAATGGTATCGGGTGCATTTTACTGCAACTTTTTGAATCCTGATACGATCATTCACTAAGCTGCCGAGTTTTGCACAATCGTTTTTTCCGATGTCGATGTGATTCGTAATATCAGGCAGTGTTTTACGGGAGTGATGAGTAAAACACTGCCTGACAAAACACAAGGAATCCTGGCCGGATCTGTGAGATCCGTGCAGGGCTTCATTGTGTACCTTAAAAAGTTGATTAAAATCTTAAAAAATCTGTAAAAAATTGCGTGGGGTCCCCCCTCCTAAGCATAACCAGCCTCGGGCTCTTTGAGCCGGTCCTGGTTGAAAAAATATGGGGGGGAAAATGACAGGGGTTCCCCCATATTTAATCAACCAGCACCGGGCTCTGCGCCTGGTCCTGGTTCCAAAAATATGGGGAGCAAAAAGCGTAGGGGTCCCCCGTATTTTTGAGACCAGCACCGGGCTCCACTAGCCAGGTACATAATGCCAAAGCCGGGGGACACTTTTATACTGGTCCCTGCGGGCCTGGCATTACATACCCAACTAGTCACCCCTGGCCGGGGTACCCTGGAGGAGTGGGAACCCCTTAAATCAAGGGGTCCCCCCTCCAGCCACCCAAGGGCCAGGGGTGAAGCCCGAGGCTGTCCCCCCCATCCAAGGGCGGTGGATGGGGGGCTGATAGCCTTTTGACAAAATTTGAATATTGTTTTTAGTAGCAGTACTACAAGTCCCGGCAAGCCTCCCCCGCAAGCTGGTACTTGGAGAACCACAAGTACCAGCATGCGGTGGAAAACCGGGCCCGCTGGTACCTGTAGTACTACTACTAAATAAATCCCCACAAAAAAACAGGACACACACACCGTGAAAGTATAAGTTTATTACATACATGCACACCTCCATACATACATACGTACATACTTACCTATGTTCCCATGAGGCTCGGTCCTCTTCTCCATGTAGAATCCTTGGGGTACCTGTGAAAAAAATTATACTCACATAATCCAGTGTAGAATCAGACCTTTGTATAATCCACGTACTTGGCAAAATAATAAAACGGAAACTCGACCATGCAATGAAAGGGGTCCCATGTTTACACATGGGACCCCTTTCCCCGACTGCCAGGACCCCCCCTGACTCCTGTCAAAGAGGGTCCGTTCAGGCAATCAGGGAGCGCCACGTCGTGGCAATCTCCTGATTGGCTGTGTGCTCCTGTAGTGTCTGTGAGGCAGCACACGGCACAGATACAATGTTGCGCCTATGCGCTCCATTGTAGCCAATGGTGGAAACTTTGCGGTCAGCGGTTGACCGTAAGTAACCTCACCGCTGACCGCAAAGTTCCCACCATTGGCTACAATGGAGCGCATAGGCGCTACATTGTATCTGTGCCGTGTGCTGCCTCACAGACACTACAGGAGCACACAGCCAATCAGGAGAGTGCCACGACGTGGCGCTCCCTGATTGGCTGAAGGGACCCTCTTTTACAGGAGTCAAGGGGGGTCCTGGCAGTCGGGGAAAGGGGTCCCATGTGTAAACATGGGACCCCTTTCAGTGCGTGGTCGGGTTTCCGTTTTATTATTTTGCCAAGTACGTGGATTATACAAAGGTCTGATTCTACACTGGATTATGTGAGTATCATTTTTTTCACAGGTACCCCAAGGATTCTACATGGAGAAGAGGACCGACCCTCGTGGGAACATAGGTAAGTATGTATGTATGGAGGTGTGCATGTATGTAATAAACTTATACTTTCACGGTGTGTGTGTCCTGTTTTTTGGGGGGGATTTTTTTAGTAGTAGTACTACAGGTACCAACGGGCCCGGTTTTCCACCGCATGCTGGTACTTGTGGTTCTCCAAGTACCAGCTTGTGGGGGGGGCTTGCTGGGACTTGTAGTACTGCTACTAAAAACAATATTCACATTTTTTCAAAAGGCTATCAGCCCATCAGCCGCCGCCCTTGGATGGGGGGGACAGCCTCGGGCTTCACCCCTGGCCCTTGGGTGGCTGGAGGGGGGACCCCTTGATTTAAGGGGTTCCCACTCCTCCAGGGTACCCCAGCCAGGGGTGACTAGTTGGGTATGTAATGCCAGGGCCGCAGGGACCAGTATAAAAGTGTCCCCCGGCTGTGGCATTATGTGCCTGGCTAGTGGAGCCCGGTGCTGGTCTCAAAAATACGGGGGACCCCTACGCTTTTTGTCCCCTCTATTTTTGGAACCAGGACCAGGCGCAGAGCCCAGTGCTGGTTGATTAAATATGGGGGAACCCCTGTCATTTTTTCCCCAATATTTTTTCAACCAGGACTGGCTCAAAGAGCCCGAGGCTGGTTATGCTTAGGAGGGGGGACCCCACGCAATTTTTTTTCCATTCCATTTTTACACTAAACAGACCCTTTCCCATAGATAACCATGCACATATCTCACTGATCCGTGCATGGTTATCCAAACTCGACTGGAAAAAGCAGGTCTATTTGTTTGCTGCTTTTTTTAACGAATCTAAAAAAAACAGAACCGCACTTGAGCACTCAGAAACAAACACCCAAATACGAATGAATAGTGAATGCCCGTATTGTATGAAAAAACAGCCGTGTTTGACCGATGGTCTATTCATTCGTATTTCGGAACTTTGCAAATCAAACCATTACGAATAGTCCAAACACTGCCGAGATTGGTGCTTAGTGAATTCCCAGATTGGGACTTACAAAAAAAAACACAAATCGGACAAACTCGAATTCTTAGTAAATATTGGCCTAGGTGTCATAAATTTAACTTGACCAAATTGGTCATACACAAACAGTAAACATAGAAACATAAAGAGTTTGTCTCCTAACATAAACTGGTGAATTGAGCAACACATAAAGGGAACAATGATGAAACCTGTGTATAGCTTCCCAAATGTTGTCACATGGATGTGTCCAAAGTAGGTAAAGCCCCCTTCCAAATGCCTCAATATATTGCGACTAAATGCTATTCATTTTCATGGTAAGTTGGAGTATTTTATATATATACTAGCTGAATACCCGTGCTTCGCTACGGAATGTCACATATAATCACCAAGATTGTATTGTGAGAGAATCTGTAGGCTCTGTGTCTTATTTTCACAACGGGATACACCTAAAGTTAACTGGCACTGAGGAGAATAATCCGCCTCCTTCTCTGCCCCATCATGCCTCTGATGCTGCCCTGCTCAGTTCTGTGAATGATGGGATGACAGGCCAAGCTCCGTCCACTGTATGTTAAATATGTAAGGTCTCCTTGCTTAGCTTCTCGCTCTCCTTATGGCTCATTGCTATTCATCTCAGCGACCCCGACAACTATGGATATTTTGTAGTCAGACCATTCCCACCCCCACCCCTAGGGGTGCTAGGGGTGTCTTAACCCTACAGCATTTTTTTTCCAGATTGTAAGTTTTATGTGTACCAAGTTTGGTGTAAATTGCTCCAGGCATTCCAGAGTTATGCCCAAAAACTATGGCTTTTTACTTCTCACCCCATTGAAACACCCACGCATAAGGGTGCTAGGGGTGTCCTACCCCACAGTATTTGTTTCCAGATTGTAAGTCATATGTGTACCATGTTTGGTGTAAATTGCTCCAAACATGGCATTCCAGAGTTATGCTGGAACATACACACATATACATATACATCCATCCATTTTTATAGGTAGAGATATATAGATAGATAGATAAATACGGTAAAGTCCACACTCCAGACTTGATAAGATCAACGATGGGGTGCTCCACAGAGGCCCATAGGCCAGTATATAGAAATTTGGGTATGCAGGCACTCACCAGTAAATTCCAACAGGTATTTATTAATAACTCACAGAGATATAAAGACGGTGTGTCGACGTTTCGGTCATCACGTGACCTTCTTCAGGACATCATACAAGGACATCAGGAAGACAACTGTCCAGTGCATCACCATTTGGTCAAATTGTGATGCACTGGACAGTTGTCTTCCTGATGTCCTTGTATGATGTCCTGAAGAAGGTCACATGATGACCGAAATGTCGACACACCGTCTTTATGTCTCTGTGAGTTATTAATAAATACCTGTTGGAATTTACTGGTGAGTGCCTGCATACCCAAATTTCTAGATAGATAGATAGATAGATAGATAGAGTACATATATATATATATATATATACACACACACACACACACACACACACTATATATATATATATATATATATATATATATATTGAGAGGAGATCAGGAAAGGAGTTTCATGGGGTAGATGGGCAACTCCAAACACACAGCAGTCAGGAAAACAGAACACCAGTCCTAAGTTTTCGTGCAATCTGGCAATGGCTAGTTTTATTGTGCAGTACATAAAACAAAACATAAAAATAAATGCTAGCCCATCTGAGAAATAACTAAACATAATAGATTCCCTCTTTCAGAGTGGTAGGACCTAATGCCCCTACCACAAACACAGGCATATGCACAGTACTTGCAGCCTTTAAATCACAGTGTCTCGGGGGGGCGTGGCCTGACGGGCAGACTGGAAGGACGTGCCTGAGGAGAGCTCCTGATTCCAGATCCAAAAACGCCCTATAACGACCCCTAACGGGCCCATATACGGATCCAATCCACTCCAGCTGCCTTAACTAATCCCCCCTGCATCTGTTAAGCCGAGTCCCGGAGCCGGAGGAGGCCTCCTGCCTCCTTGCGGGTTGGGGCCTAGGTGCTGAGCTCAAGCCGGGGGCTGGATTTTGGAGCAGACCCCGCTCGGGACGACGGGACCCGGCGGGAAAGACTACAACCTGCTGACCACACTGCGGCCTCACCAGCGGACACTACAAGTGCAGTGCCCCGCTATCGTCTGCCGGAGAGAGGGATCGGAAGCGGGCGGCGGCCTGCACGGAGCTCTGAGGGGGCTGTGACGTCTGCCGCGATCCGCCGGAGGCCGGAGGCAGGCCCCCCCACTGGGCGACGGACGTCGGCGGCGGCGATTCCCCGCTACACCGGGACCACCTGTACTACATATTCCCACACCCTGCAGGATCCACCACGCAGGCCTGCGGAAGACAGTGTGGAGGCTGGCGGCCATCTTGTTACAGAAGCTAGGGATACGGGTGCGGCCCTCGGCGGCCAAAGGTGAGACTGGGGGACCCTGTGTGTCGGCTGGTCCGCGGATAGGAGCCCCCCTATGTTGACCCTTGTAGGATACTTCATCCATACACCCCCGACCTGCAGAAATAGAACGGGAGGCCCGCTGTGCCCGGAGCCCGTCGCCTGGCAGTACTTCACTGTCCCCCACCGCAGGCTCAGCTAGAACAGCCCAATCCACCCAGGCCTACAGTAAAAAAGACCGGAAGGGTCCCTCTGGCCCTGATTCTTCACCAGCCCAGGGTATTCTACCACAAAATCTATCCCTCATTTATTATGCTCTGCTGCACCCTTGATTTCTGAGCCTGGAGCTCCACCTACTGGCAGCCCTTATGCCTGATTCCAGCTGCAGGCTGAACACTCTATCGCCCATAATGTGATACATCGGGATATGCCCTGAGTTTCGGAGTCGCCTATGTCACAACATTGAAGCTGCTCCCTCCCCACCACCGGGACCGCCTTAAACACACCGCTGCAACGATTCGCTCTAATCAACATATACACACGCATGCTCAACATGACTAAAGGCAACAAAAAGCAACAGGGGGCAACGGCGACCCCGAGCCTGAAAAAATATGCCTACTCAAGTACCAAAACATCAGGACAAGAGGCTGCGTCACAACCTGACGTATCAGACTCGGAGGACTCCGACCATTCTCCTCTGACCCGTAAGGATCTCCACATGCTTTTCCGCGAAATCAAGGAGACAAGGAAATCTGTACAGGCGGTACAGGCGGAGGTTCATACCGCTATTACCTCTCTTAAAGCCGACATCACAGACCTGGGGGACAGGACGGACCACTTGGAGTCCAAAATGGATGAAGTGGCCGCTTTTCAGCAGGGATTAGAGGATGACGTCCATACCCTGAGACAAGAAATGCGCCTAATCCTGGAGCACCAGGAGGACCAGGATAATCGGGCGCGACGGAATAACCTTCGCATCAGGGGGATCCCCGAGGAAATTGATATGGCTTCCCTCCCCGGCTTTCTCAGGAAACTGTTTGTTCATCTCTCGCCCTCAACCCCGGTAGACCAGTTTCTGTTGGATAGGGCCCACAGGGCTCTCCGCCCCCGATCTCAAGACCAAGCCCAACCCAGAGATGTTATACTCCGATGCCACTATTATTCGGCTAAAGAGGACTTGCTCCGGGAGACTAGGAAGCTTCCCAAGCTGGACTTTCTAGGACATTCCCTTCAAATATTTCAGGACATTGCTCCTAGTACACTACTCAAAAGAAAGGAACTCCGTCCCATCACTATGGCTTTACGCGACAAGGGCATTCGATATAGATGGGGATTCCCCTTTCGCATACTAGTATGGCATCATAACCGCCTCCACTCGGCTAGGGACCTAGCCGAGGCTAAAGATCTCCTCCGCAACCTAGGCGTCACTCCATCTCCAGCCATGCCCGAGTCTCCAATGCGGTTAAATGAAGCTCCTTCTGTAGAAACGGCCGACACTCCGAGACGATCCCTGAATCGCGACTGGACACGGGTCCCCTCAACGCGGAAATCCGCCTCTGTTGGCCACGACTCCTGAGGACAGTCCAGCTTAAATGTTATTCTACTCTGCTATCCTATATCGCCTATGTGTGTGTTTACTTTTTTTCAGATATGCCCTCCCCCTGCTCCTGCCCCAACTTTGTCCCGCCTCCCCGCACCAAATGTTTTGCTGCTCAGATACAGCGACCCACAGTGGCCGCTGTTATTTTGCTAGATAATTTAGGAGGAGGTGGAATGGGGGAGCAGCTGTATTCGCATATACTCCCCTTAAGGTAGATTCCCAGACTCGGGGCACTGTAATGAGTGCCCGCTACCCATGTTACGTCTGGCTCGGCCAGGCCGCGTCCCCACAAATGGGTCCTATACCCTAGACCGGTCGATGTCACATTGTGACCCCCCTTGGTTTCCCCTTGACCGGCACGTATGGCCAGATGCCGTTTTTTCTGGCCTCCAACTTTCCTCTTTTCCCTGTCTTTCCCACGTTCTGTCCTTCCTGTTTCTATCTCCAACTCGGTATATGTGTTTTTTCTTTTCCTTTGTCCGCCAATGTATAAATACCGACCATATACTGCATGCATTCATATTGTTTTTGTCCTGGATTTTCGTAGGGTTGCGGTGTCCGGAGGGAGGTGGTGAAGCGTTTCGAGACCCGGTCGAACATGGCTCTTAAAGTCTATTCGCACAACGTCAAAGGTTTGAACAGTCCTAACAAACGCACCAAACTTTTCCTCTCCCTTAAGCAGGCCAAAGGTGACTTAGTTTTCCTACAGGAAACTCACTTTAAGAAATCCCTACACCCTGACCTAAAATCCAAAGCTTACCCCCTTACGTTTCATGCATGCGATGCCACACATAAGAAGAGGGGGGTCTCTATCCTGATAGCGGCTCACCTTACGTTTGAATTGCTGGACAGTCATGCAGATAAAGCGGGTAGATGGCTTATTCTAGTGGGGAAGCTGAATGATACCATATGTACCCTAATAAATATATACGCCCCAAATCAAAACCAAGCTACATTCTTCGGGAGACTAGGTGCACAACTAACTAGATTCGGTAGAGGAGAAGTCATCATGGCTGGAGATTTTAATGAGGTACTAGATGCCTCCCTAGATAGGTCATCCCCTCCCAGTCCCCGGTCCCCCCGCTACTCCAGACCGACTGTGGCGTCACTAGCTCTGCTAGACCTTCTGAAAACCCACTTACTATTTGATTCCTTTAGGGTATCTGAACCACTGACCAGAGACTACACCTTCTATTCCTCTGTACACAAGACCTACTCTAGAATTGACATGATCCTACTCAGCCGGGATATCTCCTCTAAACTGAAATCTGCCAGTATTCTCCCTATGATATGGTCTGACCACTGCCCTATCACTGCCGATCTCCAATCTATTACACCACGCCCTCCCCCCATGTCCTGGCGTCTGAACGACTCCATCTTACACAATCAGGAAGTCGCCACTCAAATCAAAGTCTGCCTAGCCGATTACTTCCTTCTTAACGACCTCCCAGAGATTTCCCCAACTACTTTGTGGGAAGCACACAAAGCGGTTCTCCGAGGCCACCTGATAAGCCAGGCGGCTAGGTTCAAAAAATCCCGTGAGCTCAGCTTCCTTTCCCTCTCTACGAAACTCCAGGCCCTTGAGCGTCAGCATAAACTCTCTCCCACTTCGTCTAACTTAGCGCCCCTACTAGAGGCTAGGAACGCACTATCACTTTCTCTGTCAGAACGCACGGCGAAGACTCTCCAGAGGCTTAACCAGACCTTCTACGAGAAAGGCGATAAAGCCGACAGAATCTTGGCATCCCGCCTCAGAGCACAAAGATCCCGTAATAATATACTAGCGATAAATACTGAATCTGGGGAACCTACATATGACCCAGAGGGCATAAACAAGATATTCCGTGATTATTACACCAAGCTATATAATTTAAACCCCAAGACCCCGAGTCCCGACCCTCCTGATGCGTTAATCTCAGAATTCCTACGCCGAGCCGATCTCCCCCAACTGTCTGCCACAGACTCTGTAGACCTGAATAGAGACATCACGGAGGAGGAAATATCGGCCGTCCTGAGAAACCTTAAATCTTCTAAGGCCCCTGGCCCTGATGGCTTCTCGGCCTCATACTACAAAAAATTTGCACCCCTGTTGGTCCCCCATCTTCGAGTACTGTTTAACGCAGTCCTACATGGCGCCCCATTTCCAAGTACTATGCTGGAGGCCAGAGTAATAGTCATACATAAAGAGGGCAGAGACCCACGAAATTGTGCTAATTATCGCCCCATATCCTTATTGAATCTTGATATTAAAATCTATGCAAAGATCTTGGCCACCCGCCTTAATGGTGTGCTATCTGAACTGATACACTACGACCAGGTGGGATTTATCCCAGGACGCCAGGCCAGAGACAACACTAGGAAAGCAATTGACATTATCCACCTGTTGAATAATAGGCAAACCCCATCTATTATTCTATCACTCGATGCAGAGAAGGCGTTCGACCGTATCTCATGGCCGTTCTTACTGCAGACTCTCCAGGCATTCGGGATATCGGCGGAATTTTTGACGGGGGTCTCTGCACTCTATTCCTCCCCAATAGCAAAAGTCCTCACCAACGGGATATTGTCCCCTTCCTTCCCATTGGCTAATGGAACTAGACAGGGATGCCCTCTCTCCCCCCTGGTGTTTGCCATGGTCATTGAACCATTGGCAGCCATGATAAGGAAGTCCAGTAATGTTCGAGGAGTGCAGATGGGCTCAAAGGAGTCTAAGATTTCGCTCTTCGCTGATGATGTCTTATTATCCCTAACCCAGCCGCAGTCATCCCTCCCCGCCCTATACGAAATAATAGAGGAATATGGTTCCCTCTCAGGATATAAAATAAACTATTCTAAATCCGAAGCCATGTTGCTCCACGTTCCTGGAGACCTCAGGCGCTCCCTGCAGTCCTCCTATGACTTACGATGGCAGACCAATAAGATTAAGTACCTAGGTGTCTATATCACCTCCCATTATAACTCCCTATATTCTGAAAATTTTCCGCGAATACTGAGCAAGATTAAATCAGATTTGACAAGGTGGAGGACACACATCATATCCTGGCTGGGTAGGATAATTGCCCTCAAAATGACAATCATGCCACAACTTCTATATCTATTCCAAACCCTACCTGTGAGGGTGCCAGAGAAGGTCCTCAGGGATGCCCAGGCCTCATTTGTGAGGTTTGTATGGAACGACAAACCCCCACGGATTGCCTTTAATACACTTCGGCTCCCTCGCTCTGCGGGTGGCCGAGGGCTCCCCGATATCAAATTCTATTATCTGGCCAGCCATCTTAGCCAAATGGTGGCCTCATATGCGCCCCGTGGCAGTATTGCCTGGGTTGATCTTACCGCACTTTCTATGGGAATCCGTTCGATGGCTTCGCTGTGGGGCCTGGGCAAACCACATCTGCTGGCTCACAGGGACATCCCTCCCTCCCTTAAGTTTCACCTGTCTACCTGGCACAAGGCTATTACGAAATACAGCTTATCTTCCCCACACTCCCCCCTTACACCCATCTGGGACAACCCGGCTTTCCCTGCCGGGGTCCCTCCTCGTAAATTTACGGCTTGGTTTAATGCCCGGATCCTTGTGGTCCACGACTTATCCCTACAAGGCCAATGGATGTCATTAGACGATATCAAATCTAAATTCCCCTCACTCTCTCCTCCCTTCTTTGAATATTTCCAACTTCGTCACTTCCTCCTATCCCTGCCGCAGACTGATGCCCAGCGGGACCTCACACCCTATGAGTCGTTATGTCTTGCAAAGCCCGTAAGCGGAGGGCTAATATCGCAAATATATACCCTGTTGGTTGGGATTTTCTCTGGGCTGCAGACCCGCCACGAGCGGGAGTGGGAGAGGGACTTGGGTCCCCCCCCCCGACGAATCCTGTTGGGAGGAGGTACGAGAGGGCATCGCCAAGAGCTCGATCTCTACCCGACTCAAGGAGACATCCTATAAATTGTATTACCGGTGGTACTATACACCAGATAAACTATCCCGGATGTTCCGCTCTGCCACCCCGGTATGTTGGCGGGGATGCGGCCTACGGGGCACTCTCCTCCATATTTGGTGGACATGCCCACGTATCGCTACCTACTGGAAAAAAGTACTGGACATATTGAACTCAATAACTGGGCTTAAACTTACACTAGACCCATGGATGTTCTTGTTGGCCCGTCCGATCCCGGACCTTGACCCCCTACTGAATAAATTAATTTCCCATATATTAGTAGCGGCTAAGTCTTTGATTGCCAAAAACTGGAAATCCCCCGCCCCGCCCACGATCCCCGCCCTGAACAACCATATCTGGTTCGTAGCCAATATGGAAAAAATCACCTATTACCTGCATGACTGTCCCCACAAATTTGAATTAGTTTGGGGTCCCTGGATAGCCGCGCGGTCTTCCTTAAACGGGACTCAGGCCTGTCCTCTGACCCCACCCCATTAACCCCCGAATGGGATCCACTCGGGCCCTCCCTCTGGACACCGCCAAGCAAGCAAGCACTCTCGAATCCGCTGTGACTGTGCACAGATACATGCCCTGCAGGTACGCTTATCCTATATGATTTGTAGTGCATGTGTGGTTTATGGATACCCCAGCTGTTGTGCCCCCATTGGAGCATAGAACAGCTCTGAAGCCCCCTTTCTCCCCTTCTTATTTCTTTTTTGTTCCCCTTTCCCCCCTCCCCTTTTCCTCTACCCGCTGTTGTTCCCAGTTACCCCACCTATACGCTCCCCTCTCGAGGAGAAATGTTACTACATGTTTAACTATATACAAAAAATTGGAAAACTGACGCCTTGAAGACTGTTGAGTGCTCTTTATTATGACATTGTTTTTGTACCATGTGATGTTGATTTTGCAGTCTCTCTTGGTGTAAATAAAGAAAATCGTTAAAAAAAAAAAAAATCACAGTGTCTCATAATGGGCCTGATGACAATTTCCCCAGGTAGTGAGACCCTAAGGCAGGCCCTGACACAGCTTTTATCAGCATCTTACAGTTGCAGGCACTAATTAGCCTGCTCTCAGGATAAAGGCCTAAAGATATGAAATTGGTCTCCTGGGATTTTAAAATTCATAGGCCAGAAACCTGTGACAAACATCTCTCCCATTTATCACTTTACTAGTGCTTCTATCACATAACCACCCCCTCCACACACACACATTTTGTTTCAACCTGGTTGGTGGAACAACTGCAGCCACCAAACCAAACCAAACACACGAGATACTGTAAAACAACTACATTGGCCAGTTGGCTTCCTGACCTGTGCTCTACTGGAATTGTTAAGTTTTGCAAAGCATCTTGTTATTCTCCCATTGCTCTCTTGATTTCTCAGACATTCATTTCAATAGGGCATGATCAGTAGTACCTGAGGGTTTGTAATGCATACTTTATTGCGAATGCTTCTTTCTGGACAGTGGCATACTTTCTCTCATGTATATTTAACTTTCTGCTTCAATAAATAAGAGGATGTTCATCATCCTCTTTGTTCTGGGACAGGACCACACATATTCTTACATCTGATACATCAGTTTGCACCAAAAAAATCCCTTTTTGAAAATCAGGCATCAATCAGACCTGAAGGGGTACACAATGCTTCAGTATTCCATTTAACCATAACTTTGTTTTCCCTTGGTAAGGTCTGCCAGAGGGACTGCAATGGTGGCAAACTTTGGTGCAAACCTTCTATAATACCCTGCGATTCCTATGAACACTCTCACCTGCTTCTTAATTAGGGGTCATTGGCAATTTTGCATTGCCTCAATTTTATTAATTGGGGTCTTTATCAAACGTCTGCCACTGGTGTAGCCAAGATACTAAACTTCGTCCATGCCATCACAACATTTTTTTGAATTGGCTGTCAATCCTGCCTTACGGATGGAGTGCAATACTATGTGTACTCTGGGTAAGTGAGACAGCCAATCAGGACTATATATAGGATTACATAATCTAAATAATCAGCAGCATACTGTCTATGGGGCCTTAGAATTCTATCCATCATTCTTGGAAAGGTAACCCAAATTGCAACATCTTGCATTGGAACAACCCTTCTGGTGCAGAAAAAGACTTATTTTCTTTGGCATTCTTGGTGAATGGAACTGCCAATACCCTTTGGTTGAGTCTTATATGAAATATATGTGGGGATGGGGAAGTGTATATAGCTCTGCACAAGTTAAATACAAAATATAATTCCCTAAAGATAACCCCAATTAATAACCATCAAAGAGTATGTATGTATCAATTGGTTATTGGGGTACCACCAGAGACAAAATTGATGAACACTAGGAAAAGAGAGAAAGAATGTCTCTTTGTTGGCGCACTAGAGTATATTTAAAATATAATGTTTATTGTATTCATTAAAAACGTCCAACCATGAAATGAAGACAAAAAATTAGACATACATACATATAATACACTCAGTGAATAAGGTTTTTAAAGTGATAATAAAAACAAGGCTCGCTACGTGTCTACTGTGTTTATTTAACATTGGTTTATATATCTCAGTGTGGATAGAGATATAATTATGTCTGTGTATCAGGGAAAAACAGAGATGTGCGTTGGTAAGTATTTATATTTATATCATCAAGCTGGGAAAATCGGCCACCGTTGGATAAATATATTAAACATGGATTTCCGCCGATAATTGTGGTTGTGGTGTTTTCTACATATACCGGTCAACGGAAGGGGGGGACAAATAAATTGTCCTTATTACACCTTGAATATCAGTTTAATTAACCAATCTCATGATGGTAAGTATATTATAATCAAAACTGATATCAATATGCATAAACAGTGATCATCACTGATTGTAGCTATTGTGATCACAAATGATGTAGTCAATAATTGCAGCATAAGGTATATATATTTTTTAATCATAAATGTCTTTACCTGAGATCTCCCCAATAGGCTACTGTGGTTGCCATAAATCCCCACACCAAGGGAAAATGGTATGGGCTACACCTTTAATAGAGAGTCTCTCATATACAAGTGCTTATATTCTAAGTGGAAATTCCTGAGTATTAAATGAGTGGAGTATTATCTGTATCACTTCAATACACTCAGTTTGTTCAAACTGAACTATTAGATATTGTCTGTGCGTCCACTTAATCAAGTACATTTAGTTACTTGCTAGTATCAACTATACTGATACTGGCAAGTAGCTAAACGTACTTGTTATATTAACCAATGTTGAATAAACACAGCAGACAGGTAGCGAGCCTTGTGTTTATTATCACTTTAAACACCTTATGCACTGAGTGTATTATATGTATGTACTGTATATCTAATTTTTTGTCTTCATTTCATGGTTGGACGTTTTTAATTAATAAAATAAACGTTATATTTTAAAAATACTCTAGTGGACCAACAAAGAGACATTCTTTCTCTCTTTTCCTCGTGAGTCTAGATTTGTTTAGTACCTTGCTTTTCCTAATCTTTCAATAAGTTCATCCACCCGAGACATTGGGTAAGCATTGAACGCTGACACATTTTTCAACATACGGAAATCATTGCAGAAGCTCAAACTCCCATCTGGCTTTGAAATAAGCACAATGAGACTTGACCACTCACTATATGACTCTTTAATTAACCCTAACTTCAAGATTTTTTTTATTTCTTTAGACACTGATTCCCATTGGACTTTTGGTATTCTATAGGGCTTTAGGTTAACCTTAACCCTTGGGTCATTTATAATGTCATGCTTAATGACTATAGTTTTACCCATTATGTTTGAAAACAAAACTCTCTTCCTTCTGAGCAATTCTTTAGGCACTTGCTGTTGATCAGTTGAGAGAGCTTTAGCTATTGTTACTTTTGGAACCAAATGCACTGGGTTTATTGGAGGGACTGGGATGGCTGACATACAGTAGCCACACTATCTTTCCAAGGCTTTATAAGATTTACATGGGTAAATTTGTTCTAGCTTTATTTTTCCAGGTTGGTACACTTTATAATTAACCTCCCCAACTTTTTCTAAGTTCTCAAAGGGTATTTCCACTAAGTCAAAAGTTTACTTTCTACTGTGGAAACCAAAACAAGTACTCTGTCCCCAGGAGAAACTATGCATAACTGGGCATCGCGATTGTACACTCGCTACTGGGCCTGTTCCAAGTGCTTTCTCGCTATCGGCACCACTACAGCAATCCTTTCCTGCATCTGAGAAACATGCTCAATAACAGTTTTATAAGTACTGGATTTCCCTTCCCACGTCTCTTTGGTAATGTCCAGTAATCTTCTTAAGTGTTTCCAGTACAACAAATAAAAAGGTGAAAACCCTGTGGAGGATTGGGGAAACTCTCTTATGGCCAGCAATAAATAAGGTAGTAAATAATCCAAATCTCTTACATCTTTATCCACCACTTTCTTTACCAAGTATTTTCAAGTTTTGTTAAACCTGTCCACTAACCCATCAGTCTGGGGGTGATACACGGAAGTTCTAAACTGAGTACTTTTAAACAGGTGGCATAATTCTTTCATGATTTTTGACATAAATGGGGTACCCTGGTGAGTCAGAATTTCCCAACCTGCTAAAGACATGTACTAGTTCTCTAGCAGTGGTCTTTTTGACATATTGAATGTTTCCTGGTTTCTCATAGCACAATCTATTATCACCAAAATATATTGATGGCCCCAGTCAGATTACTGTATATTAGAGATCCAACAAATCCATAGCTGTGCTTTCAAACTGAACCTCAACAATAGGTAATGGGACAAGCAACTTTTTTAAAATGTGGCCTTGGTGCATGATACTGACATTCAGAGCATGATGCACAATATTCAGATACTGTAACCTCTTTATGAACCCCGTGCCAGAAAAACCTCTGTATCTTAGTGTTTTTTCCTACCCCTAGGTGACCTGCAGTTATGTGACCATGAGCTAGGTCTAATACTATTCTTCTACATGCCTTGGGGACTACCAATTATCTTCCCTTTTCTTAGTCACTTGATACAAAAAATGCTGACATACTGCCAGGTGAGGATATAACAACCAACTATCAGGGTCTACGGGGCTTCCATCAATCACTTTTATATTCTCTCTAGTTTTTACCATAGTAGGGCCATTTAACTACTATAAGGTAAAGATCTCTATTCTGACTTCAAGGTCAGGCAGACGATCAACTGGTCCAACATAATTTTCTTTTTCAGTAGGAGGTATATCATTATGTGCCCCATTACTGTTCTCATCATTCTCTGGCTCCCCAATCATGCTACAAAAATTGCAAATTTCAGACTCGGAAGGCAAGTTCACTGCTGTATAAGTAACGTTCTGAAAGGTGTCTGGGTTATATACTTCTGTAACAAATTGGCTTTCCCACAGATTCCAGAAGTGGGCAAAGTCTCACCCAAATATTGTATCATACATCAAGCCATGAACCAAACCCACAGAGATTACAGTGGAACTACATTGCGTGTCTATGTTTACCTCCACATTAACATAATACAGAGTATCCCCATATATGCAAGTCATACCAACAGTTTTCCCCTTACGGTTTAAGAATTTCACCAATTTGGCTTTCATAAAAGTAACTCACTACCAGAATCTAACAAAGCCTCTACCCGGTTTCCTTCTATAGCGACTATGCACATTTGCTCATTTGTCTTAGCCTGTCAGTCTACAGTGCAGGCTAGCTGATCAAAGAAAGACACTCTACGATTGATATAAGCAATATCTTATTGAATAGGTTCAGAGGTAAGTGAACATTTAGCAGCAATATGGCACAAACCACCTCTTCAAAATCATTAGATCAGATTATTATCAAGTCTTTTATGGGTTAGGAACCATCCTGGCACTGCTGGCCTACTTTCATGTTCCAAACCAACAGTCTTAGGTTCTATTCACTGTACAGGATCCTTCTCCCCTGGAACAGTCTTACCGGTGGTCACTGGTGGGACTATGGCCTGGTGGGGTACACTTAATAGCTCCTCAGCCACCACATACCTCTTGACCATTTCAGCCATTTGGTATTTGTCTGCTGTTTTAGGGTCTGCATGGTTTACCCACTTGCGCAGAGTTATAGGTAGAGACCATAGGTATCGATCCATAACGACATTTTCCATGATCTGTGGTCCTATTAGAGACTGTGGCTGTAGCCATTTTGTGGAAAGATGGATAAGGTCATGCACTTAAGAGCTGGGAGGCTTTTCTGGTTGGTATTCCAGGCGGTGAGCATGTTGTGCACAAACAAACACTGGGACTCCCAATCAAGTTAGTATTTCTTATTTTAGTTTATCATAGTCTTTGGCATCAGTCAGGCATAAGTCAAAATATGCTTTTGTGGTTCCCCAGACATGAAGCCACAAGACTAGCCCACTGATCTTTAGGCCAAATCTCTCTCTCAGCTGTTCTTTCAAAAGTAGAAAGATAAGCTTCAACATCATCACTCTCGAACATCTTTTGCAGAAAGTGACTGTGCTGTATGGAGCAAGTGTTAGTTGGAACATCAGTAAAAACATTTCCAGACTGGGCTGCTAGCTGCTGTACCAGCTCTCTTAAGGCCTGGAATTTTCCTTCTATGGCCACTTACTGCACCCTGGTGGCTTCCTGCTGAGCTCTGATGGCTTTCTGCTGGTGGCTTCCTGCTGAGCCCTGGTGGCTTACTGCTAAATCTTGTTGATTTCATGCTGAACTGATGTAGCCTGCAGCAAGGCCTTAACAATGTCCTCCATGTTATCTTTGGGTGTACTAAAAATGTTGTGACTGTCCCCTTTTGGTGGGCACTGGCAGCTTATCTCTACTATGCCCAGAACCAGAGATATCAGCAATTTCCCACCATCTGTGCAGTAAATGAGTAATTAGCAGAAATTACTGGTCCAGGTCCTACATGCTGAGTGGAAGATAGAACACCCCCTACCACCTGTGGGACATCAAAGCTGCCGCTGACAGCACCCCCTACCATTGGAGGATGGCTAGGGGCCTCAATGCATTGCTTTGTCCAGGAGCCTACACTGCTGTTAAGACGGTGCTGCATAATTGTTGATCACTGTTGATTAAGAAATGTGGAACTACAGCACTTGGAATAATCAGTTTCTCATGCAGAACACTGCCTGTGGGATTATCACATGGCAGAAAATTACACCCAATCATTCCAAACTATCTGCCATGAATCCACTTCCATATTTTTGACTGAGGGTAGAAATGTAAGTTTTCAATCTGGCACTTGTATTAGCCCTCTCCTATAATTATGGGCACCCACACCAACATTGTTCTATTCCTTGAGAAAGTCTGGACATACAGTAGACTAAATATAACAGGTCTCCCCTGGTACACTCTGAATCTAAACTGATACCTGTTGTATACATACAGTATCTTAGCCACAAATATCCCCATTTTGATGTAACTTACAGATCTCGGATAAGCTGAATATGTTGTAGCTTTATCTATGAAGCACATTCCTACATTGCTGTTAATATTAAAATATATTTTTCTCAGTATTGTACTGTGGCCATTATCTTACATCAAGGTACACAATTTACCAATGAACAGTGTCGGACTGGGGCATTAAGGGCCTACCAGGGAAATGCAATCACGGGGGCCCACTATGGGGTGTTGCCATATGCTGGAAAGGGTGTAGCCATGTGACCATAGAGGAGTGGCCAGCCATTATATGCGCCATCTAGCATTGTGTATAAAGAAAAAGAGCTCTACCTCGCTGCCCACTTCAAGCTGTTGTGTATGTGCCTGGGTTACATCAGGAGACAGCAGTAGTATATGCGCCTGGGATATACCGGGAGAGAACAGTAGTATATGCGCCTGGGTTACATCAGGAGAGAACAGTAGTATATGCGCCTGGGATATACCGGGAGAGAACAGTAGTATATGCACCTGGGTTACATCAGGAGAGAGCAGAAGTATATGCTCCTGAGTTACACCAGGAGAGAACAGTAGTATATGCTCCTGGGTTACACCAGGAGAGAACAGTAGTATATGCGCCTGGGTTACACCGGGAGAGAGCAGTAGTATATGTGCCTGGGTTACGCCGGGAGAAAACAGTAGATACACATAAAGACCCCAGTGTAGTGCCAGATACACATAATGACCCCAGCAGTGCCAGATACAAATAATGACCTCAGCAGTGCCAGGTACACATAATGACTCCAGTATAGTGCCAGATACACATAATGACCCCAGCAGTGCCAGATATACATATGCCCCCACTAGTGCCAGATACACATACGCCCCCAGTAGTGTAGTGCCAGATACACATATGACTCCAGCAGAGCAAGATACACATATGCCCCAGCTGTACCAGACACTCATATGCCCCCACTGTACCAGTTACATATACTGCCCCTAGTAGAGTGACAGATATACATATGCACCCACAGTTCTGCTCACAGCTGCCACCCTGGCTCTGCTGCTGCTCCTGTGTCTGAGGGCCGGGGAGGAGAGTGCAGCACGCCTCTCCTGCCCCTCAGTCCGACTCTGGCTTCATAACACTGGTAAACAGCATAGACAGTTCTTACAAAGATTACACTACTGTTATTCTAATCTTCCCTATGTAAAACATAGTGTGGTAGGTAGCACTAGCAAGACCCACACTACCATTAGTCAAACTGAGGCTGGCTACTTAGATAATCAACATTTCTGGGGCAACTAATACACTGATCAGTGAAAGGATACCACTTGCTTAATGTTTTCATTTTACTTTGCGGCACCCAATGTTGAGACATGGTGGTGATCTGACCTCCCAGGGGGTGCAGCGTCTAAGGGTGCTCCAGGTGACACCCCTGGAAGCAGTGAGGCTGCAGAGTGGGGATGCAGTGTCAGGAGCGCTCTGCTAGTGGAAGACAGAGACCTGATGCTGCTGGGGATGAAGGAGCAGCCGGATTGGGGCCTCCCTCCTATGTGTAAGGGACGGGCAGCTTATGGGACTGGGGAGAGTGTGGCTGCAGGTATGCCATGCACCGAGTTTTCTGATACCCCTGATCTACACCAGCAATCAGTGACGTGCGGTGGGCTTCACATCCCTGCCAGCAATGCCATAATTGCTTTTAGTCACCACCTCCGCCACCGTCGCCCAGGATCTGCGTCTGCTACCACTGCTCCTGCTCTTTCTGAGGGCCAGGGAGGAGAGCGTATGCCATGCACAGAGTCCTCTGCTGCCCTGGCTCCCCAGCAGCAATGCCATTACACTTGCTTACCGTCACCACAACTGCCCGGGTTCTGCGGCCGCTCCCGCTGCTCCTGCTGCTCCTGCTGCTCTGTATGAGGGCCAGGGAGGAGAGCGCAGCACGCCTCTCCTGCCCCTCTGGTGGACCCTGCCCTCACACAAAAGAAGGCATGGCTACGAACCAGTGGGGCCTACCGGTGATCTCACCGGCTCCTCAGTGGCCCAGTCCGAGCCTGCCAGTGAAAAAGTAATAACCACTGTCACTTGTGATACTAATGGTTGGAATGCTTTTGAAACTGCATACAGATTATCCAATGACCCTTTTTTTTAATGTTCTTAACGTTCTCAGTTTGAAAGGTTTGAACACACCTTAATTGATTTGAATATACTACACTACATACTTATCTTTCCCTGGAGATACATCTACTATAGATAAGAATATCAGAAAAGTCCACAACATTGATTTTCGATGAGATACTGATTTATCGCTTTCTGGTATTCACATATGGATTTCCATTCAGAATATTTGTTTTTTAAACCCTTTATTGCACTGTATTTGGTTAGACAGCTTTATTTATGCACTGCAATTTAGATTTCAGTTTGGACACATCCCACCCAAATCTAAATCTCTCTGCACATGTTACATCTGCCCCACCTGCAGTGCAACATGGTTATGCGCAGTTGCTTGCTTTTTTGGTTTGCTTCCACATCTAAAAAGTCCCTATTGTCTTAAAAACGTGTACATATTGGAACATAGTGATGTGCACCGGACATTTTTCGGGTTTTGTGTTTTGGTTTTGGATTCGGTTCCGCGGCCGTGTTTTGAATTCGGACGCGTTTTGGCAAAACCTCTCTGAAATATTTTTGTTGGATTCGGGTGTGTTTTGGATTCGGGTGTTTTTTTTTACAAAAAACCCTCAAAAACAGCTAAAATCATAGCATTTGGGGGTCATTTTGATCCCATAGTATTATTAACCTCAATAACCATAATTTCCACTCATTTCCAGTCTATTCTGAACACCTCACAACATTATTTTTAGTCCTAAAATTTGCACCGAGGTCGCTGGATGACTAAGCTAAGCGACCCAAGTGGCCGACACAAACACCTGGCCCATCTAGGAGTGGCACTGCAGTGTCAGACAGGATGGCAGATTAAAAAAATAGTCCCCAAAGAGCACATGATGCAAAGAAAAAAAGAGGTGCACCAAGGTCGCTGTGTGACTAAGCTAAGCGACCCAAGTGGCCGAAACAAACACCTGGCCCATCTAGGAGTGGTACTGCAGTGTCAGACAGGATGGCACTTCAAAAAATAGTCCCAAACAGCACATGATGCAAAGAAAAAAAGAGGTGCACCAAGGTCACTGTGTGACTAAGCTAAGCGACCCAAGTGGCCGACACAAACACTTGGCCCATCTAGGAGTGGCACTGCAGTGTCAGACAGGATGGCACTTAAAAAAATAGTCCCCAAACAGCACATGATGCAAAGAAAAAAAGAGGTGCACCAAGGTCGCTGGATGGCTAAGCTAAGCGACCCAAGTGGCTGACACAAACACCTGGCCCATCTAGGAGTGGCACTGCAGTGTCAGACAGGATGGCACGTCAAAAAAATAGTCCCCAAACAGCACATGATGCAAAGAAAAAAAGAGGTGCACCAAGGTCGCTGGATGACTAAGCTAAGCGACACAAGTGGCCGACACAAACACCTGGCCCATCTAGGAGTGGCACTGCAGTGTCAGACAGGATGGCACTTCAAAAAAATAGTCGCCAAACAGCACATGATGCAAGGAAAAAAAGAGGTGCACCAAGGTCGCTGGATGACTAACCTAAGCAACACAAGTGGCCGACACAAACACCTGGCCCATCTAGGATTGACACTGCAGTGTCAGACAGGATGGCACTTCAAAAAATAGTCCCCAAACAGCACATGATGCAAAGAAAAAAAGAGGTGCACCAAGGTCGCTGGATGACTAACCTAAGCGACCCAAGTGGCCAACACAAACATGGCCCATCTAGGAGTGGCACTGCAGTTTTCTAGCGAGAGGATGAGTGCTTCCATCCTCATGTGAATCTGAACCACTAGCCATGAACATAGGCCAGGGCCTCAGCCGCTCCTTGTCACTCCGTGTCATAAATGGCATATTGGCAAGTTTACGCTTCTCATCAGACGCTTTTCATTTTGATTTTTGGGTCATTTTACTGAACTTTTGTTTTTTGGATTTTACATGCTCTCTACTATGGGCATCGGCCTTGGCAGACGACGTTGATGGCATTTCATCATCTCGGCCATGACTAGTGGCAGCAGCTTCAGCACGAGGTGGAAGTGGATCTTGATCTTTCCCTATTTTACCCTCCATATTTTTGTTTTCCATTTTTTAATGTGTGGAATTATATGCCAGTAATATATCAATAGCAATGGCCTACTACTATATATAATGCGCAAAACTTAAATGCACCACAGGTATGGATGGATAGTATACTTGACGACACAGAGTTAGGTAGAGCAGTGGACTACTGTACCGTACTGCTATACATTATATACTGGTGGTCATCAAAATTATGCACTCTCCTCCTACTATTTATATACTGCGCAAAACTTAAATGCTCCACAGGTATGGATGGATAGTATACTTGACGACACAGAGTTAGGTAGAGCAGTGGACTACTGTACCGTACTGCTATACATTATATACTGGTGGTCATCAAAATTATGCACTCTCCTCCTACTATTTATATACTGCGCAAAACTTAAATGCACCACAGGTATGGATGGATAGTATACTTGATGACACAGAGGTAGGTAGAGCAGTGGACTACTGTACCGTACTGCTATACATTATATACTGGTGGTCAGCAAAATTAAGCACTGTCCTCCTACTATATATATACTGCGCAAAACTTAAATGCACCACAGGTATGGATGGATAGTATACTTGACGACACAGAGGTAGGTAGAGCAGTGGCCTACTGTACCGTACTGCTATATATTATATACTGGTGGTCAGCAAAATTATGCACTGTCCTCCTACTATATATATATACTGCGAAAAACTTAAATGCACCACAGGTATGGATGGATAGTATACTTGACGACATAGAGGTAGGTAGAACAGTGGCCTACTGTACCGTACTGCTATATATTATATACTGGTGGTCAGTAAAATTATGCACTATCCTACAACTATATATATACTGTGTACAAAAACTTAAATGCACCACAGGTATGGATGGATAGTATACTTGACGACACAGAGGTAGGTAGAGCAGTGGACTACTGTATCGTACTGCTATACATTATATACTGGTGGTCAGCAAAATTATGCACTGTCCTCCTAATATCTATATACTGCGCAAAACTTAAATGCACCACAGGTATGGATGGATAGTATACTTGACGACACAGAGGTAGGTAGAGCAGTGGACTACTGTACCCTACTGCTATACATTATATACTGGTGGTCAGCAAAATTATGCACTGTCCTCCTACTATATGTATACTGCGCAAAACTTAAATGCACCACAGGTATGGATGGATAGTATACTTGACGACACAGAGGTAGGTAGAGCAGTGGCCTACTGTACCATACTGCTATATATTATATACTGATGATCAGCAAAATTATGCACTGTCCTCCTACTATATATATACTGCGCAAAACTTAAATGCACCACAGGTATGGATGGATAGTATACTTGACGACACAGAGGTAGGTAGAGCAGTGGACTACTGTACCGTACTGCTAAACATTATATACTGGTGGTCAGCAAAATTATGCACTGTCCTCCTACTATATATATACTGTTCAAAACTTAAATGCACCACAGGTATGGATGGATAGTATACTTGATGACACAGAGGTAGGTAGAGCAGTGGCCTACTGTACCGTACTACTATATATTATATACTGGTGGTCAGCAAAATTATGCACTGTCCTCCTACTATATATATATACTGCACAAAACTTAAATGCACCACAGGTATGTATGGATAGTATATTTGACGACACAGAGGTAGGTAGAGCAGTGGAATACTGTACCGTACTGCTATATATTATATACTGGTGTTCAGCAAAATTATGCACTGTCCTCCTACTATATATATACTGCGCAAAACTTAAATGCACCACAGGTATGGATGGATAGTATACTTGACGACACAGAGGTAGGTAGAGCAGTGGCCTACTGTACCGTACTGCTATATATTATATACTGGTGGTCAGCAAAATTATGCACTGTCCTCCTACTATATATATACTGCGCAAAACTTAAATGCACCACAGGTATGGATGGATAGTATACTTGACACAGAGGTAGGTAGAGTAGTGGACTACTGTACCATACTGCTATACATTATATACTGGTGGTCAGCAAAATTATGCACTGTCCTACTACTTTATAAATACTGCGCAAAACTTAAATGCACCACAGGTATGGATGGATAGTATACTTGACACAGAGGTAGGTAGAGTAGTGGACTACTGTACCGTACTGCTATACATTATATACTGGTGGTCAGCAAAATTATGCACTGTCCTCCTACTATATATATACTGCGCAAAACTTAAATGCACCACAGGTATGGATGGATAGTATACTTGATGACACAGAGGTAGGAAGAGAAGTGGCCTACTGTACCATACTGCTATTTATTATATACTGGTGATCAGCAAAATTATGCACTGTCCTCCTACTATATATATACTGCGCAAAACTTAAATGCACCACAGGTATGGATGGATAGTATACTTGATGATACAGAGGTAGGTAGAGCAGTGGACTACTGTACCGTACTGCTATACATTATATACTGGTGGTCAGCAAAATTAAGCACTGTCCTCCTACTATATATATACTGCGCAAAACTTAAATGCGCCACAGGTATGGATGGATAGTATACTTGACGACACAGAGGTAGGTAGAGCAGTGGCCTACTGTACCGTACTGCTATATATTATATACTGGTGGTCAGCAAAAATTATGCACTGTCCTCCTACTATATATATATACTGCGCAAAACTTAAATGCACCACAGGTATGGATGGATAGTATACTTGACGACATAGAGGTAGGTAGAACAGTGGCCTACTGTACCGTACTGCTATATATTATATACTGGTGGTCAGTAAAATTATGCACTATCCTACAACTATATATATACTGTGTACAAAAACTTAAATGCACCACAGGTATGGATGGATAGTATACTTGACGACACAGAGGTAGGTAGAGCAGTGGACTACTGTATCGTACTGCTATACATTATATACTGGTGGTCAGCAAAATTATGCACTGTCCTCCTACTATCTATATACTGCGCAAAACTTAAATGCACCACAGGTATGGATGGATAGTATACTTGACGACACAGAGGTAGGTAGAGCAGTGGACTACTGTACCGTACTGCTATACATTATATACTGGTGGTCAGCAAAATTATGCACTGTCCTCCTACTATATGTATACTGCGCAAAACTTAAATGCACCACAGGTATGGATGGATAGTATACTTAACGACACAGAGGTAGGTAGAGCAGTGGCCTACTGTACCATACTGCTATATATTATATACTGATGATCAGCAAAATTATGCACTGTCCTCCTACTATATATATACTGCGCAAAACTTAAATGCACCACAGGTATGGATGGATAGTATACTTGACGACACAGAGGTAGGTAGAGCAGTGGACTACTGTACCGTACTGCTATACATTATATACTGGTGGTCAGCAAAATTATGCACTGTCCTCCTACTATATATATACTGTTCAAAACTTAAATGCACCACAGGTATGGATGGATAGTATACTTGATGACACAGAGGTAGGTAGAGCAGTGGCCTACTGTACCGTACTACTATATATTATATACTGGTGGTCAGCAAAATTATGCACTGTCCTCCTACTATATATATATACTGCACAAAACTTAAATGCACCACAGGTATGTATGGATAGTATATTTGACGACACAGAGGTACGTAGAGCAGTGGAATACTGTACCGTACTGCTATATATTATATACTGGTGGTCAGCAAAATTATGCACTGTCCTCCTACTATATATATACTGCGCAAAACTTAAATGCACCACAGGTATGGATGGATAGTATACTTGACGACACAGAGGTAGGTAGAGCAGTGGCCTACTGTACCGTACTGCTATATATTATATACTGGTGGTCAGCAAAATTATGCACTGTCCTCCTACTATATATATACTGCGCAAAACTTAAATGCACCACAGGTATGGATGGATAGTATACTTGACACAGAGGTAGGTAGAGTAGTGGACTACTGTACCGTACTGCTATACATTATATACTGGTGGTCAGCAAAATTATGCACTGTCCTACTACTTTATAAATACTGTGCAAAACTTAAATGCACCACAGGTATGGATGGATAGTATACTTGACGACACAGAGGTAGGTAGAGCAGTGGCCTACTGTACCGTACTGCTATATATTATATACTGGTGGTCAGCAAAATTATGCACTGTCCTCCTACTATATATATACTGCGCAAAACTTAAATGCACCACAGGTATAGATGGATAGTATACTTGACGACACAGAGGTAGGTAGAGCAGTGGACTACTGTACCGTACTGCTATACATTATATACTGGTGGTCAGCAAAATTAAGCACTGTCCTCCTACTATATATATACTGCGCAAAACTTAAATGCACCACAGGTATGGATGGATAGTATACTTGACGACACAGAGGTAGGTAGAGCAGTGGACTACTGTACCGTACTGCTATACATTATATACTGGTGGTCAGCAAAATTAAGCACTGTCCTCCTACTATATATATACTGCGCAAAACTTAAATGCACCACAGGTATGGATGGATAGTATACTTGACGACACAGAGGTAGGTAGAGCAGTGGCCTACTGTACCGTACTGCTATATATTATATACTGGTGGTCAGCAAAATTATGCACTGTCCTCCTACTATATATATATACTGCGCAAAACTTAAATGCACCACAGGTATGGATGGATAGTATACTTGACGACATAGAGGTAGGTAGAACAGTGGCCTACTGTACCGTACTGCTATATATTATATACTGGTGGTCAGTAAAATTATGCACTATCCTACAACTATATATATACTGTGTACAAAAACTTAAATGCACCACTGGTATGGATGGATAGTATACTTGACGACACAGAGGTAGGTAGAGCAGTGGACTACTGTATCGTACTGCTATACATTATATACTGGTGGTCAGCAAAATTATGCACTGTCCTCCTACTATCTATATACTGCGCAAAACTTAAATGCACCACAGGTATGGATGGATAGTATACTTGACGACACAGAGGTAGGTAGAGCAGTGGACTACTGTACCGTACTGCTATACATTATATACTGGTGGTCAGCAAAATTATGCACTGTCCTCCTACTATATGTATACTGCGCAAAACTTAAATGCACCACAGGTATGGATGGATAGTATACTTGACGACACAGAGGTAAGTAGAGCAGTGGCCTACTGTACCATACTGCTATATATTATATACTGATGATCAGCAAAATTATGCACTGTCCTCCTACTATATATATACTGCGCAAAACTTAAATGCACCACAGGTATGGATGGATAGTATACTTGACGACACAGAGGTAGGTAGAGCAGTGGACTACTGTACTGTACTGCTATACATTATATACTGGTGGTCAGCAAAATTATGCACTGTCCTCCTACTATATATATACTGTTCAAAACTTAAATGCACCACAGGTATGGATGGATAGTATACTTGATGACACAGAGGTAGGTAGAGCAGTGGCCTACTGTACCGTACTACTATATATTATATACTGGTGGTCAGCAAAATTATGCACTGTCCTCCTACTATATATATATACTGCACAAAACTTAAATGCACCACAGGTATGTATGGATAGTATATTTGACGACACAGAGGTAGGTAGAGCAGTGGAATACTGTACCGTACTGCTATATATTATATACTGGTGGTCAGCAAAATTATGCACTGTCCTCCTACTATATATATACTGCGCAAAACTTAAATGCACCACAGGTATGGATGGATAGTATACTTTACGACACAGAGGTAGGTAGAGCAGTGGCCTACTGTACCGTACTGCTATATATTATATACTGGTGGTCAGCAAAATTATGCACTGTCCTCCTACTATATATATACTGCGCAAAACTTAAATGCACCACAGGTATGGATGGATAGTATACTTGACGACACAGAGGTAGGTAGAGCAGTGGCCTACTGTACCGTACTGCTATATATTATATACTGGTGGTCAGCAAAATTATGCACTGTCCTCCTACTATATATATACTGCGCAAAACTTAAATGCACCACAGGTATGGATGGATAGTATACTTGACACAGAGGTAGGTAGAGTAGTGGACTACTGTACCGTACTGCTATACATTATATACTGGTGGTCAGCAAAATTATGCACTGTCCTACTACTTTATAAATACTGCGCAAAACTTAAATGCACCACAGGTATGGATGGATAGTATACTTGACGACACAGAGGTAGGTAGAGCAGTGGCCTACTGTACCGTACTGCTATATATTATATACTGGTGGTCAGCAAAATTATGCACTGTCCTCCTACTATATATATACTGCGCAAAACTTAAATGCACCACAGGTATGGATGGATAGTATACTTGACGACACAGAGGTAGGTAGAGCAGTGGCCTACTGTACCATACTGCTATATATTATATACTGATGATCAGCAAAATTATGCACTGTCCTCCTACTATATATATACTGCGCAAAACTTAAATGCACCACAGGTATGGATGGATAGTATACTTGACGACACAGAGGTAGGTAGAGCAGTGGACTACTGTACCGTACTGCTATACATTATATACTGGTGGTCAGCAAAATTATGCACTGTCCTCCTACTATATATATACTGTTCAAAACTTAAATGCACCACAGGTATGGATGGATAGTATACTTGATGACACAGAGGTAGGTAGAGCAGTGGCCTACTGTACCGTACTACTATATATTATATACTGGTGGTCAGCAAAATTATGCACTGTCCTCCTACTATATATATATACTGCACAAAACTTAAATGCACCACAGGTATGTATGGATAGTATATTTGACGACACAGAGGTACGTAGAGCAGTGGAATACTGTACCGTACTGCTATATATTATATACTGGTGGTCAGCAAAATTATGCACTGTCCTCCTACTATATATATACTGCGCAAAACTTAAATGCACCACAGGTATGGATGGATAGTATACTTTACGACACAGAGGTAGGTAGAGCAGTGGCCTACTGTACCGTACTGCTATATATTATATACTGGTGGTCAGCAAAATTATGCACTGTCCTCCTACTATATATATACTGCGCAAAACTTAAATGCACCACAGGTATGGATGGATAGTATACTTGACGACACAGAGGTAGGTAGAGCAGTGGCCTACTGTACCGTACTGCTATATATTATATACTGGTGGTCAGCAAAATTATGCACTGTCCTCCTACTATATATATACTGCGCAAAACTTAAATGCACCACAGGTATGGATGGATAGTATACTTGACACAGAGGTAGGTAGAGTAGTGGACTACTGTACCGTACTGCTATACATTATATACTGGTGGTCAGCAAAATTATGCACTGTCCTACTACTTTATAAATACTGTGCAAAACTTAAATGCACCACAGGTATGGATGGATAGTATACTTGACGACACAGAGGTAGGTAGAGCAGTGGCCTACTGTACCGTACTGCTATATATTATATACTGGTGGTCAGCAAAATTATGCACTGTCCTCCTACTATATATATACTGCGCAAAACTTAAATGCACCACAGGTATAGATGGATAGTATACTTGACGACACAGAGGTAGGTAGAGCAGTGGACTACTGTACCGTACTGCTATACATTATATACTGGTGGTCAGCAAAATTAAGCACTGTCCTCCTACTATATATATACTGCGCAAAACTTAAATGCACCACAGCTATGGATGGATAGTATACTTGACGACACAGAGGTAGGTAGAGCAGTGGACTACTGTACCGTACTGCTATACATTATATACTGGTGGTCAGCAAAATTAAGCACTGTCCTCCTACTATATATATACTGCGCAAAACTTAAATGCACCACAGGTATGGATGGATAGTATACTTGACGACACAGAGGTAGGTAGAGCAGTGGCCTACTGTACCGTACTGCTATATATTATATACTGGTGGTCAGCAAAATTATGCACTGTCCTCCTACTATATATATATACTGCGCAAAACTTAAATGCACCACAGGTATGGATGGATAGTATACTTGACGACATAGAGGTAGGTAGAACAGTGGCCTACTGTACCGTACTGCTATATATTATATACTGGTGGTCAGTAAAATTATGCACTATCCTACAACTATATATATACTGTGTACAAAAACTTAAATGCACCACAGGTATGGATGGATAGTATACTTGACGACACAGAGGTAGGTAGAGCAGTGGACTACTGTATCGTACTGCTATACATTATATACTGGTGGTCAGCAAAATTATGCACTGTCCTCCTACTATCTATATACTGCGCAAAACTTAAATGCACCACAGGTATGGATGGATAGTATACTTGACGACACAGAGGTAGGTAGAGCAGTGGCCTACTGTACCGTACTGCTATATATTATATACTGGTGGTCAGCAAAATTATGCACTGTCCTCCTACTATATATATACTGCGCAAAACTTAAATGCACCACAGGTATGGATGGATAGTATACTTGACACAGAGGTAGGTAGAGTAGTGGACTACTGTACCGTACTGCTATACATTATATACTGGTGGTCAGCAAAATTATGCACTGTCCTACTACTTTATAAATACTGCGCAAAACTTAAATGCACCACAGGTATGGATGGATAGTATACTTGACACAGAGGTAGGTAGAGTAGTGGACTACTGTACCGTACTGCTATACATTATATACTGGTGGTCAGCAAAATTATGCACTGTCCTCCTACTATATATATACTGCGCAAAACTTAAATGCACCACAGGTATGGATGGATAGTATACTTGATGACACAGAGGTAGGAAGAGAAGTGGCCTACTGTACCATACTGCTATTTATTATATACTGGTGATCAGCAAAATTATGCACTGTCCTCCTACTATATATATACTGCGCAAAACTTAAATGCACCACAGGTATGGATGGATAGTATACTTGATGATACAGAGGTAGGTAGAGCAGTGGACTACTGTACCGTACTGCTATACATTATATACTGGTGGTCAGCAAAATTAAGCACTGTCCTCCTACTATATGTATACTGCGCAAAACTTAAATGCACCACAGGTATGGATGGATAGTATACTTGACGACACAGAGGTAGGTAGAGCAGTGGCCTACTGTACCATACTGCTATATATTATATACTGATGATCAGCAAAATTATGCACTGTCCTCCTACTATATATATACTGCGCAAAACTTAAATGCACCACAGGTATGGATGGATAGTATACTTGACGACACAGAGGTAGGTAGAGCAGTGGACTACTGTACCGTACTGCTATACATTATATACTGGTGGTCAGCAAAATTATGCACTGTCCTCCTACTATATATATACTGTTCAAAACTTAAATGCACCACAGGTATGGATGGATAGTATACTTGATGACACAGAGGTAGGTAGAGCAGTGGCCTACTGTACCGTACTACTATATATTATATACTGGTGGTCAGCAAAATTATGCACTGTCCTCCTACTATATATATATACTGCACAAAACTTAAATGCACCACAGGTATGTATGGATAGTATATTTGACGACACAGAGGTACGTAGAGCAGTGGAATACTGTACCGTACTGCTATATATTATATACTGGTGGTCAGCAAAATTATGCACTGTCCTCCTACTATATATATACTGCGCAAAACTTAAATGCACCACAGGTATGGATGGATAGTATACTTTACGACACAGAGGTAGGTAGAGCAGTGGCCTACTGTACCGTACTGCTATATATTATATACTGGTGGTCAGCAAAATTATGCACTGTCCTCCTACTATATATATACTGCGCAAAACTTAAATGCACCACAGGTATGGATGGATAGTATACTTGACGACACAGAGGTAGGTAGAGCAGTGGCCTACTGTACCGTACTGCTATATATTATATACTGGTGGTCAGCAAAATTCTGCACTGTCCTCCTACTATATATATACTGCGCAAAACTTAAATGCACCACAGGTATGGATGGATAGTATACTTGACACAGAGGTAGGTAGAGTAGTGGACTACTGTACCGTACTGCTATACATTATATACTGGTGGTCAGCAAAATTATGCACTGTCCTACTACTTTATAAATACTGTGCAAAACTTAAATGCACCACAGGTATGGATGGATAGTATACTTGATGACACAGAGGTAGGTAGAGCAGTGGCCTACTTTACCGTACTGCTATATATTATATACTGGTGGTCAGCAAAATTATGCACTGTCCTCCTACTATATATATACTGCGCAAAACTTAAATGCACCACAGGTATAGATGGATAGTATACTTGACGACACAGAGGTAGGTAGAGCAGTGGACTACTGTACCGTACTGCTATACATTATATACTGGTGGTCAGCAAAATTAAGCACTGTCCTCCTACTATATATATACTGCGCAAAACTTAAATGCACCACAGGTATGGATGGATAGTATACTTGACGACACAGAGGTAGGTAGAGCAGTGGACTACTGTACCGTACTGCTATACATTATATACTGGTGGTCAGCAAAATTAAGCACTGTCCTCCTACTATATATATACTGCGCAAAACTTAAATGCACCACAGGTATGGATGGATAGTATACTTGACGACACAGAGGTAGGTAGAGCAGTGGCCTACTGTACCGTACTGCTATATATTATATACTGGTGGTCAGCAAAATTATGCACTGTCCTCCTACTATATATATATACTGCGCAAAACTTAAATGCACCACAGGTATGGATGGATAGTATACTTGACGACATAGAGGTAGGTAGAACAGTGGCCTACTGTACCGTACTGCTATATATTATATACTGGTGGTCAGTAAAATTATGCACTATCCTACAACTATATATATACTGTGTACAAAAACTTAAATGCACCACAGGTATGGATGGGTAGTATACTTGACGACACAGAGGTAGGTAGAGCAGTGGACTACTGTATCGTACTGCTATACATTATATACTGGTGGTCAGCAAAATTATGCACTGTCCTCCTACTATCTATATACTGCGCAAAACTTAAATGCACCACAGGTATGGATGGATAGTATACTTGACGACACAGAGGTAGGTAGAGCAGTGGACTACTGTACCGTACTGCTATACATTATATACTGGTGGTCAGCAAAATTATGCACTGTCCTCCTACTATCTATATACTGCGCAAAACTTAAATGCACCACAGGTATGGATGGATAGTATACTTGACGACACAGAGGTAAGTAGAGCAGTGGCCTACTGTACCATACTGCTATATATTATATACTGATGATCAGCAAAATTATGCACTGTCCTCCTACTATATATATACTGCGCAAAACTTAAATGCACCACAGGTATGGATGGATAGTATACTTGACGACACAGAGGTAGGTAGAGCAGTGGACTACTGTACCGTACTGCTATACATTATATACTGGTGGTCAGCAAAATTATGCACTGTCCTCCTACTATATATATACTGTTCAAAACTTAAATGCACCACAGGTATGGATGGATAGTATACTTGATGACACAGAGGTAGGTAGAGCAGTGGCCTACTGTACCGTACTACTATATATTATATACTGGTGGTCAGCAAAATTATGCACTGTCCTCCTACTATATATATATACTGCACAAAACTTAAATGCACCACAGGTATGTATGGATAGTATATTTGACGACACAGAGGTAGGTAGAGCAGTGGAATACTGTACCGTACTGCTATATATTATATACTGGTGGTCAGCAAAATTATGCACTGTCCTCCTACTATATATATACTGCGCAAAACTTAAATGCACCACAGGTATGGATGGATAGTATACTTTACGACACAGAGGTAGGTAGAGCAGTGGCCTACTGTACCGTACTGCTATATATTATATACTGGTGGTCAGCAAAATTATGCACTGTCCTCCTACTATCTATATACTGCGCAAAACTTAAATGCACCACAGGTATGGATGGATAGTATACTTGACGACACAGAGGTAGGTAGAGCAGTGGCCTACTGTACCGTACTGCTATATATTATATACTGGTGGTCAGCAAAATTATGCACTGTCCTCCTACTATATATATACTGCGCAAAACTTAAATGCACCACAGGTATGGATGGATAGTATACTTGACACAGAGGTAGGTAGAGTAGTGGACTACTGTACCGTACTGCTATACATTATATACTGGTGGTCAGCAAAATTATGCACTGTCCTACTACTTTATAAATACTGCGCAAAACTTAAATGCACCACAGGTATGGATGGATAGTATACTTGACGACACAGAGGTAGGTAGAGCAGTGGCCTACTGTACCGTACTGCTATATATTATATACTGGTGGTCAGCAAAATTATGCACTGTCCTCCTACTATATATATACTGCGCAAAACTTAAATGCACCACAGGTATGGATGGATAGTATACTTGACGACACAGAGGTAGGTAGAGCAGTGGCCTACTGTACCATACTGCTATATATTATATACTGATGATCAGCAAAATTATGCACTGTCCTCCTACTATATATATACTGCGCAAAACTTAAATGCACCACAGGTATGGATGGATAGTATACTTGACGACACAGAGGTAGGTAGAGCAGTGGACTACTGTACCGTACTGCTATACATTATATACTGGTGGTCAGCAAAATTATGCACTGTCCTCCTACTATATATATACTGTTCAAAACTTAAATGCACCACAGGTATGGATGGATAGTATACTTGATGACACAGAGGTAGGTAGAGCAGTGGCCTACTGTACCGTACTACTATATATTATATACTGGTGGTCAGCAAAATTATGCACTGTCCTCCTACTATATATATATACTGCACAAAACTTAAATGCACCACAGGTATGTATGGATAGTATATTTGACGACACAGAGGTACGTAGAGCAGTGGAATACTGTACCGTACTGCTATATATTATATACTGGTGGTCAGCAAAATTATGCACTGTCCTCCTACTATATATATACTGCGCAAAACTTAAATGCACCACAGGTATGGATGGATAGTATACTTTACGACACAGAGGTAGGTAGAGCAGTGGCCTACTGTACCGTACTGCTATATATTATATACTGGTGGTCAGCAAAATTATGCACTGTCCTCCTACTATATATATACTGCGCAAAACTTAAATGCACCACAGGTATGGATGGATAGTATACTTGACGACACAGAGGTAGGTAGAGCAGTGGCCTACTGTACCGTACTGCTATATATTATATACTGGTGGTCAGCAAAATTATGCACTGTCCTCCTACTATATATATACTGCGCAAAACTTAAATGCACCACAGGTATGGATGGATAGTATACTTGACACAGAGGTAGGTAGAGTAGTGGACTACTGTACCCTACTGCTATACATTATATACTGGTGGTCAGCAAAATTATGCACTGTCCTACTACTTTATAAATACTGTGCAAAACTTAAATGCACCACAGGTATGGATGGATAGTATACTTGACGACACAGAGGTAGGTAGAGCAGTGGCCTACTGTACCGTACTGCTATATATTATATACTGGTGGTCAGCAAAATTATGCACTGTCCTCCTACTATATATATACTGCGCAAAACTTAAATGCACCACAGGTATAGATGGATAGTATACTTGACGACACAGAGGTAGGTAGAGCAGTGGACTACTGTACCGTACTGCTATACATTATATACTGGTGGTCAGCAAAATTAAGCACTGTCCTCCTACTATATATATACTGCGCAAAACTTAAATGCACCACAGCTATGGATGGATAGTATACTTGACGACACAGAGGTAGGTAGAGCAGTGGACTACTGTACCGTACTGCTATACATTATATACTGGTGGTCAGCAAAATTATGCACTGTCCTCCTACTATATATATACTGCGCAAAACTTAAATGCACCACAGGTATGGATGGATAGTATACTTGACGACACAGAGGTAGGTAGAGCAGTGGCCTACTGTACCGTACTGCTATATATTATATACTGGTGGTCAGCAAAATTATGCACTGTCCTCCTACTATATATATATACTGCGCAAAACTTAAATGCACCACAGGTATGGATGGATAGTATACTTGACGACATAGAGGTAGGTAGAACAGTGGCCTACTGTACCGTACTGCTATATATTATATACTGGTGGTCAGTAAAATTATGCACTATCCTACAACTATATATATACTGTGTACAAAAACTTAAATGCACCACAGGTATGGATGGATAGTATACTTGACGACACAGAGGTAGGTAGAGCAGTGGACTACTGTATCGTACTGCTATACATTATATACTGGTGGTCAGCAAAATTATGCACTGTCCTCCTACTATCTATATACTGCGCAAAACTTAAATGCACCACAGGTATGGATGGATAGTATACTTGACGACACAGAGGTAGGTAGAGCAGTGGCCTACTGTACCGTACTGCTATATATTATATACTGGTGGTCAGCAAAATTATGCACTGTCCTCCTACTATATATATACTGCGCAAAACTTAAATGCACCACAGGTATGGATGGATAGTATACTTGACACAGAGGTAGGTAGAGTAGTGGACTACTGTACCGTACTGCTATACATTATATACTGGTGGTCAGCAAAATTATGCACTGTCCTACTACTTTATAAATACTGCGCAAAACTTAAATGCACCACAGGTATGGATGGATAGTATACTTGACACAGAGGTAGGTAGAGTAGTGGACTACTGTACCGTACTGCTATACATTATATACTGGTGGTCAGCAAAATTATGCACTGTCCTCCTACTATATATATACTGCGCAAAACTTAAATGCACCACAGGTATGGATGGATAGTATACTTGATGACACAGAGGTAGGAAGAGAAGTGGCCTACTGTACCATACTGCTATTTATTATATACTGGTGATCAGCAAAATTATGCACTGTCCTCCTACTATATATATACTGCGCAAAACTTAAATGCACCACAGGTATGGATGGATAGTATACTTGATGATACAGAGGTAGGTAGAGCAGTGGACTACTGTACCGTACTGCTATACATTATATAATGGTGGTCAGCAAAATTAAGCACTGTCCTCCTACTATATATATACTGCGCAAAACTTAAATGCGCCACAGGTATGGGTGGATAGTATACTTGACGACACAGAGGTAGGTAGAGCAGTGGCCTACTGTACCGTACTGCTATATATTATATACTGGTGGTCAGCAAAATTATGCACTGTCCTCCTACTATATATATATACTGCGCAAAACTTAAATGCACCACAGGTATGGATGGATAGTATACTTGACGACATAGAGGTAGGTAGAACAGTGGCCTACTGTACCGTACTGCTATATATTATATACTGGTGGTCAGTAAAATTATGCACTATCCTACAACTATATATATACTGTGTACAAAAACTTAAATGCACCACAGGTATGGATGGATAGTATACTTGACGACACAGAGGTAGGTAGAGCAGTGGACTACTGTATCGTACTGCTATACATTATATACTGGTGGTCAGCAAAATTATGCACTGTCCTCCTACTATCTATATACTGCGCAAAACTTAAATGCACCACAGGTATGGATGGATAGTATACTTGACGACACAGAGGTAGGTAGAGCAGTGGACTACTGTACCGTACTGCTATACATTATATACTGGTGGTCAGCAAAATTATGCACTGTCCTCCTACTATATGTATACTGCGCAAAACTTAAATGCACCACAGGTATGGATGGATAGTATACTTGACGACACAGAGGTAAGTAGAGCAGTGGCCTACTGTACCATACTGCTATATATTATATACTGATGATCAGCAAAATTATGCACTGTCCTCCTACTATATATATACTGCGCAAAACTTAAATGCACCACAGGTATGGATGGATAGTATACTTGACGACACAGAGGTAGGTAGAGCAGTGGACTACTGTACCGTACTGCTATACATTATATACTGGTGGTCAGCAAAATTATGCACTGTCCTCCTACTATATATATACTGTTCAAAACTTAAATGCACCACAGGTATGGATGGATAGTATACTTGATGACACAGAGGTAGGTAGAGCAGTGGCCTACTGTACCGTACTACTATATATTATATACTGGTGGTCAGCAAAATTATGCACTGTCCTCCTACTATATATATATACTGCACAAAACTTAAATGCACCACAGGTATGTATGGATAGTATATTTGACGACACAGAGGTACGTAGAGCAGTGGAATACTGTACCGTACTGCTATATATTATATACTGGTGGTCAGCAAAATTATGCACTGTCCTCCTACTATATATATACTGCGCAAAACTTAAATGCACCACAGGTATGGATGGATAGTATACTTTACGACACAGAGGTAGGTAGAGCAGTGGCCTACTGTACCGTACTGCTATATATTATATACTGGTGGTCAGCAAAATTATGCACTGTCCTCCTACTATATATATACTGCGCAAAACTTAAATGCACCACAGGTATGGATGGATAGTATACTTGACGACACAGAGGTAGGTAGAGCAGTGGCCTACTGTACCGTACTGCTATATATTATATACTGGTGGTCAGCAAAATTATGCACTGTCCTCCTACTATATATATACTGCGCAAAACTTAAATGCACCACAGGTATGGATGGATAGTATACTTGACACAGAGGTAGGTAGAGTAGTGGACTACTGTACCGTACTGCTATACATTATATACTGGTGGTCAGCAAAATTATGCACTGTCCTACTACTTTATAAATACTGTGCAAAACTTAAATGCACCACAGGTATGGATGGATAGTATACTTGACGACACAGAGGTAGGTAGAGCAGTGGCCTACTGTACCGTACTGCTATATATTATATACTGGTGGTCAGCAAAATTATGCACTGTCCTCCTACTATATATATACTGCGCAAAACTTAAATGCACCACAGGTATAGATGGATAGTATACTTGACGACACAGAGGTAGGTAGAGCAGTGGACTACTGTACCGTACTGCTATACATTATATACTGGTGGTCAGCAAAATTAAGCACTGTCCTCCTACTATATATATACTGCGCAAAACTTAAATGCACCACAGGTATGGATGGATAGTATACTTGACGACACAGAGGTAGGTAGAGCAGTGGCCTACTGTACCGTACTGCTATATATTATATACTGGTGGTCAGCAAAATTATGCACTGTCCTCCTACTATATATATACTGCGCAAAACTTAAATGCACCACAGGTATGGATGGATAGTATACTTGACGACACAGAGGTAGGTAGAGCAGTGGCCTACTGTACCGTACTGCTATATATTATATACTGGTGGTCAGCAAAATTATGCACTGTCCTCCTACTATATATATACTGCGCAAAACTTAAATGCACCACAGGTATGGATGGATAGTATACTTGACACAGAGGTAGGTAGAGTAGTGGACTACTGTACCGTACTGCTATACATTATATACTGGTGGTCAGCAAAATTATGCACTGTCCTACTACTTTATAAATACTGTGCAAAACTTAAATGCACCACAGGTATGGATGGATAGTATACTTGACGACACAGAGGTAGGTAGAGCAGTGGCCTACTGTACCGTACTGCTATATATTATATACTGGTGGTCAGCAAAATTATGCACTGTCCTCCTACTATATATATACTGCGCAAAACTTAAATGCACCACAGGTATAGATGGATAGTATACTTGACGACACAGAGGTAGGTAGAGCAGTGGACTACTGTACCGTACTGCTATACATTATATACTGGTGGTCAGCAAAATTAAGCACTGTCCTCCTACTATATATATACTGCGCAAAACTTAAATGCACCACAGGTATGGATGGATAGTATACTTGACGACACAGAGGTAGGTAGAGCAGTGGCCTACTGTACCGTACTGCTATATATTATATACTGGTGGTCAGCAAAATTATGCACTGTCCTCCTACTATATATATATACTGCGCAAAACTTAAATGCACCACAGGTATGGATGGATAGTATACTTGACGACATAGAGGTAGGTAGAACAGTGGCCTACTGTACCGTACTGCTATATATTATATACTGGTGGTCAGTAAAATTATGCACTATCCTACAACTATATATATACTGTGTACAAAAACTTAAATGCACCACAGGTATGGATGGATAGTATACTTGACGACACAGAGGTAGGTAGAGCAGTGGACTACTGTATCGTACTGCTATACATTATATACTGGTGGTCAGCAAAATTATGCACTGTCCTCCTACTATCTATATACTGCGCAAAACTTAAATGCACCACAGGTATGGATGGATAGTATACTTGACGACACAGAGGTAGGTAGAGCAGTGGACTACTGTACCGTACTGCTATACATTATATACTGGTGGTCAGCAAAATTATGCACTGTCCTCCTACTATATGTATACTGCGCAAAACTTAAATGCACCACAGGTATGGATGGATAGTATACTTGACGACACAGAGGTAAGTAGAGCAGTGGCCTACTGTACCATACTGCTATATATTATATACTGATGATCAGCAAAATTATGCACTGTCCTCCTACTATATATATACTGCGCAAAACTTAAATGCACCACAGGTATGGATGGATAGTATACTTGACGACACAGAGGTAGGTAGAGCAGTGGACTACTGTACCGTACTGCTATACATTATATACTGGTGGTCAGCAAAATTATGCACTGTCCTCCTACTATATATATACTGTTCAAAACTTAAATGCACCACAGGTATGGATGGATAGTATACTTGATGACACAGAGGTAGGTAGAGCAGTGGCCTACTGTACCGTACTACTATATATTATATACTGGTGGTCAGCAAAATTATGCACTGTCCTCCTACTATATATATATACTGCACAAAACTTAAATGCACCACAGGTATGTATGGATAGTATATTTGACGACACAGAGGTAGGTAGAGCAGTGGAATACTGTACCGTACTGCTATATATTATATACTGGTGGTCAGCAAAATTATGCACTGTCCTCCTACTATATATATACTGTGCAAAACTTAAATGCACCACAGGTATTGATGGATAGTATACTTTACGACACAGAGGTAGGTAGAGCAGTGGCCTACTGTACCGTACTGCTATATATTATATACTGGTGGTCAGCAAAATTATGCACTGTCCTCCTACTATATATATACTGCGCAAAACTTAAATGCACCACAGGTATGGATGGATAGTATACTTGACGACACAGAGGTAGGTAGAGCAGTGGCCTACTGTACCGTACTGCTATATATTATATACTGGTGGTCAGCAAAATTATGCACTGTCCTCCTACTATATATATACTGCGCAAAACTTAAATGCACCACAGGTATGGATGGATAGTATACTTGACACAGAGGTAGGTAGAGTAGTGGACTACTGTACCGTACTGCTATACATTATATACTGGTGGTCAGCAAAATTATGCACTGTCCTACTACTTTATAAATACTGCGCAAAACTTAAATGCACCACAGGTATGGATGGATAGTATACTTGACGACACAGAGGTAGGTAGAGCAGTGGCCTACTGTACCGTACTGCTATATATTATATACTGGTGGTCAGCAAAATTATGCACTGTCCTCCTACTATATATATACTGCGCAAAACTTAAATGCACCACAGGTATGGATGGATAGTATACTTGACGACACAGAGGTAGGTAGAGCAGTGGCCTACTGTACCATACTGCTATATATTATATACTGATGATCAGCAAAATTATGCACTGTCCTCCTACTATATATATACTGCGCAAAACTTAAATGCACCACAGGTATGGATGGATAGTATACTTGACGACACAGAGGTAGGTAGAGCAGTGGACTACTGTACCGTACTGCTATACATTATATACTGGTGGTCAGCAAAATTATGCACTGTCCTCCTACTATATATATACTGTTCAAAACTTAAATGCACCACAGGTATGGATGGATAGTATACTTGATGACACAGAGGTAGGTAGAGCAGTGGCCTACTGTACCGTACTACTATATATTATATACTGGTGGTCAGCAAAATTATGCACTGTCCTCCTACTATATATATATACTGCACAAAACTTAAATGCACCACAGGTATGTATGGATAGTATATTTGACGACACAGAGGTACGTAGAGCAGTGGAATACTGTACCGTACTGCTATATATTATATACTGGTGGTCAGCAAAATTATGCACTGTCCTCCTACTATATATATACTGCGCAAAACTTAAATGCACCACAGGTATGGATGGATAGTATACTTTACGACACAGAGGTAGGTAGAGCAGTGGCCTACTGTACCGTACTGCTATATATTATATACTGGTGGTCAGCAAAATTATGCACTGTCCTCCTACTATATATATACTGCGCAAAACTTAAATGCACCACAGGTATGGATGGATAGTATACTTGACGACACAGAGGTAGGTAGAGCAGTGGCCTACTGTACCGTACTGCTATATATTATATACTGGTGGTCAGCAAAATTATGCACTGTCCTCCTACTATATATATACTGCGCAAAACTTAAATGCACCACAGGTATGGATGGATAGTATACTTGACACAGAGGTAGGTAGAGTAGTGGACTACTGTACCGTACTGCTATACATTATATACTGGTGGTCAGCAAAATTATGCACTGTCCTACTACTTTATAAATACTGTGCAAAACTTAAATGCACCACAGGTATGGATGGATAGTATACTTGACGACACAGAGGTAGGTAGAGCAGTGGCCTACTGTACCGTACTACTATATATTATATACTGGTGGTCAGCAAAATTATGCACTGTCCTCCTACTATATATATACTGCGCAAAACTTAAATGCACCACAGGTATAGATGGATAGTATACTTGACGACACAGAGGTAGGTAGAGCAGTGGACTACTGTACCGTACTGCTATACATTATATACTGGTGGTCAGCAAAATTAAGCACTGTCCTCCTACTATATATATACTGCGCAAAACTTAAATGCACCACAGGTATGGATGGATAGTATACTTGACGACACAGAGGTAGGTAGAGCAGTGGACTACTGTACCGTACTGCTATACATTATATACTGGTGGTCAGCAAAATTAAGCACTGTCCTCCTACTATATATATACTGCGCAAAACTTAAATGCACCACAGGTATGGATGGATAGTATACTTGACGACACAGAGGTAGGTAGAGCAGTGGCCTACTGTACCGTACTGCTATATATTATATACTGGTGGTCAGCAAAATTATGCACTGTCCTCCTACTATATATATATACTGCGCAAAACTTAAATGCACCACAGGTATGGATGGATAGTATACTTGACGACATAGAGGTAGGTAGAACAGTGGCCTACTGTACCGTACTGCTATATATTATATACTGGTGGTCAGTAAAATTATGCACTATCCTACAACTATATATATACTGTGTACAAAAACTTAAATGCACCACAGGTATGGATGGATAGTATACTTGACGACACAGAGGTAGGTAGAGCAGTGGACTACTGTATCGTACTGCTATACATTATATACTGGTGGTCAGCAAAATTATGCACTGTCCTCCTACTATCTATATACTGCGCAAAACTTAAATGCACCACAGGTATGGATGGATAGTATACTTGACGACACAGAGGTAGGTAGAGCAGTGGACTACTGTACCGTACTGCTATACATTATATACTGGTGGTCAGCAAAATTATGCACTGTCCTCCTACTATATGTATACTGCGCAAAACTTAAATGCACCACAGGTATGGATGGATAGTATACTTGACGACACAGAGGTAGGTAGAGCAGTGGACTACTGTACCGTACTGCTATACATTATATACTGGTGGTCAGCAAAATTATGCACTGTCCTCCTACTATATATATACTGTTCAAAACTTAAATGCACCACAGGTATGGATGGATAGTATACTTGATGACACAGAGGTAGGTAGAGCAGTGGCCTACTGTACCATACTGCTATATATTATATACTGATGATCAGCAAAATTATGCACTGTCCTCCTACTATATATATATACTGCACAAAACTTAAATGCACCACAGGTATGTATGGATAGTATATTTGACGACACAGAGGTAGGTAGAGCAGTGGAATACTGTACCGTACTGCTATATATTATATACTGGTGGTCAGCAAAATTATGCACTGTCCTCCTACTATATATATATACTGCACAAAACTTAAATGCACCACAGGTATGTATGGATAGTATATTTGACGACACAGAGGTAGGTAGAGCAGTGGAATACTGTACCGTACTGCTATATATTATATACTGGTGGTCAGCAAAATTATGCACTGTCCTCCTACTATATATATACTGCGCAAAACTTAAATGCACCACAGGTATGGATGGATAGTATACTTTACGACACAGAGGTAGGTAGAGCAGTGGCCTACTGTACCGTACTGCTATATATTATATACTGGTGGTCAGCAAAATTATGCACTGTCCTCCTACTATATATATACTGCGCAAAACTTAAATGCACCACAGGTATGGATGGATAGTATACTTGACGACACAGAGGTAGGTAGAGCAGTGGCCTACTGTACCGTACTGCTATATATTATATACTGGTGGTCAGCAAAATTATGCACTGTCCTCCTACTATATATATACTGCGCAAAACTTAAATGCACCACAGGTATGGATGGATAGTATACTTGACACAGAGGTAGGTAGAGTAGTGGACTACTGTACCGTACTGCTATACATTATATACTGGTGGTCAGCAAAATTATGCACTGTCCTACTACTTTATAAATACTGCGCAAAACTTAAATGCACCACAGGTATGGATGGATAGTATACTTGACGACACAGAGGTAGGTAGAGCAGTGGCCTACTGTACCGTACTGCTATATATTATATACTGGTGGTCAGCAAAATTATGCACTGTCCTCCTACTATATATATACTGCGCAAAACTTAAATGCACCACAGGTATGGATGGATAGTATACTTGACGACACAGAGATAGGTAGAGCAGTGGACTACTGTACCGTACTACTATATATTATATACTAGTGGTCAGCAAAATTATGCACTGTCCTCCTACTATATATATACTGCGCAAAACTTAAATGCACCACAGGTATGGATGGATAGTATACTTGACGACACAGAGGTAGGTAGAGCAGTGGCCTACTGTACCGTACTGCTATATATTATATACTGGTGGTCAGCAAAATTGTGCACTGTCCTCCTACTATATATATACTGTGCAAAACTTAAATGCACCACAGGTATGGATGGATAGTATACTTGACGACACAGAGGTAAGTAGAGCAGTGGACTACTGTACCGTACTGCTATACATTATATACTGGTGGTGAGCAAAATTATGCACTGTCCTCCTACTATATATATACTGCACAAAACTTAAATGCACCACAGGTATGGATGGATAGTATACTTGATGACACAGAGGTAGGTAGAGCAGTGACCTACTGTACTGTAGTGCTATACATTATATACTGGTGGTCAGCAAAATTAAGCACTGTCCTCCTTTTATTTATATATACTGCGCAAAACTTAAATGCACCACAGGTATGGATGGATAGTATACTTGACGACACAGAGGTAGGTAGAGCAGTGGACTACTGTACCGTACTGATATAATACTGGTGGTCATTGGTCAGCACAATTCTGAAATGTCCTCCTACTATATACTACAATGCAGCACAGATATGGAGCATTTTTCAGGCAGAGAACGTATAATACTGGTGGTCACTGGTCAGCAAAACTCTGCACTGTCCTCCTGCTATATAATACTGGTGGTCCCCAGTCCCCACAATAAAGCACACTAAGCACAGATATTTGCAGCACACTGAGCACAGATATGGAGCGTTTTTCATGCAGAGAACGTAGATATTTGCAGAACACTGAGCACAGATATTTGCAGCACACTGAGCACAGATATTTGCAGCACACTGAACACAGAAACTGAGAGAACGCCAGCCATGTCCTCTCACTATCATCTCCAATGCACGAGTGAAAAATGGTGGCGACGCGCGGCTCCTTATATAGAATACGAATCTTGCGAGAATACGACAGCGGGATGATGACGTTCGGGCGCGCTCGGATCAACCGAGCAAGGCGGGAGGACCCGAGTCTGCTTGGACCCGTGAAAAAAAGGGTGAAGTTCGGGGGGGTTCGGATCCAGAGGAACCGAACCTCCTCATCACTATTGGAACATGCAGTGTAACCTGAAACTTATCTGACTATGAAGGATTACGGAAAACTTTACCATTTTGCCAAAGTGACTGTACACTCACAGTACTGTATTTCACAACCTGCTCTGCATCTTCACGCCTAGCTTATATTATACAGATGGAAACAGGCTTATTGAGCGTGGCTGCATCGCAGGCGGGGACGATCAGCATGCCTATGCGTGCCTGCACCTCGGCACGCCGCTGAGCGCACAGAGACGATCCCATTTACTTTGAATGGGGAGCATGTGCATCTACGATGTACGTGCACCCCGTTTGTTCCTGGCGGTCCGACTCACCGGGTGCGCCCAGGCACAGACGGAGCCATGATTAGCATGGCTCCATCTGTAGGTGTCCTGCAACAAATTTGTTGCTGTCATTCTTGCAGATCCCAAGTGGTTAAATGTGGAACTGCAAGTACTTGGGGAAAATCTGGTACAATGCAGCATGTGAGAAAGTATGGCTGTGTTTAGTACGAAATCCCAGCAGTCAGTATCCCAACGGTCAGGATGCCCACAGTGGCATCCCAACAGTAACAATCCCAATGGATCCTAGTAAGTATTTAAACCCTACCCCTAACCCAACCCTCCCATAGCCTAACCCTAACTGCCCCCCAACACAAACACACAAAGTCTAACCCTAATGTTCAACACCCCTGCAACCTAACCCCAACCCTGAACCTAGTGCCTAGCCCCCTATACTTACTGACTGGATCCACTGGGATTCTGCTGTTGGTAATAGTATAGTATATCTGTAATTTCAACCATGCACAGCTGTGCATGTCAGCTGTGCGTTCCAATACTCAAAGCGTTCCTTCTCTAAGCGTTTTGAAAATGAACAGTTAAAAAAACAGATCCTGCATTGGACTGAACTTAACCATCTTCCCTTTTCTTCTCATCCTCAGGTATGTTCAAATCTCCCCATGTAATCTGCCTATTGCTATCTGCACCTATGCAAATCATCTATATTCCAAATGTATGTTCAAATCTCCCCATGTAATCTGCCTATTGCTATCTGCACCTATGCAAATCATCTATATTCCAAATGTATGTTCAAATCTCCCCATGTAATCTGCCTATTGCTATCTGCACCTAAGCAAATCATCTATATTCCAAATGTATGTTCAAATCTCCCCATGTAATCTGCCTATTGCTATCTGCACCTATGCAAATCATCTATATTCCAAATGTATGTTCAAATCTCCCCATGTAATCTGCCTATTGCTATCTGCACCTATGCAAATCATCTATATTCCAAATGTATGTTCAAATCTCCCCATGTAATCTGCCTATTGCTATCTGCACCTATGCAAATCATCTCTATTCCAAATGTATGTTCAAATCATTTGTTAGACAGTTTTGTGATTTATGCTTTTGTTTGTAATTTAAAATACCTGTGTTTCAAAGCTTGGTCAGTGCCGCATATTTAATTAAGGCTGACTGGGCTGGTGTTTGTTTAGTCAAACACTGTGTAATGTAACACCTTTGATTAGTGGGACATTTGCCTCAGCTTTAGTTGGGTCAATTTCCCATAGTATATCTGTAACTTCAACCATGCACAGCTGTGCGTTCCAATACTCAAAGCGTTCCTTCTCTAAGCGTTTTGAAAATGAACAGTTAAAAAAACAGATGAACAAACATTGAACAGCATCAAGAAAGAAATCTGGACCATTATGTGGCCTCTCCTCACCTCTGCCATGAGAACACCAGGACCAATGCCTACTACTTCTGTGTCCAAGAAAATCATGACTGCCCCCGGGACTACCCCTCAAGCTGAGCAGGGAACTGAAGGACGTGCACATCAGGACCAGACTTTGCTGGGTCAGTTCCATTGGACATTAGTGTGCACCCCACATTCTCACACCCACCCGCACTGCTCTCATGAGACCAGGACATTTATCTTTTTCACAAAATAATGTCAGTACAGTTTTCCTGCAAATGTGTCTTTCTCTTCTCTTTCTTCTTACACGGTACTTCCACCCCACTGTGTGCTATTCCCGTAATGTGTACCTCCATTGGTTGCACACCCTGCCAGCAGTAACCTATGCAGTGCGCCCCACATGGCTGCCTCGGATGGTTCCTCCGTGGGCGGGGTGTGCTTCATTTGGATCTTTCCATGCAGGGTATAGCATACTCCTACAAACGTGTCAGTTCTCCCATACATGCATTTGGCTCCTGTATGGCTCATCTCCCACTGTGTAACCTTTGTAGTGCGCCCAACATGGCTGCCTTATCTGGTGCGCTTGTGGATGGGATGAAAAATGCGTGGACCTGATGTTTTTTATTGGAACCCTACTCTGAATTTAAGGACTCTGCAATCTCCCCATTTTGTGTTCTCTTCTAGGGGTGGACTATTCTACCCTGGGTAATCCTACGCAGTGCGCATAATATGGCTGCTTTACCTGGTGCCTTGTGAGGGTGGAATACACAACCCCTGGAGGCTATTACTCAAAATGCCTACACCAATCATGCATTATTCTTTCTGTGTCTTTGTCTGTGTGGTTTATCTTTTGATGTAATACTTAAATCTTCTGTATTATGTGCATTGTGTGAGTTCTAGTTGGCGCCGCGGATGGCTGCCTCGCTGCTGCTCTGCCAAGCAGCCTTAGTTTTTAGTCTTAAATGTATAATATGTCTACTGTACAGTTGCATATGTGCAGTATGAACTCATATGTGTAATGTTTATAATGTAAATGTATGCTACGTTTTTCCTCCGTGTTGCTGCTTGGCGATGCATTGTACCACAAAGAATTCCTAGTGTACGTGAGTACACCTGGCCAATAAAGCTGATTCTGATTCTGATTCTAATCTGACTGTCAGAATCGTGTTCGCATCCCATACTACTAAGGGAGCCATATATGCTTAGGGACTTGTACAGTTCAGCACTTTGGGGGTCAGTCCGAGTTGATCACTCGCTAGCAGTTTTTAGCAGCCGTGCAAACGCTATGCCGCCGCCCACTGGGAGTGTATTTTAGCTTAGCAGAAGTGCAAATGTTTTTATCGCAGAACGGCTACAAAATTTTTTTGTGTAGTTTCAGAGTAGCTCAAAACCTACTCAGCGCTTGCGATCACTTCAAACTACTCAGTTCCGGATTTGACATCACACACCCGCCCAGCGTTCGCCAAGCTATGCCTGCGTTTTCCCTGGCACGCCTGCGTTTTTCCGAACACTCCCTGAAAACGGTCAGTTGCCTCCCAGAAACGCCAACTTCATGTCAATCACTCTGCGGCAACCAGTGCGACTGAAATGCATCGCTAGACCCTGTGAAAAACTGCATCGTTCGTTGTGCCTGTACGTCGCGCGTGCGCATTGCGCCGCATGCGCAGAACTGCCATTTTTTTGCCTGATCGCTGCACTGCGAACAAATGCAGCTAGCGATCAACTCGGAATGACCACCTTTGTCTAAAACAATTCTGCTCCTTAAAACCACTTAACTGACGATTTTTCCCTTCAAAAGCGTTAAAACATTGTTTTTTTTAAATTTATTTTATTTAATCAAGTTGAAAAAGTATTTTTTTAAATATTTAAACATTATATTATGCACATCTGCAGAACAGATCTCCTCGTCAAAAACAGGGGGACAGGGTGGGACGGCGCAGTTTCATGAAATCTGACCATGCCCGTTAAGTGGTTTTAAGTAACTGCTAACAATAAGGAGACTTTAAGGCTGAGTTCATGTCAAGTGTGAAATTTACTGTATATTACCTTTTTTATATACGTTGGTTTATGTTTACATAATTATGTATATTATTAACTTAGTGTGGGCTACTTACACCTATTTACAGCACTAAATGTAAATGCTGAATAAATACCGTACAGTGTCAGCAGATGTGTAAGTTTCATGTCCACTCATGGCTGTGATGCTCTCAATTATAAATCAACTCCATCAATCTCTGCTCATATATATATATGTTTTTATTTATATATATATATATATATATATATATATATATATATATATATGTATACAGTATATTTCTTCCCACAAAAACAAATATAATTTGTGCAGCTCCATGGCATAGTTACTGTAAGTGTATTGTACTGGAAGATGGGGATCTTAAAAGCCATCTTGCTTGGACCTCCACCATTTCCTGAAAACAGTTTCCCCTAAGGAGCGTTCTACACCATCTCCTGTGCTGAATCCTTCTTCTCCAGCACAAATGGTGCAGGCCCTGATGGAAATTGATCTACTGTATCTGGTTCTGTTCATTATCATCATCAGAGTGAAATTAGGCAAATACTTAGCCATGTCTGCATCTGCACCCTTCTCTCCAAGCAGGATATGCAGAACCTTTGAGTCTCAACTGCAAGAATCAATATGGTCTCAACTCACTATTATTCATGCAAACTTGTCCCATCTTGGAGCCTAAGTCTCCAACCTGGAGGAGGAAAATGACTACTCTTATAATCTCCATGGCAATTACATAATACTGGTGTACAAAAAACCTCTGCCATGAAGGCCATGCAAGCAAAACTGGATAATCTCAATAATCGTGGCTAACTTGACAACCTCAAGGTGCATGGCCTTCCTGAGGATGTTCCAGCCAAAGCCTCATTGACACATTGGACTTAGATCCTCATGATAGCATTGAATTTCACAGTTCAGGCATGCGACTGACCTCAAAACTTGATCTACTGGCTCCACTACTTCTCCCAAAAGGAAGATATTCTATGCAATGTGTGGAACCTTAGCAGGTGGAATTCAGTGGCCACAAATTACAGATCTATCCAGACCTCTCTTGGTGGATCCTCCAATAATAACGGCTTTTGAAGCCCATAACTTTGAAACTCTACAAGTGCAACCTTAAAAATAAATGGGGTTTCCCCTTGACTCATCAGGTTACTCATGACGGCAAGCTGCTAATTCTATGGGATTTCTCTGATCCTGTAGACTTTTGTTCAGCCTTAGGTTTTGATACACCTGACATTCCTGATTGGCATGGTCTCCATATGCCGAGTGACCTCTCCTCTGGCCATGACGGGAGCATTGCAAAAACAATCCAATGCTCAAAGAAGTCTTCAGCTCTGCTGGGTCACCCTTGAATGCTGCGATCACCTGATTTTTATTTTCATTTTAGAATGTTTGTTATTGTTTTTTCTCTACCTGCCTGGTGATTTTACTTTTTTTTCTTACAGGTTCCAGTTTTTTTTACGCTCCTGTGTTATAGTAGACTAATGTGTGTCTTTTTAGTTTATTTTTCTCTTATTCTCACTAGAGGTTGCTGCCCTTTATCTACTCTGAAGTTCTTCCTCACATGGGCATCTACTCACTCCCTTTAGACTTCTGCCTTTGGCTTGAGATGATAAAGGTCAGCCACAGCTGTTGATCCGTATATTATTTTCTTTGTCCCCATTATGGTCAGTTTTCTTAATCTATAATTTTGCTTTGTGTTGGTACTACAGTATGTCACCACATTTGTTGTTTACTTGTTCTCCTGATTTCTTTTCATTGTTTGTTTCTCACACACAGCTCTTAATACTGTGACTCCATTTAGTTATTTAGTTGGTGGAGTTGCTTGCTCCCCCCCGCTCCCCCTCCCCCAATATGCTGCATACCAAATTTGTTTTAACAAGGACGGGGGTGCCTTGGTGAACGTAGAGTTCTTCTGCCTCCCTGCAATTGGAACTGGGATCCCGCTGATGTCTGCTTCAACTTTGAGGATCCTATCTTGGCTAAATAGGGATGCCAGTAGAGCTCTGCTATGTAAGTGAAGAGGGCTGCATTACTCTTTGCTCCATCACTGCCATCGCTGTGGTCCTTTGCTATCTCTGGCTGCTGCACTCTGCATCAAATTGGCCTGAATTGCTGCTTCTTCTCCTCTGTGTACTCTGCTTCTGCTAAGATTTCCGGGGATAAAGCTGTTCCAACCTTTTTAGACTCCTGTCTAGACCTGGATGCAGGAACCATTGCTTTCTCCTGTATTGGAGATTCCCCTTGTGGCCTAATTTCATCTGAGTAGTTTCTCTTTTTTGCAGTCATCTTCTGAAGTACAGTATTTCTCCATGTCATCTCTTAGCTGCTCCTGCCTCGCTTGCTAAACCATAAGCTTATGTCTCTCATAAACAGTTATTCTATGGTAGAGAGTCTGGAATGTACCCTCTCACTGAACCAGAGGTGTAAATAGGATTTTCGGAGCCCAGGGAAAGATGAAGAGTGGTGCACCCCCACCCCCCCCAAAAAAAAAAAAAAAAATATATATATATATATATATATTCTATAGCAGCCGGCACTTCCATTCAAATGTAGCAGCTTCGCCCCGTGCCTGGATATCAAACAGCAGATAAATCCCAAAAAAACGGCACTGGAGGCTGATGTATGCAAATCAACTTGTATTCAAGGTAGACGTGACGTTTCGGAGCTTGCGCCCCGTCCTCAGTACCAAATACAGACAACAACATATATAGACAAAACAGACATTTAAATACCTTACATTAAGGCGCCCGTCCTCGCTGCCACACGCCGGAGTCCACACTTCCTGTCCTCATCTCACGTCACATCCTGTTCTGCAGACGTAACCGTTGCCTTGGACACGCGGGACGTGCGTTCCACCGTTACCATGGACACGCTTAACATGCGTGTCACAGATCATATTGCGGCTCGTATAATGCAGGGGGTAGATCCGTGGGTCCAGGAAGGTGACTCTCATCGTGGGTAAGGGGTGAGACGGGCTGAAAAAATTAAAAACATATGAATATACAAATTCACAGTGACATAACCATACACTGAGTGGAAATGCATTGGATTACTTGTGCCATATAATATAACCTAAATACCATACCAATTACCACCTACAGAGATCGATCCAAGACATATTAAAGACAACTTATTATAAATAAAGATATCTAAGCACTATACCCTTTAAACAAATCTAAAGTAAATTCCAATTGATCTTATCATTTAGACCACCCGGGGAGAAGGTATTCAATCTCATTATCCATCTGGACTCTTTTTCCAACAGGACGAGGTATTTTGTGTTCTCTGTAATAGTCCGATAAGGACATGCCGTGTAATGAAAAATCTATCTCACGACGTTTAAGTTTCATGAGCTGAAAAAAGTAATCATCGGCTTTCATGGTGCGTTCTGATATAGGTGTGGTATCTTTAAATAAGATGTTTTGAATTTGGGCTGGTGTATACCCAAAAGTCTCACCAGGAGACATGGCTTGCATAATTTGACACCCCATAGGATCAAGTGTTGTAGTAGGCTGGCTATCCATATTAAGAATTGCTTGATGATATATAGGATAGCTGTTGATTGTAGATACTGGTTACATATGCAGCACCAGCAATCAGCTCTGAGACCCAACACAGGATGTCAAAATGTCCAACAGCTGCCAAATCCACACAGAGCTATATGAATGTCACTGTATGTTTAAAATCAGGTGTCTAAACAGTCTGTATCAAAGTTCAAACCTGAGTGCCATGCAAACGATGTCCTAGGACATAGTACATATATTCTATAGCAGCCGGCACTTCCATTCAAATGTAGCAGCTTCGCCCCGTGCCTGGATATCAAACAGCAGATAAATCCCAAAAAAACGGCACTGGAGGCTGATGTATGCAAATCAACTTGTATTCAAGGTAGACGTGACGTTTCGGAGCTTGCGCCCCGTCCTCAGTACCAAATACAGACAACAACATATATAGACAGACCACGCGGAAACTTAGTGAGAGGATGGCAGCACACAGGTCGGCCATCAAGCTAACCCTTGAAGGCAAACCCATAGACCAACCTGTAGCGCGTCATTTTAAGAGGGCACATCACACCCTGGATGACATCAGATACTTTGGGATTGACCATGTACCCCTTACTTTAAGGGGAGGTGATAGAGCAAAGGTCCTGTTGGAAAAAGAGTCCAGATGGATAATGAGATTGAATACCTTCTCCCCGGGTGGTCTAAATGATAAGATCAATTGGAATTTACTTTAGATTTGTTTAAAGGGTATAGTGCTTAGATATCTTTATTTATAATAAGTTGTCTTTAATATGTCTTGGATCGATCTCTGTAGGTGGTAATTGGTATGGTATTTAGGTTATATTATATGGCACAAGTAATCCAATGCATTTCCACTCAGTGTATGGTTATGTCACTGTGAATTTGTATATTCATATGTTTTTAATTTTTTCAGCCCGTCTCACCCCTTACCCACGATGAGAGTCACCTTCCTGGACCCACGGATCTACCCCCTGCATTATACGAGCCGCAATATGATCTGTGACACGCATGTTAAGCGTGTCCATGGTAACGGTGGAACGCACGTCCCGCGTGTCCAAGGCAACGGTTACGTCTGCAGAACAGGATGTGACGTGAGATGAGGACAGGAAGTGTGGACTCCGGCGTGTGGCAGCGAGGACGGGCGCCTTAATGTAAGGTATTTAAATGTCTGTTTTGTCTATATATGTTGTTGTCTGTATTTGGTACTGAGGACGGGGCGCAAGCTCCGAAACGTCACGTCTACCTTGAATACAAGTTGATTTGCATACATCAGCCTCCAGTGCCGTTTTTTTGGGATTTATATATATATATATATATATATATATAAAAATGGGTGTGGCCATGCACCAGAAGGGGCATGGTCACTGAAAATGGGGCATGTCAACATGACTATCACCTACCCCCAGTGTCATCTCTCAGCACACTATCACCTCCCCTGCATCATCTCTCAGCACACTATCACCTACCCCTTGTGTCCTCTCTCAGCGCACTATCACCTACCCCCTGCATCATTTCTCAGCACAGTATCACCTACCCCTTGTGTCATCTCTCAGCACACCTTCATTCAATTTCTGCACATTACAGCAGTAAAGTCCCCTTTATACACATTACGCAGGCGAGTCCCCTTTTTTACACAGTATGCAGGCAGAGTCCCCTTTTTCCACAGTACACAGGCAGTGTCCCCTTTTTACACAGTACACAGGCAGAGTCCCCTTTTTACATAGTATGCAGGCAGAGTCCCCTTTTTACACAGTACACAGGCAGATTCCCCGTTTTACACAGTATGCAGGCAGAGTCACCTTTTTACACAGTACACACAGTGCCAGATACACATTACCCCACAGTGCCAGGTACACATTGCCCCACAGTGCCAGATACATATTGCCTCACAGTGCCAGATACACATTGCCCCACAGTGCCAGATACACAAATGCCCCACAGTGCCAGATACACATTACCCCACAGTGCCAGATACAAAAATGCCCCACAGTGCCAGCTACACAAATGCCCGACAGTGCCAGATACACAAATGCCCCACAGTGCCAGATACACATTGCCCCACAGTGCCAGATACACATTGCCCCACAGTGCCAGATACACATTGCTCCACAGTGCCAGATACCTGACCCTTCCCCCTGCCTCTGGCCTCTGCTATGTGAGGGGAGGGGAGTGCAGTGCAGCACCTCTCCTGCCCCTCAATGCTCCATGAAGTCTGGTCTCCGGCGACAGCTATCTTAAATGAGGCACCGGTTCGTTAGCCAATCAGAGCTTGCGGACCGGCAGCCAATAAGGAGCCTGTCCGTGAGCTCTGATTGGCTAACAAACAAATGAGACTCTCCCCGCTACCACAGACCAGAAAGACACTGAGCACATTGAGGGGTAGGAGAGGCGCTGAGCTCTCCTCCCCTCACATTGCAGTGGGACAGGGGTTTGAGGCAGAGCAAAAGTGGGGGCGGGTGGGCATGATGCCCTGGCCGCCGCCACCTCCCTCTGCTGTGCCTGCCAAGGTGCCTAGGGAACATGCCCTGCTCGACCCCCCTTGGTTACACCTCTGCACTGAACCTACCTATGTCCAAGTCACCTAACCGTTAATCACAGAATTAACAAAGTATTCACTACTGGGCACTCCAACAAGTAGTGACTTAATAAAGTATAACTTTTATTATTTTTACTTAAAAACAAATGATAAATCCATAAATGTGATGTAGTATATAACATGTAGAAGGAAATAATCATCTGTTAAAAGGCAGGCACCCCAAATTATTGATATACTATCCAATGGTCTGTAGCATATATACTGTACATGCATAGGTTTGAACTGCACATGGCTATACCAATTCCAACTTAGGGTAGGTACACCAGAGAGTATATGTGTCAGGAATTCTAGATAAAACATGGTCAGCAGAGTGCCAGAAGAACATGGGTAGTAGTGTGTTGGGAACTCAGGATTACACTCAGAGTGGATGGAACTCAGGTTTGCACTTGGGTAGCAGCATGTCATTAATTTAGGATGGGATAGTAGAGTAAAAATAGCACATAGATAATAGAGTCACAAACTCAGGACTGGATTTGGGTAGCAATGTTTAAAAAGACTCATGAATGCACATGGACAGTCAAATGTCAGATATTTACAATAGGCCCATGGTATTAGAGTAACTTGGAATTTAGTATTTAACTTGAATAGTGACAGAAACTCATGATTGTATTCTGAAAGCAGAGTAGAAAGAAGTGAAGGTAGCACTTGGGAAGTAGAGTTTGAGAACCTCAAATCTTCAATCAGTATGGCAGAAATTCAGGTATCAGAGTTCTATGGATTTCTGGTATGCACTTGAGTAGCAGAGCATAAGGAGTACATGGATAGTAGAGTCTTGTGTACTCTTCAACCCCTGTCAGGAATCCTTGGCTATTAAGCTTATATTCTTTTGTGCCCTTTCATTTTCTCAGTTGCTGCAAAACTGATTATTGCCATTGTAAATGTATTTAATTTTCTAAATTAATCAATTAATTTTTAAATATATACATTTTATAATAAAATATTTAATCAATCAATCAATCAATCAATCAATGCTTTGATAGCAAAGGATAGTAATATATGTGGTGTAGCAGAATGGCAGAAACTCAATTTTGTATTTGGGTAGAAAAGTTTAAGGAACTCAGGATTTTACTTGAATAATAAAATGACAGATATTCAAGAGAGATCAAAGGTATCAGAATATAATGGGATTCACGACTGCACTGAAATAGTGGGTGAAACTCAGGATTGCACTTGGGAACCATAGTGGCAGGGACTCATATTTGCAACTGGCTAGCAGAGTGTCAAGAAATTAGGATTGCACTCAGGTAGCAGAATGGTAATGACACCTGATTGTCCATGAAGAGCTAAGTGTCGGGAAGTCTGGATTGCACTGTCGGTGGCAGGAAGTCATGATTTTGCATTGATAGCTGAGAGACAAGGAGTAGACACGGAAAACAGTGTCCTGAGCACTTGAATATCAGATTGTCAGGAACTCAAAATCAAATGGAAGTAGAATTTTAGGAACACAGACGTGTAGCATATTTGTTCATTAGATAAAAGTACAAATTTGTGCAAAAATTTTGAATTTTTATATAGATCTCATAACTCTGATAGCATGTACAGTAATCAGCCAGATGAAAACGTAAAATTGCTAAAGACAGATGAGTAAATCAATATCCCAGAGCAGTTTGCTTGAGCAACGTAAGGACATATTATTCTATTTTGCCCAGAGCAATTTTATTGAGCAATGTAAGGACATCATATTTTGTTTTCCCCCAGAGCACATTGCTTGGGCATTGTAATGAGATAATATTTTATTTTCCCCAGAGGTCTTTCATTGGCTTGCTGTATAAGGAGAGTATAAAATCTTCTATATATATAATCTGTTTCTAACATGAAACAAGAGCTGGGACATTTCATGTTCTAAGGTATGTCATGTATTACAAAGTGATTTTACACCACAACAGAAATGTTATATATGTACGTATTTCACAGATAGACTTCAACATATGAGGAATATAATTTAAGGCATTTGTAGCTAGGACTATGGGGGTTATTCAGGTTTGTTAGCCAAGCAAAAAAGCACGTTAACGGGCAAAACCATGTTGCACTGCAGGTGGGGCAGATGTAACATGTGCAGAGAGAGTTAGATTTGGGTGGGTTATATTGTTTCTGTGCAGGGTAAATACTGGCTGCTTTACTTTTACACTGCAATTTAGATTCCAGTTTGATCACACCCCACCTAACTCTAACTCTCTCTGCACATGTTACATCTGCCCCACCTGCAGTGCAGCTTTGTTTTGCCCATTAGTTTGTATTTTTGGTTTGCTAACAAACCTGAATAAGACCCCGTGTACCATGTACTATGTACAGTAGACAGAAAATGAATTGACACCAAGATCTATTGCTATTCTTTGTATAGAGAAACCTTAACAATTTGTAAGTAATCTATGTCAGCAAAGTGTTAGAGGCAGTGTTTGCATATCAGTGAATATTGGTTCTTTTATAGCAACAGCAGTTCAGTATTTTTATTTTTAGAGATTATCTTTGAATGAATAAGCAAAAATATTAAGGCTCAAAAGAAATGTGCTACAGTTTTTACGTAGTAAGTGTTATTTACTAACAGCAAAATATGCAGATGTGCATCACCTTCCGTAATGATAAACTTGGGGAAAATGTTTAATTGAGGATGGGTTCCCAAAAGTGATTAACTGCTTTATCATTTACTTTGTTTGTTTGTAGTTTTTTTTTCTTTTTGTTTTGCTGTAAAAGTGAAATTTCAATTCATTCACATCACATCCTGTTTTTATGCTCACCATAGATGCCTCCTGTATTTGGTACACATTACATACACTTCCCAATGTTTGACTCAATGGGGGGTCATTCCGAGTTGTTCGCTCGTTATTTTTTTCTCGCAACGGAGCGATTAGTCGCTAATGCGCATGCGCAATGTCCGCAGTGCGACTGCGCCAAGTAAATTTGCTATGCAGTTAGGTATTTTACTCACGGCATTACAAGGTTTTTTCTTCGTTCTGGTGATCGTAAAATGTGATTGACAGGAAGTGGGTGTTTCTGGGAGGAAACTGGCCGTTTTATGGGTGTGTGCGAAAAAACGCTACCGTTTCTGGGAAAAACGCGGGAGTGGCTGGAGAAACGGAGGCGTGTCTGGGCGAACGCTGGGTGTGTTTGTGACGTCAAACCAGAAACGACACTGACTGAACTGATCGCAGATGCCGAGTAAGTCTGGAGCTACTCAGAAACTGCTAAGAAGTGTCTATTCGCAATTCTGCTAATCTTTCGTTCGCAATTTTGATAAGCTAAGATTCACTCCCAGTAGGCGGCGGCTTAGCGTGTGCAAAGCTGCTAAAAGCAGCTTGCGAGCGAGCAACTCGGAATGACCCCCAATGAGAGCTGTTAAGAATAACAGAGTGAGTAGAATAGAATACATGTACTGGTGGCCTCTATGATCACAAGTTTTATCTTTCATTCTGCTAATGTAATTGCATCCTGGTGTTTTTACCAGATTTAAATGACAACTACATTACTCGCGTGGTAGGTAAGCCCTATACACGGGGAGATCACTATTGGGCTTGTCACTATATAATAGAACAGACACCATATCAGATATGGGGGTCATTCCGACCCGTTCGCACGCAGCGGTTTGTCGCTGTGGTGGTGACGGGTCTGGAATGTGCATGCCTGTCGGCCGCACCGGGTTATGTCGCGGACAACGAAGAAAGCGGTCGCAGAGCCGACTGCAAGAAGATTGGCAGAAAGAAGGCGTACATGGGCGTCACCAGACCATTGCCTGCCATTTTCGGGGAGTGGTATGAAAAACGCAGGCCTGTCCAGGAGAACGGGGGGGGCGGATGTCTGACGTCAAAGCCGGCCCCAGCATCGCTGAGATCGTCGCACAGGGCTAGTCTTTGTCTGCATGAAAAAATTTTTGCTTCGCAGGGCTGCACAAGCGATCGCAGCCCTGCTAAGCTAAAATACACTCCCTCATAGGCGTAGACTAGTTGATCGCAGCAGCAGCAAAAAGTTGCTCGCTGCGATCAACTTGGAATAACCACCATAGAGCACAGGAAGGTGTGTACAGTTGGTAAAAATTGTCATAAAATGTAAATTTAAATTTGTGTTTTGACAAGGTTTTGTAAGTAAACATTTCTCAATGGAACTAATGAGACTGTAAATGTTAGAAATTTGAATGCTATACACTATAGTACTATAATATGATTATAGAGCAAGTGTAACCTTGAATGCTACTGTGTAGTCCATAGGCAAATACAGGGAGGGTTTCCAGAACCCCTCCCCCCCTCCTCTTGGCAGGTGGCTCAAAATATGACAACAATAGCAATGGTATATAACACGATTACTAGACCTGCCGCCACATCATGCAGTTTAAGGGACAGAGCGGAACTGCTGCACATGCCCACTGGTAGCGCATTCTTCTATCAAGTTTGTTGTGTGGGGATCTGAGAGTAGCTGCCAGGAAGAAGAGACAGGAGCCTTTACCATGAGGTGGGAGAATGTGTGCTTAGAAAATGCAGTACTGGTTCTATTATGTTTTGGCATTCATTTATTATGACTTTTCCTGACCATTTATTTATATTGTTTAAATGATTGAAACAGCCAATACTAGAGACCATTTATAGTGTTAAATATTAATACTGTATTAAATACAGTGTCCAGTGTATAAAAATGTTAACAATAGACCTGGGGGTTTATTTACTAATATTCGTGTTTTGACCGTTTTGAAGGGTGTTTGAACTCGAATGGTATCGGGTGCATTTTACTGCAACTTTTTGAATCCTGATATGGTCATTCACTAAGCTGCAGAGTTTTGCACAATCGTTTTTCCCGATGTCGATGTGATTCGTAATATCAGGCAGTGTTTTACGGGAGTGTTGAGTAAAACGCTGCCTGAAAAAACACAAGGAAACCCGGCCGGATCTGTGAGATCCGTGCAGGGCTTCATTGTGTACCTTAAAAAGTTCATTAAAGTCTTTAAAAATCTGGAAAAAATTGTGTGGGGTCCCCCCTCCTAAGCACAACCAGCCTCGGGCTCTTTAAGCCGGTCCTGGTTGAAAAAATATGGGGTAAAAAATGACAGGGGTTCCCCCATATTTAATCAACCAGCACCGGGCTCTGCGCCTGGTCCTGGTTCCAAAAATACGGGGGACAAAAAGCGTAGGGGTCCCCCGTATTTTTGAAACCAGCACCGGGCTCCACTAGCCAGGTACATAATGCCACAGCCGGGGGACACTTTTATCCTGGTCCCTGCGGCCCTGGCATTACATACCCAACTAGTCACCCCTGGCCGGGGTACCCTGGAGGAGTGGGAACCCCTTAAATCAAGGGGTCTCCCCCTCCAGCCACCCAAGGGCCAGGGGTGAAGCCCGAGGCTGTCCCCCCCATCCAAGGGCGGCAGATGGGGGGCTGATAGCCTTTTTGTTAAAATGTGAATATTGTTTTTAGTAGCAGCACTACAAGTCCCATCAAGCCTCCCCCGCAAGCTGGTACTTGGAGAACCATAAGTACCAGCATGCGGTGGAAAACCGGGCCCGCTGGTACCTGTAGTACTACAACTAAAAAAATACCCCAATAAAAACAGGAGACACACACCTTGAAAGTATAAGTTTATTCCATACATGCACACCTCCAAACATACATACTTACCTATGTTCACACGAGGGTCGGTCCTCTTCTCCATGTAGAATCCATGGGGTACCTGTGGGAACAATTATACTCACATAATCCAGTGTAGATCGGTCCTCTTCTGTTTTTTTTGTAATCCACGTACTTTGCAAAATAAAAAAACGGACACCCGACCACGCACTGAAAGGGGCCCCATGTTTTCACATGGGGCCCCTTTCCCTGACTGCCAGGAACCCCCCCTGACTTCTGTCTAAGAGGGTTCCTTCAGCCAATGAGAGAGCGCCACGTCGTGGCACCCTCCTGATTGGCTGTGTGCTCCTGTAGTATCTGTCAGGTAGCACACGGCAGTGATACAATGTAGCGCCTATGCTCTCCATTGTAACCAATGGTGGGAACTTTGTGGTCAGCGGTGAGGTTACTTTCGGTCAACCGCTGACCACAAAGTGGCTGAAGGAACCCTCTTAGACAGAAGTCAGGGGGGGTTCCTGGCAGTCGGGGAAAGGGGTCCCATGTGAAAACATGGGGCCCCTTTCAGTGCGTGGTCGGGTGTCCGACTTCAGAAAACATATGTACAGTGTAAACAAATCCTTTATTTGCTTTTTCTTTACTTACGAAGAATAATGTTACAGTGTTGGTATAATTTAGCTGTAGATAATATCTCACTCATTGGTATACATTTACATTGAGCAGAAATACATAATGGTTAGACTACAGTTGCAAACACAAGATTTCTAATGGTGGGGTTTCCAAATGCAGTCCACAATCTCCCACTCTGCGGAACATTGGAGCGAGTGTGGGAGTCTGGGGGAGCGGAAGAAGAACCTAGTAACGACCCTGGACATTAATGTTAATAATTAATAATTTTATTTATATAGTGCTCTTTCTCCAACAGGACTCAATGCGCTTTACAGACATCAAAAACAATGCACATAATACAGAGGATTTAAGTAATACAGCAATAGATAAGCCACACAGACATAAAAGAAAACCTTAAGCACACAGAAAGCATAATACATGATTGGTGAAGGCATTTTGGGTAATATCATTCCAAGGGTTGTTTATTCCACCCTCACAAGGTACCAGGTGCGGCAGCCATCTTGGGAGCACAGCGTAGGATTACCCAGGGTGAAATAGTCTACCTCTAGAAGAGATGACACAAAATGGGGGTGATTTCAGAGTCCTAAAGTTCAGAGTAGGGTTCCAACAAAACCACCAGGGCCAGTATTTACTAAAAATCCGAGTTTGGCCGATTTGTGTTTTTACCAATCTCGGCAGTGTCTGGTCTATTCGTAATGATTTGAATGACAGCCTTCCGAAATATGAATGAATAGACCATCGGTCAAACGCGGCTGTTATTTCATAGAATACGGACCACCCCTCACACCTCCATTACCCCAATCTGGATCTAAGATTAACCAGCAAGATAATGGCTCCTTACTACAATATGTGCCTCTGGACTGGCTGAGCTGGATGGCCTTAGTGTGGCATACCTTTACATTCTATTAACACTTTTCACTTATTCATTTTTTAACACTATTTCTCTATTTTAATTGCATTTCATTTTTGTATCACTTTCTCTATAGCTTTGGCTTCCTAAATACTAATTTACTAACACTATAGTTTTTTCACTGGTATGCTACGCTGGGCTTTCTGGCTTATGCTGGTGTTTTGGGGTGCCACACCCTGCACCTAGATATAGCGCTAGGGACCCCAAATATACAGAGACGCCTTGATGCGGCTTTGGGGCATATTCACACATTTGCGCAAATATGTGTAACGAAGATCTCTGAATTCCAATATTATGTGGAATTTATATCTGGTTACGGTTATCATTTAGGGTGCTGGGGGAAACAAATGCCTTTTTTTCTGTCTCAGTTCTAGTATCCTCATCAGTGCTCAGTATCACTGCTCATTGTCTTGTGCTGCATTGTGACCAGTATACTACAGTATATTACTAATAGTCCAGTGCTGCATCTTGCTGCTCTGTGTCAGTTCTAGTATCCTCATCAGTGCTCAGTATCACTACTCATTGTCTTGTGCTGCATTGTAACCAGTATACTACAGTATATTACTAATAGTCCAGTGCTGCATCTTGCTGCCCAGTGTCAGTTCTAGTATCCTCATCAGTGCTCAGTATCACTGCTCATTGTCTTGTGCTGCATTGTGACCAGTATACTATAGTACATTACTAATAGTCCAGTGCTGCATCTTGCTGCTCTGTGTCAGTTCTAGTATCCTCATCAGTGCTCAGTATCACTGCTCATTGTCTTGTGCTGCATTGTGGTGACCAGTATACTACAGTACACTACTAATAGTCCAGTGCTGCATCTTGCTGCTCTGTGTCAGTTCTAGTATCCTCATCAGTGCTCAGTATCACTGCTCATTGTCTTGTGCTGCATTGTGGTGACCAGTATACTACAGTACACTACTAATAGTCCAGTGCTGCATCTTGCTGCTCTGTGTCAGTTCTAGTATCCTCATCAGTGCTCAGTATCACTGCTCATTGTCTTGTGATGCATTGTGGTGACCAGTATACTACAATACAATAGTCCAGTGCTGCATCTTGCTGCTCTGTGTCAGTTCTAGTATCCGCATCAGTACTCGGTATCACTGCTCATTGTTTTGTGCTGCATTGTGGTGACCAGTATACTACAGTATATTACTAATAGTCCAGTGCTGCATCTTGCTGCTCTGTGTCATTTCTAGTAATTTCATCAGTGCTCAGTTCAATGCTCATTGTCTTGTGCTGCATTATAGTTACCAGTATACTACAGTACATTACTGATAGTCAAGTGCTGCATCTTGCTGCTCTGTGTCAGTTCTAGTATCCTCATCAGTGCTCAGTGTCACTGCTCATTGTCTTGTGCTGCATTGTGGAGACCAGTATACTATAGTACATTACTAAAAGTGTCTTGTGCTGCATCTTGCTGCTGTAGGTTGCTGTGGTAGTGTCCTGTCACTGTGCATAGGTCATCATCATTCTAGTTACAGTGGTATCTGGTATCTATCTAGAGGCATCTAATTCCAGTCATTACTACCATCTAATTCTAGATATATTCCTGGCATAAAATAAAACACATTAAAAAATGGAGAACAAAAATTTGGAGGGTATAATAGGGAAATATCAAGATTCACTTCAACCTAGTGCTGAAGCTGCTGCCACTAGTCATGGCAGAGATGATGAAATGCCATCAACGTCATCTGCCAAGGCCAATGCCCAATGTCATAGTAGAGAGCATGTAAAATCCAAAATACAAAAGTTCAGTAAAATGACCCAAAAATCTAAATTAAAAGCATCTGAGGAGAAGCATAAACTTACCAATATTCCATTTACGACACGGAGTGGAGAGGAATCGCTGAGGCCCTGGCCTATGTTCATGGCTAGTGGTTCAGCTTCACATGAGGATGGAAGCACTCATCCTCCCACTAGAAAAATGAAAAGAGTTAAGCTGGCAAAAGCACAGCAAAGAACTGTGCATTCTTCTAAATCACAAATCCCCAAGGAGAGTCCAATTGTGTCGGTTGCGATGCCTGACCTTCCCAACACTGGATGGGAAGAGGTGGCTCATTCCACCATTTGCACGCCCCCTGCAAGTGCTGGAAGGAGCACCCACAGTCCAGTTCCTGATATTTAAATTGAAGATGTCACTGTTGAAGTACACCAGGATGAGGATATGGGTGTTACTGGCGCTGAGGAGGACATTGACAAGGAGGATTCTGATGGTGAGGTGGTTTGTTTAAGTCAGGCACCTGGGTAGACACCTGTTGTCCATGGGATGAATAAGGCCATTGATATGCTTGGTCAAAATACAAAAAAATAATCACCTCTTCGGTGTGGAATTATTTCAACAGAAATGCGTACAACTAGTTTCAAGCCGTGTGTTGCCTTTGTCAAGCCGTAATAAGTAGTGGTAAGGACGTTAACCACCTAGGAACATCCTCGAGCGCATTCATCAGAAGTCATTGACAAGTTCAAAAACTTTGGGTGACAGCGAAAGCAGTCCACTGACAACCAAATGCCTTCTTCCTCTTGTACCCAAGCTCCTGCAAACCACACCACCAACTCCCTCAATCTCAATTTCCTCCTTAGACAGGAACACCAATAGTCCTGCAGGACATGTCACTGGCAATTCTGACGAGTCCTCTCCTAACTGTGATTTCTACAGTGGATCCTGGAGTGGAACGCCTACTGCTGCTGTTGCTGCTGGCGCTGCTGTTGTTGCTGCTGGGAGTCGATCGTCATCCCAGAGGGCAAGTCGGAAGACCACTTGTACTACTTCCAGTAAGCAATTGACTGTCCAACAGTCCATTGCAAGGAAAATGAAATATCACAGCAGTCATCCTGTTGCAAAGCGGATAACTCAGACCTTGACAACTATGTTGGTGTTAGACATGCATCCGATATCCGCCATTAGTTCACAGGGACTTAGAGAATTGCTTGAGGTAGTGTCCCTGGTACCAAATACCATCTAGGTTCCACTTCTCTAGGCAGGTGATACCGAGAATGTACACAGACGTCAGAAAAAGAGTCACCAGTGTCCTAAAAAATGCAGTTGTACCCACTGTCCACTTAACCACGGACATGTGGACAAGTGGAGCAGGGCAGACTAATGACTATATGACTGTGACAGCCCACTGGGTAGATGTATTGCCTCCCGCAGCAAGAACAGCAGCAGCGGCACCAGTAGCAGCATCTCACAAACGACAACTCGTTCCTAGGCGGGCTACACTTTGTATCACCGCTTTCCATAAGAGGCACAAAGCTGACAACCTCTTACGGAAACTGAGGAACATCATCACAGATTGGCTTACCCCAATTGGACTCTCCTGGGGATTTGTGAAATCGGACAACGCCACCAATATTGTGCGTGCATTACATCTGGGCAAATTCCAGCACATCCCATGTTTTGCACATACAATGAATTTGGTGGTGTAGAATTTTTTCAAAAATGACAGGGGCATGCAGGAGATGCTGTCGGTGGCCCGAAGAATTGCTGGCCACTTTCGGCATTCAGCCACCGCGTGCCAAAGACTGGAGCACCAGCAAACACTCCTGAACATGCCCTGCCATCAGCTGAAGCAAGAGGTGGTAACGAGGTGGAATTCAACCCTCTATAGGCTTTAGAGGATGGAGGAGCAGCAAAAGGCCATTCAAGCCTATACATCTGCCTACAATATAGGCAAAGGAGGGGGAATGCACCTGACTCAAGTGCAGTGGAGAATGATTTCCATGTTGTGCAAGGTTCTCCAACCCTTTGAACTTGCCACACGTGAAGTCAGTTCAGACACTGCCAGCCTAAGTCAGGTCATTCCCCTCATCAGGCTTTTGCAGAAGCAGCTGGAGAGATTGAAGGAGGAGCTAAAACGTAGTGATTCCGCTAGGCATGTGGGACTTATGGATGGAGCCCTTCATTCGCTTAACCAGGATTCACGGGTGGTCAATCTGTTGAAATCAGAGCACTACATTTTGGCCACCATGCTCGATCCTAGGTTTAAAGCCTACGTTGTATCTCTCTTTCCGGCAGACACAAGTCTGCAGATGTTCAAAGATGTGCTGGTGAGACACTTGTCAAGTCATGTGGAACGTGACCTGCCAAAAGCTCCTCCTTCATTTCCTACCGCCACTGGAGCTGCCAGGAAAAGGATAAAATTTCCAAAACCACCCGCTGGTGGTGATGCAGGGCAGTCTGAAGCAAGTGCTGACATCTGGTCCAGACTGAAGGACCTGCCAATGATTACTGACATGTCGTCTACTGTCACTGCATATGATTCTGTCACCATTGAAAGAATGGTGGAGGATTATATGAGTGACAGCATCCAAGTAGGCATGTCAGACAGTCTGTATGTATACTGGCAGGAAATAGAGGCAATTTGGAGGCCATTGCACAAACTGGCTTTATTTTACCTAAGTTGCCCCCCCTCCAGTGTGTACTCCGAAAGAGTGTTTAGTGCAGCTGGTAACCTTGTCAGCGATTGGCGTAGGAGGTTACTTCCACAAAATGTGGAGAAGATGAATTCCTCCGGGAAGACCTTTACCAGCAATTGCTTCAAGAAAGTACACAGGGACCTGTGATGATGGATTCCAGTGGGGACAAATTAATACTCTGTGAGGAGGGGGATGTACACAGTGAAAGGGGTGAGGAATCGGACAATGAGGAGGAGGTGGACATCTTGCCTCTGTAGAGCCAGTTTGTGCAAGGAGAGATTGATTGCTTCTTTTTTGGTGGGGGCCCAAACTAACCAGTTATTTTAGCCACAGTCATGTGGCAGACCCTGTCACTGAAATGATGGGTTTGTTAAAGTGTGCATGTCCTGTTTATACAACATAAGAGTGGGTGGGAGGAACCAAGGACAATTCCATCTTGCACCTCTTTTTTTATTTATCTTTGCATCATGTGCTGTTTGGGGACTATTTTTTTAAGTGCCATCCTGTCTGACACTGCAGTGCCACTCCTAGATGGGCCAGGTGTTTGTGTCGCCCACTTGGGTTTCTTAGGTTAGTCATCCAGCGACCTCGGTGCAAATTTTAGAACTAAAAATAATATTATGAGGTGTAAGGTGTTCAGAATAGACTGGAAATAAGTGTAAATTATGGTTATTGACCTTAATAATACTATAGGATCAAAATTACACCAAAAATCTATGATTTAAGCTGTTTTTGAGGGGGTTTTTAATAAAAAAAAACACCCGAATCCAAAACACACCCGAATCCGACAAAAATTCTTAAGGGAGGTTTTGACAAAATGCGTCCAAATTCAAAACACGACCGCGGAACCGAATCCAAAACCAAAACACAATTCCCGAAAAATGCCCGCTGCACATCTCTAGTGACTACACAATGCAATCTAGATGTAGCCACTGTCATTGTTGCGTCAATTTTACAATGCAATCTCTGTGGATCACAGGTGTGACTATTTGAACGTGCACGTATATGGATACACTTGCAGCAGCATGTTATACAAGGGTGCAGTTATTCTGTATGGGATCAGTCTATGAGCTGTGTGTTTAGGAATATGACTAGGAATTCATAGGAAGTTCTGAAGAAAGGTTGAAACAATGTATTCTGTTTGAACAGATAATATCTGGCATCCTAACATTGTACAGTATATTGATTTATGGATGAACACGATACCTCATATCTGATGTAATAATACTCTATACTCAGCACTCTATGTATATGCATAGATTCATGCACGTAAACTATATATATATATATATATATATATATATCCTTGCAGCAACAGTCGGCACTCACAAGCTCTCCACAACAACGTGCTCCGTGCCAGTTCCAAAAGTAACATGCAACTCCAAAGGATGAACGGCACTGGAGACAGGTATTTGCAATAAAAGTTGTATTCAGTGGCTACAGCTGTTTCTGGGCAACAGCCCTTTCCTCATGTTTGTATTTGGCCTGAGGAAAGGGCTGTTGCCCAGAAACAGCTGTAGCCACTGAATACAACTGAATTCATCCTTTGGAGTTATATATATATATATATAAAGAGATGGAGGGTTCCTGAAGGCATACCAGCATATCCCCTAGCTGCGGAAAGGAACCAGGCGGCACTCCAAGGATTTTTTTTCAACAAATAAAGCGCTGTATTGAGCAAATATGCATAACTTTAAACAGGCATAGTGCAAGCCACCGACGTTTCAACGCCTGATTGGCGTTTTTCTCAAGGTGCTATGCTGTGAAATAAAATGTGCAGAAAACCAAACAAACATCATATATATATATATAGTCAGAAGTTTGAGTCCGGCACTCACAATAACCATATAATCAGCGTGTCGGGTGCCCCATTAACACCTATTGCTAGGTGTAGTATATACAAACGGCAGAATTGGCACTCCGGACTTTCAGCAAAATGAGACACACATACAGCAAAGTATGTAAAGTCAACGTTTCGGGGACCTTCCTCCCCTTTTATGCTGCCACTGCAGCCTGTTCGATACTGTCAGCAAGGGCAATAATGGAAGTTTCAAATTGCACTTTGGTTTGTGTATATGTGTTTCTAGGTTACAGTCACTATGCATCAGCTGACCGCACCTATCCAGTGAGAACGGAGCGCCGGCGCAGGGTCGCGCCGATGACGTCACCGGACTCCAGCTGGACGGAGCGGAGGCTGCTTCTCCACGTGGGGGTGAGTCTATTTAAATGTTGTATTACTGTCTTATATTTATGTCTTGATAAAGGGGAGGAAGGTCCCCGAAACGTTGACTTTACATACTTTGCTGTATGTGTGTCTCATTTTGCTTAAAGTCCGGAGTGCCAATTCTGCCGTTTGTATATATATATATATATATATATATATATATATATATAATAAGGTGCTAGGGGTTCGGCGACCACTGGTGTTTTAAAACATAATCTTAAAGGAAGACTCAATAAACGAAAAAAAATATATGTATATATAAATGGAGCAGGTAGAAAGATATTTTTTTATAGGTTTAAAAAGGATTACAAATTTATTTTCAGAACAAATTTTGATATATATATATATATATATATGGGTTAAAAAAGGACATTTTACATGAATTTGCATAATATCATGTAGAATTTATAGGGTGGGACTATGCAGTATAGGTATAAGGATAAAACTGCAAAGACTAAAAAAACATGTATGCGCTTACAGAAAACATAAAAGAAAACTAAAAAAAAAGAGTGCAGGTAGATGATAAACTATAAAATATGTTTACAAAGTATTAAAAAAGATCTATAAAAATAGCTTATCTTAATATGGAGGGTCAAGACAGGAGTGCACTAACTTGGAGTGACTGATTGTTTGACCCCGTCGCTTGGAGTGCCACACTGCCTGTTGTATATACTGTATATATATATATATATATATATATATATCACTCACCTACTGAAGTCCCAATTGTATTACACCTTAAAAAGTGGTAAAGTGGAGAGTGTTTGAGCAACATATGCTCTTAAAACAGGGGCACTTTAAGAGAGGAGGAGTGTTTTAACAGTGCTCTGGATGCTGGCACTGGACTCCTAAGGGGTGAGTATTCAAAAAATTGGGTGCAGTGTGTGTGGTGGGGGCCCCATCTATACTCAGGGGCCCATGTGCACCGCACACACTGCACCCATTATAGATATGCCAGTGTGCTCAAGTGGGTTTAGGTACTGGCTCACTGATTTAAAGAGACAGAACCACACTCTAGCATTTTCATTATTGAGCACCTGGGAGAAAGGAACGGGCAAAACTTACATATGGGAAATAGGGGTGCAAGAGAGGGTGTGACCACACAATTTTACATAAACAATTGGTTTAAATTCACAGCACTCAGCCTACTGAGGTGCCATGGGTATGTGACCACAACTTTAAAAAAAAAAATCTGTGCTGTGATGTGGATTGAAACTGTTTATGTAAATTTTGTGGTCACACTGCATGAGAAAGCTGTGACCACAAAAAGATTAATTAAAAATGAACCCAAATATACACTGTTGAAGTCAAAAATATTACATAGAAAGAACATACAGACTCCACACATATAAGTCGCTATACTTGCAAATACGCGCAGCGAGCACAGAAATATATGGTAACACACGCATTTACATGGACATGCCACAGAGATGGATTCGACACTTATTTCATACAGCACATAATTATAATAATATCAAGCGCCAGACATCATAATAATTTAAAATTATATAATGGAGTAATGTCATGTATGTGTATTATTTGAATGAAGCAAGATAGACCTGTCGTATTTGGTATTAAAGCAAGCAGATTAATGTGTAGATTCCTTTGATACTTGTTATTAAGTTGTAGGACATTGCAACAAGTAGTTATGATTAAATGTATGAAAGCTAAAATCACTTTTATTAGAACAATAGACATTCCAAACAGGTGGTGGACAGGAAATTTAGGCCAGCCCCTTTTGATGTCTTCAAGGCTGAACCTGTTTAGCATATGAACAAACCAGTGACTCATCATAAATGAGAAAGTTCCCTCCCTTAGACTAGATGTGTGCACTGCCCCAAAACTAGATAACACATTGCTGAAGAGACACACAGGAGTCTCGGTCCTTCCCTGGGTGCTGTTCGAGATGCTGTCTGCCCAGTTTCTGTATTTATTTACAGAGAGAGAAAGAGTGATATGGAGGGACGAATTTATATAAGAAAGATATGGTAATTGTATCGCTGGCCTGTAACTGTATGTATTAACTGCTTACTGTATAAATGGTAACCATGTAACTATGTGTATACTGTACATTGTGATATATTGAATACATATCCTTTTAATAACAAATATACATCAATGAGCTTTGGAACTCAGATAATGTGTGGGTATTGTTTTCTCTTATGGGATGCAGTGTTTTGCGATGTATAGCGCACATTCATGGCAAATGGTAATAAGATGTGCAGGCGTCTACAATATTTATTAGAGCGGGCATTTTAAATATTTGTTAGAAAGCAATTTGGTATTTACAAAACATACTGAAATCCACCACACTCGCCATTCCTAGGAATGGGGTACACACCAGCTATCGCCACTCCCAGGTTGGGGTGACCACATTGCTTACATAAATAAAAACAGAGAGCTCAGCACTCACTATAGTAAGCTCACGCACCTTAATACTATAATACATAAATAATGGGGTTTTGGTTCATGGATTGTACAATGCATTTAAGCTTGCAGCCCAACATCAAGCGACCCCACTTCATGTTTTATTTAAGTCATGTTGAGCCTCCATCTCTCTTGTATAAATAATATATCTATTAGGTTAAACATCAGCAATTTTTCTGATAGGTCAAAGTTAAGACAACACAGATCATATTCTGTTCCAATAAGGTATGTTCCCATAGTGGAGGATCTACATTTAACACATCTGAAAGTATGCATTATCCTAGAAATTTGGAAGCTACCATGTTTGTCTGTTGCATACTGTACAATTCCTCTAATTGTTCTTTATGCCACTAACAAGATATACTGTATGTATAATATATGTTCTACCAGATGTATTCCAATTTTTGCATTTGTTTCTGTAAAGCAGTTGTGTGTAATGTTTTGGTATCTCTTAGAAGTCAAGATCTATTGTAATGTTAAAATATGATGCATTGTATACTCCTTATTTTTAGTTATACCCCTGATGAAGTCTCATCAAGAGACGAAACACGTTGGGTAGTTCTTGCAAGAGTGATCCCCATTCTTCACAATAGAAAGTGGGGAGATGATTTTCTATCATTTAACGGATACTGTTAATTGAATGTACAATTTTATTCAATATTGTTTTTTAAAATATTCTAATTGGAATACTTGTTTTGAATTGTGTTGGCTCAGAGGAGCTAGTTTCCCAGAATAATAGGGTTCGACCGATATATGTAGGTCTGAACATATAGGCGCCATTTAACTATTGTTTCATTGAGTCTTTTGGTTCCTATTATAAGTTACCTAGTGAAAACCGCAGCCTTGAAATTCTCTCTCTCTCTCTCTCTCTCTCTCTCTCTCTCTCTCTCTATATATATATATTGACTCATATTATACCTTTTGATAAACTATTGTTGTCTCTGAGTGCCGTTTCATTTCCTGATTTCCTGGAGGTATATATATATATATATATATATATATATATATATATAGATTAAAGATGAATAATCATAGTGAATACAGTCAATAAGCAATTCAGTTTCAATAGAATCAGTGACTAACGATTGAATAGTAAAAAATTCTTATTCTTGTAATAAACGTAGTTGCAGAGTCTGTGAAAGTCTATAGGATGTATACAGATTGTGTATACAGATGTGTCCAGCCCCTTCTTACCAATGACTATTTGCAATTACGGGTCATTTGCCATGACTAGTGTACCCGGAAATGAGCGTGTGCACTACGTATGCACCTGGGATCCAAAGAATTGCATGGTGCGTACGCTCCCGTAAATGAGTCGCAATCGGGTGCGGCTAGTCGCAGTTGTGATGCATACACACGAGCGACTCATTTGTGGTAAGGATGAGGCTGGACACATCTGGAAGATCAGGCCTTCAATGATTTCATGTAGACTTTTTATATTGCTGGTTGAACTGAATTTTAATACTATATTGAATATTTTTTGAACCTTCAGGAATAAAACATAAGACGTTTCATCATACATAGACTGGAAACCCCAATTATTGCAGTACTTAAATAGAAGACTCGCCTAAAAGCAAGGACAAATTACAAGGAATTCTCAATGCTTTACCCAGTGTTGTTTTTCAATGTCCATGTGTACAAGTGCTGATATAAAGTACAGTATGTGTGTGGTTTCTCCTGCGTACGTCAATATTTTTTTAATAAACAGAATGATTTGATTTACGCATTACAAACACTGACCAGTATATTCATTCCAATATATACATTTTCAAGATTTAACATATACAGAATAAATTATTAATGTCAAAATGTCAGCTAGCTTAGATATATATCTCAAGTGTAACTCTTATTTTAATACATATCATTGATGTGTGCCCTAAAGTAGATAAAAAGTAGAGATGAGCGGGTTCGATTCTCAGAGAACCGAGCCCGGATCCAAGTCAGACTCGGGTTTTCCCACCTGACTCGGAAACCATAATGAGGCAAAACGTCATCATCCTGCTGTCGGATTCTCACGGTGTTTGGATTCCATATAAGGACCCGCGCGTCACCGCCATTTTCATTCTGGCATTGGAGAGTGTAGAGAAAGGACATGTCTCCGTTCTCTCAGTGTCCTCAGTGTCCGTGTCTTGTGCTGCATCTGTCCAGTCACAGTGGTTGTGTCCTCTGCTGCCATATGTTCAGTGCTGTCCAGTGGTGCTGTGTTGTGCTGCATCAGTTCAGTGGTGGTGTGTTGTGCTGCATCAGTCCAGTCACAGTGGTGGTATCCTCTACTGCCATATGTCCAGTGCTGCTGTATAATAGATTACTAAGTCCCTTACAGTGTTGCTGTGTTGTCCTGCATCAGATTAGTGGCAGTGTCCTGTGCATCAGTGAGTCCAGTGACCAGTCACAATGGTGTCCTCTGCTGCCATATGTCCAGTGCTGCTGTATAAATCCAATCCATTGCAGTGGTGCTGTGTTGTCCTGCATCATTCTAGTGGTGGTATCCCTTTGCTGCCGTATATGTCCAGTGGTACTGCCGTATATGTCCAGTGATCCTGCCGTATAATTCCAGTAATCCTGCCATATAATTCCAGTAAACCGGCCGTAAAAATCCATTAATCCTGCCGTATAATTCCAGTGATCCTGCCGTATAATTCCAGTAATCCTGCCGTATAATTCCAGTGATCCTGCCGTATAAATACAGTAATCCTGCCATATAATTACAGTGATCCTGCCGCATAATTACAGTGATCTTGCCTTATAATTCCAGTAATCCTGCCGTATAATTCCAGTTATCCTGCCGTATAATTCCAGTAATCCTGCCATATAATTCCAGTGATCCTGCCATATAATTACAGTGATCCTGTCGTATAATTCCATATAAATCCATAAAATTCCGTATAAATCCTGTCCAGTGGTGCTGCCATATAAATTCAGTGGTGCTGTCCTGTGCTGTATATTATTAACTCTAAATAAAGGAGTTATTAATATTTAATCCAAATAATTTTTACAGGGTTTTCCCTATGAGGTGTAGGGTTACGCTCTCCTGTGCCGCATATTGTGTTATATAACTGCAGAAAAATAATGGAGAACAAAATTTGGAGGATAAAATAGGGAAATATCAAGAACCACTTCCTCCTAGTGCTGAAGCTGCTGCCACTTGTCATGACATAGACGATAAAATGCCATCAAAGTCATTTGCCAAGGCCGATGCCCAATGTGATAGTAGAGGGCATATCCAAAAAGCCAAAGTTCAGTAAAAAGACCCAAAAAAAGAAATTTAAATGGTCTGAGGAGAAACGTAAGCTTGCCAATATGCCATTTATGACACGGAGTGGCAAGGAATTGGTAAGGCCCTGGCCTATGTTCATGACTAGTGGTTTAGCTTCACATGACGATGGAAGCCCTCATCCTCCTGCTAGAAAAATGAAAAGAGTTAAGTTTGAAAAAGCACAGAAAAGAACTGTGCGTTCTGAGATGGTATCACAAATCCCCAAGGAGAGTCCAAGTGTGTCGGCAGTTGCGATGCCTGATCTTCCCAACACTGGACAGGAAGAGGTGGCTCCTTCCACCATTTGCACGCCCCCTGCAAGTGCTGGAAAGAGCACCCACAGTCCAGTTTCTGATATTCAAAGTGAAGATATCACTGTGAAGTACACCAGGATGAGGATATGGGTGTTGCTGGCACTGAGGAGGAAGTTCACGATGAGGATTCTGATGGTGATGTGGTTTGTTTAAATGAGGCACCAGGGGAGACACCTGTTGTCCGTGGGATGAAGAAGCATATTGTGATATGTGTGTGATATGTGATATGTGTGAAATATACATCAGTGTGGACAATATACCACATGATTCAATACAATGCACCTGTGCAGTCTCAGCTAACACATCCATCTAGGGACTGGGACCTCATCACGCACCACTGGATGCCGCGCCAGATCCTGCACGCTGGGACACCATCATAGACAGGCATGGAGAAGGAGCTCCTGGAGAACAAGTGCACATCACAGAGCCACCTCCCTAGGTATTTAATTGTAAAACTTCATCAGAGGGCTGACCTGTAAGGTGCTAGGACCATTCTTATAGGGCTACAGAGCTGATTACTGTACATCTCATTTACATAAAGACAGAGCATCCTTAAACATTACAATTTGTATAGTAGTTGTTTCCATACTTAACAATCACCAGTACAGGACATACAGTATGTTATTTTTCTAAATGGAATAATAATTTAGATCTAACTTTACTTGTTTAATCTATCTATCTATGTATATCTATATATATATATATATATATATATATATTTGTCTGGGCCAGCTGTGCTGATTTTCACAGGTGCCGATTAATAGCCCATCCGGGCAGGCAGAGAAATAGCCACTCACAGTTAAACTGTTTGAAATAAATTCAGCTAGTAGACATATAAATGTAAAAACTACTTTCAAAATCTTTGGGAAATACACTTGCCAAAATCATTACGGACTCTTAGCAGGGCGCTGGCTAATAACTCCCAGCTGGGCGTTTCAACTCCTTACATCACCGCAGAGACCGTCCCTGTATAGAGGACATAAACCACAGTAAAACCACAGTAATTACATACCATCCAACATTTTACACATAAAAACCAGTACAAATTAGGAAAGAGGGAGAGTCAGAAATTTGGAGAGTCAAAAATTGGTACAAAGCCCTTTTTGGCAGGTACAGACCATAAAAAAGGTATTGTACCTGCCAAAAAGGTACAGTTGGAGGGTGAGTAATTGTTAATATTCCCAGCTGTTATTAGGGCCCCTAACTGAGCCTTTCACCTGTGACCGGAATTCCCACAAGACTGGTTTTGGCCATGTTATATCTCAAGCAGGATTGGACATTTTTATGTGTAAAAATAATATACAGTGCTATGAGAATATGGATTATTGATCCAGGAAATTGTTCAACTGTCGAAAAGCATTTTTTCCGTCTTAAGATAAAATGGTCCTTGCTACAGTATATATGGTTTTCAAGGTTGAACCTTATAACTCTTTTTTTATTATTGAAGTTTAATAATTCATACAATATATTCATATGTAACAAACATGCCATCAAAGCGCTTACACTAAATTCCAAACTGTTTCAGTTCTGTCCTTTACCCCATGATTTTCATTTAGTAGAGTGGCAGGGACACAGGTTTGCACCCAGGTAGCAAAGTATTAGTAATTTTGGATGACATATGGATATAATAGTGAATGTAGCACACAGATAATAGCATCAAGAGCTCAGGATTGCACTTGGGTAGAGGAGAGTCATGGAATTATAGATTGAATAGTAGTGGGAATTCAGGGATGAATTTGAGTGGCAGGAATTAAAATTTTAACTTGGATAGCAGAGTGTCTTGGAACTAAGGATTGCACTAAGGTAGTAGCAGGAACTCAGAACTGTATTTTTGTAGCTGAGTGGAGAGAATTTATGATTGCACTCGGGTAGCAGAGTGTCAGGAATTATTTTTTTCACCAAGGTTGCAGAATGGCAAGAAATTAATAATGAATCTTTGGTATCAAACTATATTAGTGCTTTCATTTTTCTTTTACGATACTGAATGTGTATTATAGAATATGTGCTCTTTGCTTCAATGTATTTATTTGTATGTGTATATTTTTCCAATATACTGCAATATGCACCTTTTCATGAAGATATTCAGTTTTAGACATATTTCACATTCTAGAAAATTGCCCTCATTTGGTTTATTAATTTATTATGTTTAGCAAGGCACATAACAATCCAGATTTATACAGCTATATGGAAAATATATTGTATCTTTACATTTAGTGAGTGGTCACTCCTGTACATTATAATTTGTTATATATGTATATATCATAATTATTGTCTTGCAGATTAGTGACAGAATCTCATGGAGAACCACACTTCTACTATAGAATTCCACATTTTGCCATTTTACATGGAAGCCGGTGATGACCCCCTTATTTTCAGTATTTTTTTATTAGTATTTTTGTTTGGAGTCCTGGTGAATGCTGCTATAATGACAGTTATATGTTTGGATTCACGTTTACACTCCCCCATGTATCTATTCCTCTGCAACTTGTCCTTTGTAGATCTGTGTTACACAACAATAACTGTCCCCAAACTTCTGGACATGTTGCGATCTGGGAATAACAGAGTTTCCTACACACAGTGTATGACTCAGGTATACTTTTTTTTTGTAGCTGCCAGCTCTGAGCTTATACTATTATTTGTGATGGGGTACGACCGATACATTGCAATCTGTCATCCCTTACACTACAACCAGATACTCAGCAAGGAGATCTGTATCCTGCTTGTAACAATGATCTGGCTATATGCATGTTTAAATGCAATGTTTTGTGTATTATGTGTTCTTAAAATGTCCTTCTGTCATTCTGTCACCATCCATCAGTTCTTCTGTGATGTTAAAGCTCTGATTAATATCGTCTGTTCTGGATTGAACATGTTACATATTTTCTTGTATGTTAACATAGTGTTACTTGGTCTTTGTCCGTTCCTCATCAATGTGATGTCATACAAAAAAATTCTCAGTGTTATATTGCACATTAAATCAATGGATGGAAGAAGAAAAGCTTTCTCCACCTGCTCATCCCACTTCACCGTCATGACCATCTACTATGTTAACGGCATGTGCGTATACTTGATGCCACCATCAGAAAAACACAATGTTCCAGAACAGGTTATGACTGTGCTGTATACAACAGTGGTCCCCATGGTAAATCCTCTTGTATACAGTCTACGCAATAATGAAATCAGGAGAGCTCTACAGAGGTTAGTGGCATTGCTGGTAACCCCTTATTTGCCGAATACTTAGCCTCTATCCAATATCCATGTACTCTACATAAATTAAATTGTGTTTTGGCATCTCCTGGTCGATGGCTGGTTCATGCAAAACAGAACTGCCCAATGGGCAGGAAAGAATGCTATCTGAGCTGTAGCCATAATATATCTGGTTTCAGAGGCTACTAGGTATGTATAAATCTACAAAGTGTGTTGCTGTAATGTAAGCATTGAACTGCTGAATAAACACCATAATAATGATCCACAATGATGGAGAATATTATGTACCAACTGAACATATAAGATTACACATCAGTTTGAGGTTGAAATCACCCACTTGCCCAGCTCTCAGCTTGAAGCAAAACATTTCCTCCTAGAGGGAGCACCACTGCCTGTTACAAAAATTCCCACTCAGTTACAGTATGTACAATTATCTGCATATGCCTACAGTAACATGCTTCTGATCAATGTCACCTGCAGATTGAATATTGTGAACAGTATGCCATCTTGCTTTCAACACCAGTGCAGGGTTTGCTTAATCACTGATAATTTAGGTGCATAGACAATCGGCAATTGCTGCTCTACTCCATAGTATCTCAAGAATTGTCCACCTCTACGTTAAAGTATTCAGCACTATTATCCGATCTCAGAACTTTGAGTCTTTAGTTTGTTTGAGTTGCTACAAGTCTCTTGTAGACAGTAATTTTCTTTGTCACTTGCGATTTTTTTTTTTAATGCAGTACATGTGTGTCATTCTTATACAGTCACCTACAAATTACACAAAGTGTCTGTATCAACTACCAAACTTCTACTGGACCACACACATATGAATGCACTATTTCAAGTGGTGCTGTAGCTCTACTTGTTGACTTTCGAATGACTGACTACTATGGTTCCAACATATGTACCTTTCACACACTGGTTCCTCTACATTTCTCACTGACATTCCTTTGACTATCCTGTTCTGTAGCTTTTGAACACTGTTATATCCAAGGTGATTCAATCTTCTATACTAAAGTTCCAATGACTATGACACACATGTCATCAGTTCATAGCAGTGCTGGGTAGCAAGGACATACAATTGCTGCCACCGTGTGGCTGTAGTGATAACTGTCTTACTTCAGTTGTTCAAAATGCACTTTCCATTGGTAAAATTAACTCTGTGGCCTCTCTGTTCTAGGACCGTGAATACTATAAGATTTGTTCCCATCTTTGGTACACAAAATACATTTTGTATTTTTGTGACTTTTGTTCATTATCCATTTCTCAAGTGTACTTTAACTGCCTCAATGTTTGTGGCTGTCAATGTTTGATTGCAATTTTTTTGCTTGTGATAGGATCACACTCAGTTACCTTGGTGAGCCATAAAAAATGCACTTTTTGTGAATTTTGTTTGTCCTTCCTATGGGCGGGTTAAACAAAATCTTTGTTAGTGCCAGCTATTGGGGGTATTTAAATTATCTCATGGTGATTAATTATCCATGGTAATTTTCTGCAACTAATCAAATTCCCCTTTAACTTAAACTTTCTGAATTTATCACTCTGTGCTTGTAACGCAGTTTTCTCAGCATTTGTTTCACATCTATGTCGACTTTGCAGCATTTACCTCTAATACCACAACTAAGTAATCAAACTCTGGTGATAGATTTTGTAACAATGCTGTTGCTGTTTCTTCATCATCTATTTGTTCACCAACAGACATTTACTGCTGAAAGACATACATCATCATGTCTATATAATCACTCATACTGCATTCATGTAACTTTGTATTATACATTCAACACCATACTGGCTTTTCCTGACACCTACATCCTAATATACCTCTTGCAATGCTGTCTACATGTCTCTAGTTGACATTGTAACATAAATTTTAGAGAATTCATGTTGGTCCACACTCAAAACTATGGTATATATGGCTCTCTCTGCATCATCTGGGCTTGGACTGTAAGCAGGATATACTGTTACTTTCCTGTTTTCGTAATTGCATTTCCAGAGAAAACTTCTATGTAGAATAGTTTTCTGCACCTTTTATTTTACTGAAAGCCATAGGTGTAATTCCTATATGTATATTCCTTACATTATTATCTAGTATCTTTTGTACTTTAAAATGTGTTTACTGTGACACACTTTAGTTTAAACACACTGTACATGTTTTATTCTGTGCTGCTAGAACTGTCTGGGGTTTACATGTGGGCAATATTGCACCTCACCACTTATCTGGTGCTTGTAATAAACTCAAAAATGTATTCTCTGAGCAAAATGGGTGCCTTTTTCCCCCTTGTGTATTTGAGTGATTTTTTATAACTGAGCATTATGGGTACCCTTTTTTCCACTTTTGTCTGGGTGCCTGTTACAACTGTGTGCCCTGGGCCCATAGTCTGTGTGTACAGTGGTGGTTTGGCAAAGTAATGTACACACCAATTAAATTTATACTTGACCCAAATACAAGTCCAGCAGTGTAACAAAGTAGTTTTGTTTATTAAATAAGTGATGGTACAGCCATATGCACTATTACACTGGTTTATGGCATGAAGTGGAGCAAAGTTCTGACAGCTTACCAGCCACAACAGTGTGTGCAGTAACTCATATATAGTGTCAAGATTATTCCACGCAAGCATCATCCCTAGAGGAGCTATACTGGAGACTGAGCAGTAGCGCTGTCCTGATCTAATAGTTTATATATGTTTTAATACATATGAAGGCTTTGGTCCCTAATTCCTGTTTGTCTTATATTCTTTTAAAATAATTAAATACTTGACATTTGTATATTTGCCTGCTGCAGTCATATTTTATTGAAGCCTTATGTTGTCTTAACAAATATGGCGCTATGTTTTACTGCAACCAAATGGCACCAACAATAGCAATACATGCTCTGCATTAAGATGCATTAAGGTGATGTTAGACACTCTTATAATAATGTGACCCCTAGTTTACTATTAGGACAACAAAAAAATGGTGCTAGATACTTGGTCTATAAATCACATTATTCACATAATTGTACATAAAACAGGTTTCTAGTGGTGAATTAAGTTCCAGAAAGATATTCACCATTCAGTCTTTGTAAATGTTTTGTCCATCCACTATCTGTACATCCTCTGCGTCCACAGAAAACCTCTGTGAATCTTCTCCTAAGGACCAAGGATGGAATATGTCTTCATAAACTGAATTGGGATATCAATTAACAGACATCATATTATTGTCTGTCAAAGATGATCACAGTCTAGAACATATGACAGTCATAGTGGGCCTATCAATAGTCCTGGTTCCCCCCAAAAAGTAGAAAAGACAGCATGAAGTCTACAGATATGGGTAATAATGATGATCCACCACATTTAAGTGCTCCAATAAATGTGATATAAAATTGGGATCATGTTGCTTTGGTGATCTGCTTACTATACATATTCTTGAACTCTGGTATGTAGCAGTTTCTTTTTCTTGCTTCTTCCTTCTCCTTCCCTTGCATGCAGCTTCCCTCTACTTCAGTAGCTCTTATAAAATATATTTAGATACACACTAGGTGTCATAAATTTCATTTGACCAAATTGCAATTGTTAGAAACTTTTGCGCTATATTATAAATTTATATGATATGGCTGACGAAAATAACAGACTCCTATTGAATTAAAAATATTTAATAATATATGAATAATCACAAATCATAAAACAAGACCGGTCTTAGTAGTTTAAACATCTAAGATGACAAGTATATATACTTTCCAATAAAAGGAGGTGGACTTAAGCATATTCTGTGCACAGAGGTGTAAAAACTAGCTCTATAGCTAAAAGACTTGATTTACAAAGTCAAAAAAATAGATCAAGTGTAGCTGCTGCTAGAACCCGTATAATAGATGTTTCCAATAGACAGTCACTTTGTATCAAAGTTCCTTTGAATGTAATTATCCAACATAGGTAAGTAAAATGAATGAGAGCCGTTTTCAACCGGAATCTTACGTGAGGTGTGAGCAAGTAGTATCAGCAGGAGTACATCCCGACGTCCACCACACTGGCTTCTAGCTGCGGGGAAAACGGCACCTGCACTGGCGCCTGCTACAACCTGTCCTGCTCGGTCTGAATGCTCCACAGGTCTCCACCTCTACGTGCCGTTTGCGGGCACCGGTGAGCGGCTCCTCTCCACTCAAGAATAAACAACTAGAAATTCTTTGAGGAAGCCCCTGTGGGAGGAGCGAAACACGTCAGAAGCTGAACTGTTGGACCCCAGCTGGAGTTAGACCCGTAGTACATACCGGCCGCAGCATTCATCTGCTGGTTGTTTATTCTTGAGTGGAGAGGAGCTCATTAACTCTTTGCAGCTGATTGTTATTATATCCAAAAGGGTTTTTTATAGCATTTGATATTAGCGCCTGATAATAAAAAAGTTTTTTTTTATTTGACCAAATTGGTCATACATAAACAGGAAACATAGAAAAATAAAGAGTTTGTCTCCTAACAGAAACGGGTGAATTGGGCAACACATAAAGGGAACAATGATGAAACCTGTGTATAGCTTCCCAAATGTTGTCACATGGATGTGTCCAAAGTAGGTAAAGCCCCCTTCCAACTGCCTCAACATGTTGCAACTTAATGCTATTAATTTTCATGGTAAGTTGGAGTATTTTATATATTTACTAGCTGAATACCCGTGCTTCGCTACGGAATGTCAAATATAATCACCAAGATTGTATTGTGAGAGAATCTGTAGGCTCTGTGTCTTATTTTCACAATGGGATACACCTAAAGTTAACTGGCACTGAGGAGAATAATCCGCCTCCTTCTCTGCCCCACCACGCCTCTGATGCTGCCCTGCTCAGTTCTGTGAATGATGGGATGACAGGCCAAGCTCCGCCCACTGTATGTTAAATATGTAAGGTCTCCTTGCTTAGCTTCTCACTCTCCTTATAGCACATCGCTATTCATCTCAGCGACCCCGACAACTATGGATTTTTTGTAGTCAGACCCTTCCCACCCCCACCCCTAGGGGTGTTAGGGGTGTCTTAACCCCACCGCATTTTTTTTCCAGATTGTACAGTAAGTTTTATGTGTACCAAGTTTGGTGTAAATTGCTCCAGGCATTCCAGAGTTATGCCCAAAAATGATGGCTTTTTACTTCTCACCCCCTTGAAACACCCACGCCTAGGGGTGCTAGGGGTGTCTTACCCCACAGTATTTGTTTCCAGGTTGTAAGTCATATGTGTACCATGTTTGGTGTAAATTGCTCCAGGCATTCCAGAGTTATGCTGGAACATACACACATATACATATACATCCATAAGTTTTTATAGATATAGATCGATAGATAGATAGACAGACAGGCAGACAGGCAGACAGGCAGACAGACAGACAGACAGACAGACAGACAGACAGACAGACAGACAGACAGATAGATAGATAGATAGATAGATAGATAGATAGATAGATAGATAGATAGATAGATAGACAGATAGAGTGTGTGTATGTGTATGTATATATATATATATATATATACACACACACACACACACACACACACACACACACACACACACATATACACTATATATATATTGAGAGTAGATCAGGAAAGGAGTTTCCTGGGGTAAATGGGCAACTCCAAACACACAGCAGTCAGGAAAACAGAACACCAATATTTAACTTTCTGCTTTAATAAATAAGAGGATGTTCTTCATCCTCTTTGTTCTGGGACAGGACCACACATATTCTTACATCTGATACATCAGTTTGCACCAAAAAATCCCTTTTAGAAAATCAGGCATCAATCAGACCTGAAGGGGTACCCAATGCTTCAGTATTCCATTTAACCATAACTTTGTTTTCCCTTGGTAAGGTCTGCCAGTGGGACTGCAATGGTGGCAAAATTTGGTGCAAACCTTCTATAATACCCTGTGATTCCTATGAACACTCTCACCTGCTTCTTAATTAGGGGTCATTGGCAGTTTTGTATTGCCTCAATTTTTTTAATTTGGGTCTTTATCAAACCTCTGCCACTGGTGTATCCAAGGTACTACTGCCATCACAAGATTTTTTTTAATTGGCTGTCAATCCTGCCTTACGGATGGAGTGCAATACTACCTGTACTCTGTGTAAGTGAGACAGCCAATCAGGACTATATATAGGATTACATCATCTAAATAAGCAGCAGCATACTGTCTATGGGGCCTTAGAATTCTATCCATCATTCTTGGAAAGGTAACCCAAATTGCAACATCTTGCATTGGAACAACCCTTTTGGTGTAGAAAAAGACGTCTTTTCTTTGGCATTCTTGGTGAATGGAACTGTCAATACCCTTTGGTTGAGTCTTATATGAAATATATGTGGGAATGGGGAAGTGTATATAGCTCTGCACAAGTTAAATACAAAATATAATTCACTAAAGATAACCCCAATTAATAACCATCAAAGAGTATGTATGTACCAATTGGCTATTGGGGTGCCACCAGAGACAAAAATGATGAACAATAGGAAAAGAAAGAATTTCTCTTTGTTAGCGCACTAGAGTATATTTAAAATATAACGTTTATTGTATTCATTAAAAACGTCCAACCATGAAATGAAGACAAAAAATTAGACATATATACAGTACATATTATACACTCAGTGAACAAGGTGTTTAAAGTGATAATAAAAACAAGGCTCGCTACCTGTCTGCTGTGTTTATTCAACATTGGTTTATATATCTCAGTGTGGATAGAGATATAATTATGTCTGTGTATTAGGGCAAAACAGGGATGTGCATTGGTAAGTATTTATATTTATATCATCAAGCTGGGAAAATCGGCCACCCATGGATAATTGTGGTTGTGTTGTTTTCTACATATACCGGTCGACGGAAGGGGGGGACAAATACATTGTCCTTATTACACCTTGAATATCAGTTTAATTAACCAATCTCATGACGGTAAGTATATTATATCAAACTGATATCAATATGTATAAACAGTGATCATCACTGATCATAGCTATTGTGATCACAAATGATGTAGTCAATAATTGTAGCATAAGGTATATATATTTTTTAATCATAAATGTCATTACCTGATACCTCCACAATGGGCTACTGTGGTTGCCATAAATCCCCACACCAAGGTAATATGGTAGGGGCTACACCTTTCATAGAGAGTCTCTCATATACAAGTGCTTATATTATAAGTGGAAATTCCTGAGTATTAAATGAGTGGTGTGTTATCTGTATCACTACAATACACTCAGTTTGTTCAAATTGAACTATTAGATATTGTCTGTTGCATCCACTAAATCAAGTACATTTAGTTACTTGCTAGTATCAACTATACTGATACTGGCAAGTAGCTAAACGTACTTGATATATTAACCAATGTTGAATAAACACAGCAGACAGCTAGCGAGCCTTGTTTTTATTATCACTTTAAACACCTTATTCACTGAGTGTATTATATGTATGTATGTATGTCTAATTTTTTGCCTTTATTTCGTGGTTGGACATTTTTGATTAATACAATAAACGTTATATTTTAAATATTCTCTTGTGTGCCAACAAAGAGACATTCTTTCTCTCTTTTCCTAGTGAGTCTAGATTTGTTAAGTACCTTGCTGTTCCTAATCTTTCAATAAGCTCATCCACCGGAGACATTGGGTATGCATTGAACTCTGACACATTTTTCAACATACGGAAATCATTGCAGAAGCTCAAACTCCCATCTGGCTTTGAAATAAGCACAATGGGACTTGACCACTCACTATATGATTCTTTAATTAACCCTAACTTCAATATTTTTTTTCCTCTAGACACTGATTCGCATTGGGCTTTTGGTATTCTATAGGGCTTTAGGTTAACCTTAAACCTTGGGTCAGTTATAATGTCATGTTTAATGACTGTAGTTTTACCCATTATGTTTGAAAACAAAACTTTTTTCCTTCTGAGCAATTCTTTAGGCTCCTGTTATTGATCAGTTGAGAGAGCTTTAGCTATTGTTACTTTTGGAACCAAATGCACTGGGTTTATTGGAAGGACTGGGATGGCTGACATACAGTAGCCACTCTATCTTTCCAAGGCTTTCTAAGTTTTACATGGTAAATTTGTTCTGGCTTTATTTTTCCATGTTGGTACACTTTAACCTCCCCAACTTTTTCTAAGTTCTCAAAGGGTCTATCCACTTAGTCAAAAGTTTACTTTCTACTGTGGGAACCAAAACAAATACTCTGTCCCCAGGAGAAAAGATGCATAACTGGGCATTGCGATTACACACTCGCTACTGGGCCTGTTCCAAGTGCTCTCTCACTATCGGCAACCATGCAGCAATCCTTTCCTGCATCTGAGAAACATGCTCAATAACAGTTTTATAAGTGCTGGATTTCCCCTCCCACGTCTCTTTGGTAATGTCCAGTAATCTCCATGAGTGTCTCCTGTACAACAAATAAAAAGGTGAAAACCCTGTTGAGGATTGGGGAAACTCTCTTATGGCCACCAATAAATAAGGTAATAAATAATCCCAATCTCTTACATCTTTATCCACCACTGTCTTTACCATGTATTTTCAAGTTTTGTTAAACCTGTCCACTAACCCATCAGTCTGGGGGTGATACACGGAGGTTCTAAACTGAGTACTTTTAAACAGGTGGCATAATTCTTTCATGATTTTTTATATAAATTGGGTACCCTGGTGAGTCAGAATTTCCCAACCTGCTAAAGACATGTAATTGTTCTCTAGCAATGGTCTTTTTGACATATTGAATGTTTCCTGGTTTCTCATAGCACAATCCATTATCACCAAAATATATTGATGGCCCCAGTCAGATTACTGTATATTAGAGATCCAACCAAATCCATAGCTGTGCTTTCAAACTGAACCTCAACAATAGGTAATGGGACAAGCAACTTTTTAAAATGTGGCCTTGGCGCATGATGCTGACATTCAGAGCATGATGCACAATACTCAGATACTGTAACCTCTTTATGGACCCCGTGCCAGAAAAACCTCTGTATCTTAGTGTTTTTTCCTACCCCTAGGTGACCTGCAGTTATGTGACCATGAGCTAGATCTAATACTATTTTTCTACATGCCTTGGGGACTATCAATTATCTTCCCTTTTCTTAGTCACTTGATACAAAAAATACTGACGTACTGCCAGGTGAGGATATAACAATAAACTATCAGGGTCTACGGGACTTCCATCAATCACTTTTACATTATATCTAGTTTTTACCATAGTAGAGTTATTTAACTGCTATAAGGCAAAGATCTCTATTCTGACTTCAAGGTCAGGCAGACGATCAACTGGTTCAGCATCATTTTCTATTTCAGTAGGAGGTATATCATTGTGTGCCCCATTACTGTTCTCATCATTCTCTGGCTCCTCAATCATGCTACAAAAAGGGCACATTTCAGACTCAGAATGCAATCTCACTGCCCAGCTTGTCTCTACTATGCCCAGAACCAGAGATATCAGCAATCTCCCACCATCTGTGCAGTAAAGGAGTAATTAGCAGAAATTATTGCTCCAGGTCCTACATGCTGAGCGGAAGATATAACACCCCCTACCGCCAGTGGGACATCAAAGATGCCACTGACAGCACCCCCTACCATTGGAGGATGGCTAGGGGCCTCAGTGCATTGCTTTGTCCAGTAGCCTACACTGCTATTAAGACCGTCCTGCATAATTGTTGATAACTGTTGATATAGAAATGTGGAACTACAGCACTTGGAATATTCAGTTTCTCATGCATATTTTTCTCAGTATTGCACTGTGGCCATTATCTTACATCAAGGTACACAATTTACCAATGAACAGTGTTGGACTGGGGAATGAAGGGGCTTACCAGGGAAATGCAAATGTGGGGGCCCACTAAGGGGCATTACCATATGCTGGAAAGGGTGTGGCCATGTGACCGGATAGGAGTGGCCAGCCATTATATGCACCATCTAGCATTGTATATAAAGAAAAAGAGCTCTAACTCGCTGCCCACTTCATGCTGTTGTGTATGTGCTTGGGTTACATCAGGAGAGAGCAGCAGTTTATGCGCCTGGGATATACCGGAAGAGAACAGTAGTATATGTACCTGAGTTACATCAGGAGACAACAGTAGTATATGCTCCTGGGTTACACCAGGAGAGAACAGTAGTATATGCGCCTGGGTTACACCAGGAGAGAGCAGTAGTATATGTGCCTGGGTTACACCGGAAGAAAACAGTAGATACACATAAAGACCCCAGTGTAGTGCCAGATACACATAATGACCCCAGCAGTGCCAGATACACATATCGCCTCAATAGTGCCAGATACACATACGCCCCCAGTAGTGCAGTGCCAGATACACATATGACCCCAGCAGAGCAAGATACACATATGCCCCAGCTGTACCAGATACTCATATGCCCCCACTGTACCAGTTACATATACTGCTCCTAGTAGAGTGACAGATATACATATGCATCCACAGTGCTGCTCACAGCTGCCACCCGGGCTCTGCTGCTGCTCCTGTGTCTGAGGGCCGGGGAGGAGAGTGTAGCACGCCTCTCCTGTCCCTCAGTCCGACTCTGGCTTCATAACACTGGCAAACAGCATAGACAGTTCTAACAAAGATTACACTACTGTTATTCTAATCTTCCCTATGTAAAACATAGTGTGGTAGGTAGCACTAGCAAGACCCACACTACCATTAGGCAAACTGAGGCTGGATACTTAAAGAATCAACATTTCTGGGGCAACTAATACACTGATCAGTGAAAGTATACCACTTGCTTAATGTTTTCATTTTGCTTTGCGGCACCCAATGTTGGTATATGGCGGTGATCTGACCTCCCGGGAGGTGCAGCGGCTATGGGCGCTCCAGGTGACACCCCTGGAAGCAGTGAGGCTGCAGAGCGGGGATGCAGTGTCAGGAGCGCTCTGCTAGTGGAAGACAGAGACCTGATGCTGCTGGGGATGAAGGAGCAGCCGTATTGGGGACTCCCTCCTATGTGCAAGGGCCGGGCAGCTGACGGGACTGGGGAGAGTGTAGCTGCAGGTATGCCATGCACAGAGTTCTCTGCTGCCCCTGCTCTCCACCAGCAATCAGTGACGTGCGGTGGGCTGCACGTCCCTGCCAGCAATGCCATAATTGCTTATAGTCACTGAATCCGCCACCGCTACCCAGGATCTGTGGCTGCTCCCACTGCTCCTGCTTTTTCTGAGGGCCAGGGAGGAGAGCGTATGCCATGCACAGAGTCCTCTGCTGCCCTGGCTCTCCAGCAGCAATGCCATTACACTTGCTTACCGTCACCGCAACTGCCTGGGTTGTGCGGCCGCTCCCGCTGCTGCTCTGTCTGAGGGCTAGGGAGGAGAGCGCAGCGCGCCTCTCCTGCCCCTCTGGTAGGTCCTGCCCTCACACAAAAGAGGGCATGGCTACGAACCAGTGGGGCCTACCGGTGATCTCACCGGCTCCTCGGTGGCCCAGTCCGAGCCTGCCAGTGAAAAAGGAATAACCACTGTCACTTGTGATACTAATGGTTGGAATGCTTTTGAAACTGCATACAGATTATCCAATGAGCCTTTTTTTCACTGTTCTTAATGTTCTCAGTTCGAAAGGTTTGAACTAGTGATGTGCACCGGAAATTTTTCGGGTTTTGTGTTTTGGTTTTGGATTCGGTTCCACGGCCATGTTTTGGATTCGAACGCGTTTTTGCAAAACCTCCCTGAAATTTTTTTGTCGGATTCGGGTTGTGTTTTGGATTTGGGTGTTTTTTTACAAAAAACCCTCAAAAACAGCTAAAATCATAGAATTTGGGGGTAATTTTGATCCCATAGTATTATTAACCTCAATAACCATAATTTCCACTCATTTCCAGTCTATTCTGAACACCTCACAATATTATTTTTAGTCCTAAAATTTGCACCGAGGTCGCTGGATGACTAAGCTAAGCGACCCAAGTGGCCGACACAAACACCTGGCCCATCTAGGAGTGGCACTGCAGTGTCAGACAGGATGGCACTTCAAAAAGATAGTCCCCAAACAGCACATGATGCAAAGAAAAAAAGAGGGGCAATGAGGTAGCTGTGTGACTAAGCTAAGCGACCCAAGTGGCCGACACAAACACCTGGCCCATCTAGGAGTGGCACTGCAGTGTCAGACAGGATGGCACTTCAAAAAAATAGTCCCCAAACAGCACATGAAGCAAAGAAAAAAAGAGGCGCAATGAGGTAGCTGTGTGACTAAGCTAAGCGACCCAAGTGGCCGACACAAACACCTGGCCCATCTAGAAGTGGCACTGCAGTGTCAGACAGGATGGCACTTCAAAAAAATAGTCCCCAAACAGCACATGAAGCAAAGAAAAAAAGAGGCGCAATGAGGTAGCTGTGTGACTAAGCTAAGCGACCCAAGTGGCCGACACAAACACCTGGCCCATCTAGGAGTGGCACTGCAGTGTCAGACAGGATGGCACTTCAAAAAAATAGTCCCCAAACAGCACATGATGCAAAGAAAAAAAGAGGCGCAATGAGGTAGCTGTGTGACTAAGCTAAGCGACCCTAGTGGCCGACACAAACACCTGGCCCATCTAGGAGTGGCACTGCAGTGTCAGACAGGATGGTACTTCAAAAAAATAGTCCCCAAACAGCACATGATGCAAAGAAAAAAAGAGGCTCAATGAGGTAGCTGTGTGACTAAGCTAAGCGACCCAAGTGGCCGACACGAACACCTGGCCCATCTAGGAGTGGCACTGCAGTTTTCTAGCGAGAGGATGAGTGCTTCCATCCTCATGTGAAGCTGAACCACTGGCCATGAACATAGGCCAAGGCCTCAGCCGTTCCTTGCCACTCCGTGTCATAAATGACATATTGGCAAGTTTACGCTTCTCCTCAGATGCTTTTAATTTAGATTTTTGGGTCATTTTACTGAACTTTTGTTTTTTGGATTTTACATGCTCTCTACTATGACATTGGGCATCGGCCTTGGCAGACGACGTTGATGGAATTTCATCGTCTCGGCCATGACTAGTGGCAGCAGCTTCAGCACGAGGTGGAAGTGGATCTTGATCTTTCCCTATTTTACCCTCCACATTTTTGTTCTCCATTTTTTAATGTGTGGAATTATATGCCAGTATCAATAGCAATGGCCTACTACTATATATACTGCGCACAACTGAAATGCACCACAGGTATGGATGGATAGTATACTTGATGACACAGAGGTAGGTAGAGCAGTGGCCTACTGTACCGTACTGCTATATATTATATACTGGTGGTCAGCAAACTGTGCAAAACTGAAATGCACCACAGATATGGATGGATAGTATACTTGACGACACAGAGGTAGGTAGAGCAGTGGCCTTCTGTACCGTACTGCTATATATTATATACTGGTGGTCAGCAAACTGTGCAAAACTGAAATGCACCACAGGTATGGATGGATAATATACTTGACGACACAGAGGTAGGTAGAGCAGTGGCCTTCTGTACCGTACTGCTATATATTATATACTGGTGGTCAGCAAACTGTGCAAAACTGAAATGCACCACAGGTATGGATGGATAGTATACTTGACGACACAGAGGTAGGTAGAGCAGTGGCCTACTGTACCGTACTGCTATATATTATATACTGGTGGTCAGCAAACTGTGCAAAACTGAAATGCACCACAGGTATGGATGGATGGTATACTTGATGACACAGAGGTAGGTAGAGCAGTGGCCTACTGTACCGTACTGCTATATATTATATACTGGTGGTCAGCAAAATTATGAACTGTACTCCTACTATATACTACAATGCAGCACAGATATGGAGCATTTTTCAGGCAGAGAACGTATAATACTGGTGGTCACTGGTCACTGGTCAGCAAAACTCTGCACTGTACTTCTCCTATATAATACTGGTGGTCCTCAGTCCCCACAATAAAGCAGTGTGAGCACAGATATATGCAGCACACTGAGCACAGATATGGAGCTTTTTTCAGGCAGAGAACGTATAATACTGGTGGTCACTGGTCAGCAAAACTCTGCACTGTACTCCTCCTATATAATACTACTGGTCCCCAGTCCACACAATAAAGCAGTGTGAGCACAGATATATGCAGCACACTGAGCACAGATATGGAGCGTTTTTCAGGCAGAGAACGTATAATACTGGTGTTCACTGGTCAGCAAAACTCTGCACTGTACTCCTCTTATATAATACTGCTGGTCCCTAGTCCCCACAATAAAGCAGTGTGAGTACAGATATATGAAGCACACTGAGCACAGATATGGAGCGTTTTTCAGGCAGAGAACGTATAATACTGGTGGTCACTGGTCAGCAAAACTCTGCACTGTACTCCTCCTATATAATACTGCTGGTCCCCAGTCCCCACAATAAAGCAGTGTGAGCACAGATATATGCAGCACACTGAGCACAGATATGGAGCATTTTTCAGGCAGAGAACGTATAATACTGGTGGTCACTGGTCAGCAAAACTCTGCACTGTACTCCTCCTATATAATACTGGTGGTCCCCAGTACCCACAATAAAGCAGTGTGAGCACAGATATATGCAGCACACTGAGCACAGATATGGAGCGTTTTTCAGGCAGAGAACGTATAATACTGGTGGTCACTGGTCAGCAAAACTCTGCACTGTACTCCTCCTATATAATACTGCTGGTCCCCAGTACCCACAATAAAGCAGTGTGAGCACAGATATATGCAGCACACTGAGCACAGATATGGAGCGTTTTTCAGGCAGAGAACGTATAATACTGGTGGTCACTGGTCAGCAAAACTCTGCTCTGTACTCCTACTATATAATACTGCTGGTCCCCACAATAAAGCAGTGTGAGCACAGATATATGCAGCACACTGAGCACAGATATGGAGCATTTTTCAGGCAGAGAACTTATAATACTGGTGGTCACTGGTCAGCAAAACTGTGCACTGTACTCCTCCTATATAATACTGCTGGTCCCCAGTCCCCACAATAAAGCAGTGAGCACAGATACTTGCAGCCACCTAAATAAAACTGAGAGGACGCCAGCCACGTCCTATCACTATCATTTACAATGCACGAGTGAAAAAATGGTGGCAACGCGCGGCTCCTTATATAGAATCCGAATCTCGCGAGAATCCGACAGCGGGATGATGACGTTCGGGCGCGCTCGGGTTAACCGAGCAAGGCGGGAAGATTCGAATCTGCCTCGGAACCGTGTAAAATGGGTGAAGTTCGAGGGGGTTCGGATTCCGACGAACCGAACCCGCTCATCACTAGTTTGAACACACCTTAATTGATTTGAATATACTACACTACATACTTATCTTTCCCTGGAGATACATCTACTGTAGATAAGAATATCAGAAAAGTCCACAACATTGATTTTCGATGAGATACTGATTTATCGCTTTCTGGTATTCACATATGGATTTCCATTCAGAATATTTGTTTTTTAAACCCTTTATTGCACTGTGTTTGGTTAGACAGCTTTATTTTTGCACTGCAATTTAGATTTCAGTTTGGACACACCCCACCCAAATCTAAATCTCTCTGCACATGTTACATCTACCCCACCTGCAGTGCAACATGGTTTTGCGCAGTTGCTTGTTTTTTTGGTTTGCTTCCACATCTTAAAAGTCCCCATTGTCTTAAAAACGTGTACATAATGGAACATGCAGTGTAACCTGAAACTCATCTGACTATGAAGGATTACGGAAAATTTTACCATTTTGCCAAAGTGACTGTACACTCACATTACTGTATTTCACAACCTGCTTTGCATCTTCACGCCTAACTTATATTAAACATATGGAGACAGGCTTATTGAGCGTGGCTGCATCGCAGGCAGGGGCGATCAGCGTGCCTATGCGTGCCTGCACCTCGGCACGCCACTGAGCGCACAGAGACGCTCCCATTTACTTTGAATGGGGTGCATGTGCGTCTACGATGTACGTGCACCCCGTTTGTTCCCGGCGGTCCGACTCACCAGGCGCGCCCAGGCACAGACGGAGCCACGATTAGCATGGCTCCATCTGTAGGTGTGCTGCAACAAATTTGTTGCTGTCATTCTTGCAGAACCCAAGTGGTTAAAAGTGGAACTGCAAGTACTTGGGGAAAATCTGGTACAATGCAGCATGTGAGAAAGTATGGCTGTGTTTGGTACGAAATCCCAGCAGTCAGTATCCCAACGGTCAGGATGCCAACAGTGGCATCCCAACAGTCACAATCGCAATGGATCCTGGTAAGTATTAAAACCCTACCCCTAACCCAACCCTCCCACAGCCTAACCCTAACTGCCCCCCAACACAAACACACAAAGCCTAACCCTAATGTTCAACACCCCTGCAACCTAACCCCAACCCTGCCCCTAGTGCCTAACCCCCTGTACTTACTGACGGGATCCACTGGGATTCTGCTGTTGGTAGTCTGACTGTCAGGATCGTGTTCGCATCCCATATGACTAAGGGAGCCATATATGCTTAGGGACGTGTACAGTTCAGCACTTTGTCTGAAACAAATCTGCTCCTTAAGTAACTGCTAACAATAAGGAGACTTCAAGGCTGAGTTCATGTCAAGTGTGAAATTGACTGTATATTACCTTTTTCAAATACGTTGGTTTATGTTTGCATAAATATGTATATTATTAACTTAGTGTGGGCTACTTACACCTATTTACAGCACTAAATGTAGATGCTGAATAAATACCGTACAGTGTCAGCAGATGTATAAGTTTCATGTCCACTCATGGCTGTGATGCTCTCAATTATAAATCAACTCCATCAATCCCTGCTTTTATATATATATATATATATATATATATATATTCCCACAAAAACAAATATAATTTGTGCAGCTCCATGGCATAGTTACTGTAAGTGTATTGTACTGGCAGATGGAAACCTTAAAAGCCATCATGCTTGGACTTCCGCAATTTCCTGAAAACAGTTTCCCCTAAGGAGCATTCTACACCCTCTCCTGTGCTGAATCCTTCTTCTCCAGCACAAATGGTACAGGCGCTGATGGCAATTGATCTACTGTATCTGGTTCTGTTTATTAACATCAGAGTGAAATTAGGGAAGTACTTAGTCATGTCTGCACCCTCCTCTCCAAGCAGTATATGCAGAACCTTTGAGTCTCGACTGTAAGAATCAATATGGTCTCAACTCGCTATTGTTCATGCAAACTTGTCCCATCTTGGAGCCTAAGTCTTCAACCTGGAGGAGGAAAATGACTACTCTTATAATCGCCATCTGCAATTACATAATACTGGTGTACAAAAAACCTCTGCCATGAAGGCCATGCAAGCGAAACTGAACAATCTCAGTAATCGTGTCTAACTTGACAACCTCAAGGTGCATGGCCTTCCTGAGGATGTTTCCAGCCAAAGCCTCATTGACACATTGGACTTAGATCCTCATGATAGCATTGAATTTCACAGTTCAGGCATGCGACTGACCTCAAAATATGATCTACTGGCTCCACTACTTCTCCCAAAAGGAAGATATTCTATGCAATGTGTGGAACCTTAGCAGGTGGAATTCAGTGGCCACAAATTACAGATCTTTCCTGACCTCTCTTGGTGGATCCTCCAATAATGACGGCTATTGAAGTCCATAACTTTGAAACTCTACAAGTGTAACCTTAAAAATAAATGGGGTTTCCCCTTGACTCATCAGGTTACTCATGACGGCAAGCTGCTAATGATATGGGATTTCTCTGATCCTGTAGACTTCTGTTCCGCCTTAGGTTTTGATACACCTGACATTCCTGATTGGCATGGTCTCCATATGCCGAGTGACCTCTCCTCTGGCCATGACATGAGCATTGCAAAAACAATCCAATGCTCAAAGACGTCTTCAGCTCCTGCTGGGTCACCCTTGAATGCTGCTATCACCTGATTTTTTCTTCCTTTTAGAATGTTTGTTATTGTTTTTTCTCTACCTGCCTGGTGATTTAACTTTTTTCTTCTTACAGGTTCCAGTTTTTTTACGCTCCTGTGTTATAGTAGACTAATGTGTGCCTTTCTAGTTTATTTTTCTCTTATTCTCACTAGAGGTTGCTGCCCTTTACTCTGAAGTTCTTCCTCACATGGGCATCTACTCACCCCCTTTAGACTTCTGCCTATCGCTTGAGATGTTAAGGTCAGCCACAGCTGTTGATCCGTATATTATTTTCTTTTTCCCCATTATGGTCAGTTTTCTTAATCTATAGTTTTGCTTTGTGTTGGTACTATATCACCACATTTATTGTTTACTTGTTCTCCTGATTTCTTTTCATTGTTTGTTTCTAACACACAGCTTTTAATACTGTGACTCCATTTAGTTATTTAGTTGGTAGAGTTGCTTGCTCTCCCGCTCCCCCCCCCACCCAATATGCCACCTACCAAATTTATTTTAACAAGGGTGGGGGTGCCTTGGTGAACGTAGAGTTCTTCTGCCTCCCCGCATCTGGAACTGGGATGTGAGGATTGCAGCATTACTCTTTGCTCCATCACTGCCACCCACTGGTGGAACTTGTGAGTGGTGGGCCCAGGTGCAAAACTATGCTTTGGGCCCCCCTCCTCCACTCCACCCCACTTCAAGTTCACAATATGCCACATGACAGTGGGTGTCAAGGTGAGGTATAGGGTGATGGAGATGAAGCAGAGGATGATGGGGATGAGACAGATGGTGACAGGGATATGGAGAGATGGTGAAAGGAAGAACCAATGGGTGATAGGAAAAGGGTGACAGGAAGAGGGTGAGAGGAAGTAGCAGTGGGTGCCAGGGAGAGGCATTGGAGGATGGAGAGGGAGACCGGCAGAGGGTGACTGGGAGAAGGTGAAGACAAGAGGCAGAGGGTATAAGAGATTTCTGTAGGAGGGAGTAAAGGGGGTAAATTGGGTTGACAGGGCTCACTGGTACATGAAGGGAAGGTATCAGTGGGGGAGACAGGCAGAAAAAAAACAAGCAGCTTTAACATGAGAGCTGATGAGAGACAATACTTTTGTTAGGGAAGAGGATGAATATGTTAGGTAAGAGGAAAGTGAGGGAGGGTAGGAGAGACAGTGGGAGGGAGGGAGATAGAGAGAGGGGGGTGAAGGTGAAAGAAAAGAAAAACAGAGAAAGAGAGAGATGAGAGATGAAGGGAGAGAGAGGGTAGAGACGGAGAGATGGAGAGGGTTGGAGATGGAGAGAGTGAGGGGAAGACAGAGTGGGGGAGACAGAGAGACAGAGAAGGGAGTGACAGATAAAGAGGGGGAGGCGGAGAGAGAGGGGAGATGGAGAGAGAGAGGGGTGAAGATGGAGATAGAGGGGCAGAGATGGAGAGCGGGAGGGGGAGACAGAGAGAGGGGGGAGACGGAGAGAGAAGGGAGACTGAGAAAGAGAGAGAGGGGATAGATGGGCAAAGAGACAGACTGAGAGAGAGAGAGAGAGAGAGAGATGAAGAGACAGTGAGAGAAAGAGGGGGTATAGTAGGATGGAGAGAGAGAGGGGGGAAATGGAGAGAAAGAGGGGGCTGAAGATGAAGAGAGGTGCAGGTGGAGACAGAGAGAGGGGGGAGACCGAGAGAGAAGGGAGACTGAGAAAGAGAGTGAGGGGATAGATGGGCAAAGAGGCAGACTGAGAGAGAGAGAGAGAGAGAGAGAGAGAGATGAAGAGACAGTGAGAAAGAGAGAGGGGGTATAGTAGGATGGAGAGAGAGAGGAGTGAATGGGAAAGAATAGAGGGGGAAATGGAGAGAAAGAGGGGGCTGAAGAAGAATGAAGAGAGGTGCAGGGGGATAGAGAGAGAGATGGGAGATGGAGGGAGAGAGAGAGAAGTGTGGAGATGGAGAGAGAGGGTAGAGACGAGAGAAAGCAGAAAGAGGGGCAGAAGGTGGAAGAGAGGGAAGAGGTAGAGAGATGGGGGAGACTGAGAAACAGAGAGTTGGGGAGATGGGGAGGGGGAAGATGGAGAGAGAGACAGAGAGAAGGGAGAGATTGAGAGAGATGGGGACAGAGAGAGAGGGGGGATAGGAAGAGGGAGAGAAGGAGAGAGAGGAGGAGGGGGAGAGAAATTATAGACAGAGGGGGGCCAAGGGAGAGAGTGCGCAAGTAAGAGGGCAGAGGGAATGAGAAAGGGGCCAAGAGGGAGAGAGAGGACAGACAAAGAGAGAAAGAGGCTGCACTTGTCACTTGTAGTACTATAGCATTGTTTTTTTTTCTACCTGGCCTCTGGCTTGTACAATCTAGGGCTAATGCTGCATGTGGAGATGGGCAGTGAGTGCCTCTGCTTCCCTCGCATTCACTTTTTGAACTGGAGACATCAGGGGAAGGGGGTGGAATGTAAGTATAAAAGGGGAGTGAGGAGCTGAGAGAGCAGTCCCTCTTCCTACTGTAGCTGAGCTATCCCACACAATCTGTATTATTGAGTATGTGGGGAGGAGCAGAGAGAGCGGCCCCTCCTCCCCCTCTGGCCAGGCACTCAGAACACATCGGCAGCAGCACAATATAAGAGGAGGAGGTATACGAGAGGTGAGTGGAGGAGATGGGAGATTGTCCCTCCTCACCCTTCACCTGCAGCATGGCACAAAGTATGTGCTGGTGAGCTGCGCAATGTTACTGGCGGCTGGTGGAGAAGGTTTGGGCGGCGTCATAATGAGTCAGTGTGACTCATTATGAAGCCATCAGCTTTCGGCCCCTTCACTGCGTTGGGCCCCAGTGCAATGCACTGGTTGCACTGGCGAAAGTTCTGCCACTGCTGCCATCGTGGTGGTCCTTTGCTATCTCTTGTGGGACTCCTCTGGCTGCTGCGCTCTGCATCAAACTGGTCTGAATTGCTGCTTCTCCTCTGTGTACTCTGCTTCTGCTAAGATTACCGGGGATAAAGCTGTTCCAACCTCTTTAGACTCCTGTCTTGACCTGGATGCAGGAACCATTGCCTTCTCCTGTATTGGAGATTCCCCTTGTGGCCTAATTTCATCTGAGTGGTTTCTCTTTTTTGCAGTCATCTTCTGAAGTACAGTATTTCTCCATGTCATCTCTTAGCTGCTCCTGCCTCACTTGCTAAACCATAAGCTTATGTCTCTCGTAAACAATTATTCTGTGGTAGAGTCTGGAATGTACCCTCACAGTGAACCAGAGGTGTAACTAGGATATTCGGAGCCCAGGGAAAGATGAAGAGTGGCGCACCCCCCCCCCCCCCCCAAATAAATAAATAAATATCTAAAAAAAAGTGGGTGTGGTAGAAGGGGCATGGTCACATAACAGAAGGGGCATGGCCACTGAAAATGGGACATGACAACATGATTATAACCTACCCCCTGTGTCGTCTCTCTGCACACTATCACCTCCCCTGCATCATCTCTCAGCACACTATCACCTACCCCTTGTGTCATCTCTCAGCACACTATCACCTAACCCCTGCGTCATCTCTCAGCACACTATCACCTAACCCTTGTGTCGTCTCTCAGCACACCTTCATTCAATTTCTGCACATTACGGCAGTAGAGTCCCCTTTTTACACATTACGCAGGCGAGTTCACTTTTTTACACAGTACACAGGCAGAGTCCCCTTTTTACACAGTACACAGGAAGAGTCCCTTTTAACACAGTACACAGGCAGAGTCCCAGTTTTACACAGTATGCAGGCAGAGTCCCCTTTTTACAAAGTACACACAGTGCAGAAACACATTACCCCACAGTGCCAGGTACACATTGCCCCACAGTCAGAGGTGTAGCTAGGGTTTTCGGAGCCCAGGGCTAGATGGAAAATTCCCCCCCCCCCCCCCCAAAGAAAAAAAAAACACAAAAAGAAGCACGTGCGCGCCAAAAAAATGGGCATGGACACACACCAGAAGGGGTGTGGCCACACTCCAGAAGGGGTGTGGCCTCTGAAAATGGCCCACAGTGCCAGTTACATTGCCCCACTGTGCCAGATACATGCCCCACAGTCCCAGTTACATTGCCCCACAGTGCCAGATACATGCCACACAGTGCCAGTTACATTGCCCCACAGTGCCAGATACATGCCCCACAGTGCCAGATACATTGCTCCACAGTGCCAGTTACATGCCCCACAGTGCCAGATACATGCCCCACAGTGCCAGTTACATTGCCCCACAGTGCCAGTTACATTGCCCCACAGTGCCAGACACATGCCACACAGTGCCAGTTACATTGCCCCACAGTGCCAGATACATGCCCCACAGTGCCAGTTACATGTCCCACAGTACCGGATACATGCCCCACAGTGCCAGATACATTGCCCCACAGTGCCTGATACATGCCCCACAGTGCCAGTTACATTGCCCCCCAGTGCCAGTTACATTGCCCCACTGTGCCAGATACATGCCCCACAGTGCCAGTTACATTGCCCCACAGTGCCAGTTACATTGCCCCACAGTGCCAGATACATGCCCCACAGTGCCAGTTACATTGCCCCACAGTGCCAGTTACATGCCCCACAGTGCCAGATACATGCCCCACAGTGCCAGTTACATGCCCCACATTGCCAGGCCCCACTCAGTGCCAGTTACATGCCCCATTTGGTGCCAGTTACATGCCCCACAGTGCCAGGCCCCACTCAGTGCCAGTTACATGCCCCATTTGGTGCCATATACATGCCCCACTGTGCCGCTGCCCCCCCTTGGTAACTCACCGACTGCTTGTTGTTATGTGAGGGGAGGAGAGCGCAGCGCCTCTCCTTCCCCTCACCACTCCAGGTCTCCGGCGGCTGTCTGGCGCCGGTTCGCTAGCCAATCAGAGCTCGCGGACCGGCAGCCAATCAGGAGCCGGTCCGCAAGCTCTGATTGGCTAGTGCTGGCAGCGGCGGTGAGGGGAGGGAGAGACGCTGCGCTCTCCTCCCCTCAAATTTCAGGTTGACGGGGTGAGTGGGGCATGATACCCTGGCCGCCGGCGGCGCCCCCCTCTCCTGGGCCTGCCAAGGCGCCCAGGGCACGTGCCCCACTCGCCCTACCCTAGATACGCCTCTGCCCACAGTGCCAGATACATATTGCCCCACAGTGCCAGATACACATTGCCCCACAGTGCCAGATACACAAATGCCTCACAGCGCCAGATACACAAATGCCCCACAGCACCAGATAGACATTACCCCACAGTGCCAGATACAAAAATGCCCCACAGTGCCAGATACATATTACCCCACAGTGCCAGATACACATTGCCCTACAGTGCCAGATATACATTGTCCCACAGTGCCAGATGCACATTGCCCCACAGTGCCAGATACACATTGCCTCACAGTGCCAATACACATTGCCCCAAAGTGCCAGATACCTGACCCTTCCCCCTGCCTCTGGCCTCTGCTATGTGAGGGGAGGGGAGGAGAGTGCAGTGCCTCTCCTGCCCCTCAATGCTCCAGTATCCGGCGACAGCTATCTTAAATGAGGCACCGGTTCGTTAGCCAATCAGAGCTCGCGGACCAGCAGCCAATCAGGAGCCTGTCTGTGAGCTCTGATTGACTAACAAACAAATGAGTCTCTACCCACTACCGTAGACCAGACAGACACTGAGCACATTGAGGGGTAGGAGAAGCGCTGCGCTCTCCTCCCCTCACATTGCAGTGGGACAGGGGTTGGAGGCAGAGCAATAATTGGGGCGGGTGGGCATGATGCCCTGGCCATCGCCACCCCCCTCTGCTGTGCCTGCCAAGGTGCCTAGGGCACGTGCCCTGCTCAACCCCCCTTAGTTACACCTCTGCACTGAACCTACCTATGTTCAAGTTACCATAACCGTTAATCGCAGAATTAAGGAAGTATTCACTACTGGGCACTCCAACAAGCAGTTACTTAATAAAATATAACTTTTATTATTTTTACTTCAAAACAATTGATAAATCCATAAATGTGATGTAGTATATAACATGTAGAAGGCAATAATCATCTGTTAAAAGGCAGGCACCCCAAATTATTGATATACTATCCAATGGTCTGTAGCATATATACTGTACATGCATAGGTTTGAATTGCACATAGATATACCAATTCAATCTTAGGGTAGGTACAGCAGAAAGTATATGAAGGGCAATGTGTCAGGAATTCTAGATAAAACATGGTCAGCAGAGTGCCAGAAGAACATGGGTAGTAGTGGTTGGGAACTCAGGATTACACTCAGAGTGGATGGAACTCAGGTTTGCACTTGGGTAGCAGCATGTCATTAATTTAGGATGGGATGGTAGAGTAAAAGTAGCACATAGATAATAGAGTCACAAACTCAGGATTTCATTTGGTTAGCAATGTTTAAAAAGACTCATGAATGCACATGCACAGTCAAATGTCAGGTATTTACAATAGCTCCATGGTATTAGAGTAACTTGGAATTTAGTATTTAACTTGAATAGTGACAGAAACTCATGATTGTATTCTAAAAGCAGAGTAGAAAGAAGTGAAAGTAGCACTTGGGAAGTAGAGTTTGAGAACCTCAAATCTTCAATCAGTATGGCAGAAATTCAGGTATCAGAGTTCTATGGATTTCGAGTATACACTTGAGTAGCAGAGCATAAGGAGTACATGGATAGTAGAGTATTGTGTACTCTTCAACCCCTGTCAGGAATCCTTGGCTATTAGGCTTATATTCTTTTGTGCCCTTTTATTTTCTCAGTTGCTGCAAAACTGATTATTGCCATTGTAATTGTATTTAATTTTCTAAATTAATCAATTAATCAATTAATTTTTAAATGTATCCATTTTATAATAAAATATTTAATCAATCAATCAATCAATCAATCAATGCTTTGATAGCAAAGGATAGTAATGTATGTGGTGTAGCAGAGTGGCAGAAACTTAATTTTGTATTTGGGTTGAAAAGTTTAAGGAACTCAGGATTTCACTTGAATAATAAAATGACAGATATTCAAGAGAGCTCAAAGGTATCAGAATATAATGGGATTCACGACTGCACTGAAATAGTGGGTGAAACTCAGGATTGCACTTGGGAACCAAGTGGCAGGGACTCATATTTTTGCTACTGGGTAGCAGAGTGTCAAGAAATTAGGATTGCACTCAGGTAGCAGAATGGTAATGACACCTGATTGTACATGAAGAGCTAAGTGTCGGGAAGTCTGGATTGCACTGTCGGTGGCAGGAAGTCATGATTTTGCATTGATAGCTGAGAGACAAGGAGTAGACATGGAAAACAGTGTCCTGAGCACTTGAATATCAGATTGTCAGGAACTCAAAATCAAATGCTGGAAGTAGAATTTTAGGAACACAGACGTGTAGCATATTTGTTCATTAGATAAAAGTACAAATTTGTGCAAAAATTTGGAATTTTTATATAGATCTCATAACTCTGATAGCATGTACAGTAATCAGCCAGATGAAAACGTAAAATTGTTAAAGACAGATGAGTAAATCAATATCCCAGAGCAGTGTGCTTGAGCAACGTAACGACATATTATTCTATTTTGCCCAGAGCAATTTTATTGAGCAATGTAAGGACATCATATTTTGTTTTCCCCCAGAGCACATTGCTTGGGCATTGTAATGAGATAATATTTTATTTTCCCCAGAGGTCTTTCATTGGCTTGCTGTATAAGGAGAGTATCAAATCTTCTATATATATATAATCTGTTTCTAACATGAAACAAGAGCTGGGACATTTCATGTTCTAAGGTATGTCATGTATTACAAAGTGATTTTACACCACAACAGAAATGTTATATATGTACGTATTTCACAGATAGACTTCAAAATATGAGGAATATAATTTAAGGCATTTGTAGCTAGGACTATGGGGGTTATTCAGGTTTGTTAGCAAAGCAAAAAAGCACGTTAACGGGCAAAACCATGTTGCACTGCAGGTGGGGCAGATGTAACATGTGCAGAGAGAGCTAGATTTGGGTGGGTTATATTGTTTCTGTGCAGGGTAAATACTGGCTGCTTTACTTTTACACTGCAATTTAGATTCCAGTTTGATCACACCCCACCTAAATCTAACTCTCTCTGCACATGTTACATCTGCCCCACTTGCAGTGCAGCTTGGTTTTGCCCATTAGTTTGTATTTTTGGTTTGCTAACAAACCTGAATAAGGCCCCGTGTACCATGTACTATGTACAGTAGACAGAAAATGAATTTACACCAAGATCTATTGCTATTCTTTGTATAGAGAAACCTTAACAATTTGTAAATAATCTATGTCAGCAAAGTGTTAGAGGCAGTGTTTGCATATCAGTGAATATTGGTTCTTTTATAGCAACAGCAGTTCAGTATTTTTATTTTTAGAGATTATCTTTGAATGAATAAGCAAAAATATTAAGGCTCAAAAGAAATGTGCTACAGTTTTTACGTAGTAAGTGTTATTTACTAACAGCAAAATATGCAGATGTGCATCACCTTCCGTAATGATAAACTTGGGGAAAATGTTTAATTGAGGATGGGTTCCCAAAAGTGATTAACTGCTTTTTAACATTTACTTGTTTGTTTGTAGTTTTTTTTCCTTTTTGTTTTGCTGTAAAAGTGAAATTTCAATTCATTCACATCACATCCTGTTTTTATGCTCACCATAGATGCCTCCTGTATTTGGTACACATTACATACACTTCCCAATGTTTGACTCAATGGGGGGTCATTCCGAGTTGTTCGCTCGTTATTTTTTTCTCGCAACGGAGCGATTAGTCGCTAATGCGCATGCGCAATGTCCGCAGTGCGACTGCGCCAAGTAAATTTGCTATGCAGTTAGGTATTTTACTCACGGCATTACAAGGTTTTTTCTTCGTTCTGGTGATCGTAAAATGTGATTGACAGGAAGTGGGTGTTTCTGGGAGGAAACTGGCCGTTTTATGGGTGTGTGCGAAAAAACGCTACCGTTTCTGGGAAAAACGCGGGAGTGGCTGGAGAAACGGAGGCGTGTCTGGGCGAACTCTGGGTGTGTTTGTGACGTCAAACCAGGAACGACACTGACTGAACTGATCGCAGATGCCGAGTAAGTCTGGAGCTACTCAGAAACTGCTAAGAAGTGTCTATTCGCAATTCTGCTAATCTTTCGTTCGCAATTTTGATAAGCTAAGATTCACTCCCAGTAGGCGGCGGCTTAGCGTGTGCAAAGCTGCTAAAAGTAGCTTGCGAGCGAACAACTCGGAATGACCCCCAATGAGAGCTGTTAAGAATAGCAGAGTGAGTAGAATAGAATACATGTACTGGTGGCCTCTATGATCACACGTTTTATCTTTCATTCTGCTAATGTAATTGCATCCTGGTGTTTTTACCAGATTTAAATGACAACTACATTACTCGCCTGGTAGGTAAGCCCAATACACGGGGAGATCACTATTGGGCTTGTCACTATATAACAGAACAGACACCATATCAGATATGGGGGTCATTCTGACCCGTTCGCACGCAGCGATTTGTCGCTGCGGTGGTAATGGATCTGGAATGTTCATGCGTGTCGGCCGCACCGGGTTATGTCGCGGACAACGAAAAAAGCGGTTGCAGAGCCGACCGCAAGAAGATTGACAGAAAGAAGGCGTACATGGGCGTCACCAGACCATTGCCTGCCAATTTCGGGGTGTGGTATGAAAAACGCAGGCCTGTCCAGGAGAACGGGGGGCGGATGTCTGACGTCAAATTTGTGTTTTGACAAGGTTTTGTAAGTAAACATTTCTCAATGGAACTAATGAGACTGTAAATGTTAGAAATTTGAATGCTATACACTATAGTACTATAATATGATTATAGAGCAAGTGTAACCTTGAATGCTACTGTGGTGTCCATAGGCAAATACAGGGAGGGTTTCCAGAACCCCCCCCCCCCCCTCCTCTTGGCAGGTGGCTCAAAATATGACAACAATAGCAATGGTATATAACACGATTACTAGACCTGCCGCCACATCATGCAGTTTAAGGGACAGAGCGGAACTGCTGCACATGCCCACTGGTAGCGCATTCTTCTATCAAGTTTGTTGTGTGGGGATCTGAGAGTAGCTGCCAGGAAGAAGAGACAGGAGCCTTTACCATGAGGTGGGAGAATGTGTGCTTAGAAAATGCAGTACTGGTTCTATTATGTTTTGGCATTAATTTATTATGACTTTTCCTGACCATTTATTTATATTGTTTAAATGATTGAAAAAGCCAATACTAGAGACCATTTATAGTGTTAAATATTAATACTGTATTAAATACAGTGTCTAGTGTATAAAAATGTTAACAATAGACCTGGGGGTTTATTTACTAATATTCGTGTTTTGACCGTTTTGAAGGGTGTTTGAACTCGAATGGTATCGGGTGCATTTTACTGCAACTTTTTGAATCCTGATACGGTCATTCACTAAGCTGCAGAGTTTTGCACAATCATTTTTCCCGATGTCGATGTGATTCGTAATATCAGGCAGTGTTTTACGGGAGTGATGAGTAAAACGCTGCCTGAAAAAACACAAGGAAACCCGGCCGGATCTGTGAGATCCGTGCAGGGCTTCATTGTGTACCTTAAAAAGTTCATTAAAGTCTTTAAAAATCTGGAAAAAATTGTGTGGGGTCCCCCCTCCTAAGCACAACCAGCCTCGGGCTCTTTGAGCCGGTCCTGGTTGAAAAAATATGGGGTAAAAAATGACAGGGGTTCCCCCATATTTAATCAACCAGCACCGGGCTCTGCGCCTGGTCCTGGTTCCAAAAATATGGGGGACAAAAAGCGTAGGGGTCCCCCGTATTTTTGAAACCAGCACCGGGCTCCACTAGCCAGGTACATAATGCCACAGCCGGGGGACACTTTTATCCTGGTCCCTGCGGCCCTGGCATTACATACCCAACTAGTCACCCCTGGCCGGGGTACCCTGGAGGAGTGGGAACCCCTTAAATCAAGGGGTCTCCCCCTCCAGCCACCCAAGGGCCAGGGGTGAAGCCCGAGGCTGTCCCCCCCATCCAAGGGCAGCGGATGGGGGGCTGATAGCATTTTTGTTAAAATGTGAATATTGTTTTTAGTAGCAGTACTACAAGTCCCATCAAGCCTCCCCCGCAAGCTGGTACTTGGAGAACCACAAGTACCAGCATGCGGTGGAAAACTGGGCCCGCTGGTACCTGTAGTACTACTACTAAAAAAATACCCCAATAAAAACAGGAGACACACACCTTGAAAGTATAAGTTTATTCCATACATGCACACCTCCAAACATACATACTTACCTATGTTCACACGAGGGTCGGTCCTCTTCTCCATGTAGAATCCATGGGGTACCTGTGGGAACAATTATACTCACATAATCCAGTGTAGATCGGTCCTCTTCTGTTTTTTTTGTAATCCACGTACTTTGCAAAATAAAAAAACGGACTCCCGACCACACACTGACAGTGGCCCCATGTTTTCACATGGGACCCCTTTCCCCGACTGCCAGGAACCCCCCCTGACTTCTGTCTAAGAGGGTTCCTTCAGCCAATGAGGGAGCGCCACGTCGTGGCACCCTCCTGATTGGCTGTGTGCTCCTGTAGTATCTGTCAGTAGCACACGGCAGTGATACAATGTAGCGCCTATGCGCTCCATTGTAACCAATGGTAGGAACTTTGTGGTCAGCGGTGAGGTTACTTTCGGTCAACCACTGACCACAAAGTGGCTGAAGGAACCCTCTTAGACAGAAGTCAGGGGGGGTTCCTGGCAGTCGGGGAAAGGGGTCCCATGTGAAAACATGGGGCCCCTTTCAGTGCTTGGTCGGGTGTCCGTTTTTTTATTTTGCAAAGTACGTGGATTACAAAAAAAACAGAAGAGGACCGATCTACACTGGATTATGTGAGTATAATTGTTCCCACAGGTACCCCATGGATTCTACATGGAGAAGAGGACCGACCCTCGTGTGAACATAGGTAAGTATGTATGTTTGGAGGTGTGCATGTATGGAATAAACTTATACTTTCAAGGTGTGTGTCTCCTGTTTTTATTGGGGTATTTTTTTAGTAGTAGTACTACAGGTACCAGCGGGCCCGGTTTTCCACCGCATGCTGGTACTTATGGTTCTCCAAGTACCAGCTTGCGGGGGTGGCTTGCTGGGACTTGTAGTACTGCTACTAAAAACAATATTCACATTTTAACAAAAAGGCTATCAGCCCCCCATCCGCTGCCCTTGGATGGGGGGGACAGCCTCGGCTTCACCCCTGGCCCTTGGGTGGCTGGAGGGGGGCGACCCCTTGATTTAAGGGGTTCCCACTCCTCCAGGGTACCCCGGCCAGGGGTGACTAGTTGGGTATGTAATGCCAGGGCCACAGGGACCAGGATAAAAGTGTCCCCCGGCTGTGGCATTATGTACCTGGCTAGTGGAGCCCGGTGCTGGTTTCAAAAATACGGGGGACCCCTACGCTTTTTGTCCCCCGTATTTTTGGAACCAGGACCAGGCGCAGAGCCCGGTGCTGGTTGATTAAATATGGGGGAACCCCTGTCATTTTTTACCCCATATTTTTTCAACCAGGACCGGCTCAAAGAGCCCGAGGCTGGTTATGCTTAGGAGGGGGGACCCCACGCAATTTTTTTTCTGATTTTACACTAAACAGACCCTTTCCCATAGATAACCATGCACAGATCTCACTGATCCATGCATGGTTATCCAAACTCGACTGGAAAAAGCAGGTCTATTTTTTTGCTGCTTTTTTTAACGAATCGAAAAAAAAACAGACCCGCACTTGAGCACTCAGAAACTAACACCCAAATACGAATGAATAGTGAATGGCCGTATTCTATGAAATAACAGCCGCGTTTGACCGATGGTCTATTCATTCATATTTCGGAAGGCTGTCATTCAAATCATTACGAATAGACCAGACACTGCCGAGATTGGTGCTTAGTAAATTCCCGGATTGGGACTTAGAAATAAAAACTCAAATCGGCCAAACTCGGATTTTTAGTAAATACTCGCCCTGGTGGTTTTGTTGGAACCCTACTCTGAACTTTAGGACTCTGAAATCACCCCCATTTTGTGTCATCTCTTCTAGAGGTAGACTATTTCACCCTGGGTAATCCTACGCTGTGCTCCCAAGATGGCTGCCGCACCTGGTACCTTGTGAGGGTGGAATAAACAACCCTTGGAATGATATTACCCAAAATGCCTTCACCAATCATGTATTATGCTTTCTGTGTGCTTAAGGTTTTCTTTTATGTCTGTGTGGCTTATCTATTGCTGTATTACGTAAATCCTCTGTATTATGTGCATTGTTTTTGATGTCTGTAAAGCGCATTGAGTCCTGTTGGAGAAAGAGCACTATATAAATAAAATTATTAATTATTAACATTAATGTCCAGGGTCGTTACTAGGTTCTTCTTCCGCTCCCCCAGACTCCCACACTCGCTCCAATGTTCCGCAGAGTGGGAGATTGTGGACTGCATTTGGAAACCCTCCTTTAGAAATAATGTGTTTGCAACTGTAGTCTAACCATTATTTATTTCTGCTCAATGTGAGATATTATCTATAGCTAAATTATACCAACACTGTAACATTATTCTTTGTAAGTAAAGAAAAAGTAAATAAAGGATTTGTTTACACTGTACATATGTTTTCTGAAGTCTGCACTCTGCATTCTGAAGGCCCATTAAATGCACTTTTAATGTTTCCATTACAATAAATAATCCAAGTAAATAGCCCGGCACACGCACACACATTATCTAGTAAGGGTTAAATTTGATTTGTTTAATATGAAATCTACAATGTCTGCAGTTTTAAAGCTCAGTAAAACACAATGAAATTCTATAGGACAGCTCATCGAGTACACAGGACCTCTTTCAGGTTCAGTAGCAGTTCTGCTGAAATCGCATGTTGAGAGCCGCCCACTACAGGGCAAGACCGCCCAGCATGTGCAGCACCGTCCTGCAGAAACTGAGTACCATAGGGAATACCGGTTGCGCCCCTGCATATGCAGCTACACCATTGCCATGTTTTCTACTGCGGTGATCACATATGATGTCTCCCTCCCACCCTGAAAATGGCCATGACATGACTGCATTTCCCACACCACTACCCACCAACGCCGTGTCGCCACCCCAGAATGCCCGTTGGCTGTCAATCACTGTGCGATCTCATCCTGTCGGGATGCAATCACATTGTGAAAGTCTGCGTACGCACAGTGCGAATACGGCGCTTGCGCAGATGGCCAACAATCGTCTGATCTGTGTTTTTGTAATTTTGCAAAAGAACCTGAGTAAGGAACATAGGGGCAGATGTATTAAGCCTGTAGAAGTTATAAAGCAGTGATAAGTGGGTTTAAAGAATGACAGGTAGAAGCTGATTGGCTGATGTGTTATCACCTTACACTTATCACTGCTTTATCACTTCTCCAGGCTTAATGCATCTGCCACACAGTACACTGTGCTTCATGGAAGCCTAGATTCACATTACTGTAGGTTTTATAGTGTTAAAGTTACATTTAAAAATAATTCTTCTTTTATCATATATACAGATGTAGCTTCTGTCATCATTGTAACAGTGACTATTAGCGATGAGAGGGTTCGATTCGCCGAGAACCGAACCCCTCCGAACTCCACGTGTCAAACACGGTTCCGAGCCTGGCTCGGTTATTCCCGCCTGACTCGGAAAACCCGAACGAGGCAAAACGTCATAATCCCGCTGTCGGATTCTAGGGAGATTCAGATTCCATATAAAGAGCCACGCGTCAATGCCATTTTCACTTGTGCATTGTAGAGCGAGTGGAGAGGATGTGGCTACGTTCTCTCAGTGGAAAGCTCAATATCAGTGCTCAGTATCAGTGATTACTTATTGCTGCTCAGTAATACTAGTAGTGTGTCTCTCCTGCTCTGTGTCAGTTCTAGTATCCTCATCAGTGCTCAGTATCACTGCTCATTGTCTTGTGCTGCATTGTAGTGACCAGTATACTACAGTATATTACTTATAGTCCAGTGCTGCATCTTGCTGCTCTGTGTCAGTTCTAGTATCCTCATCAGTGCTCAGTATCACTGCTCATTGTCTTGTGCTGCATTGTGGTGACCAGTATACTACAGTACACTACTAATAGTCCAGTGCTGCATCTTGCTGCTCTGTGTCAGTTCTAGTATCCTCATCAGTGCTCAGTATCACTGCTCATTGTCTAGTGCTGCATTGTGGTGACCAGTATACTACAGTACACTACTAATAGTCCAGTGCTGCATCTTGCTGCTCTGTGTCAGTTCTAGTATCCTCATCAGTGCTCAGTATCACTGCTCATTGTCTTGTGCTGCATTGTGGTGACCAGTATACTACAGTACATTACTAATAGTCCAGTGCTGCATCTTGCTGCTCTGTGTCAGTTCTAGTATCCTCATAATTGCTCAGTATCACTGCTCATTGTCTTGTGCTGCTGTGTGGTGACCAGTATACTACAGTACATTACTAATAGTCCAGTGCTGTATCTTGCTGCTCAGTGTCAGTTCTAGTATCCTCATCAGTGCTCAGTATCACTGCTCATTGTCTTGTGCTGCATTGTGGTGACCAGTATACTACAGTACAATAGTCCAGTGCTTTCTCGCTGCCCAGTGTCAGTTCTAGTATCCTCATCAGTGCTCAGTATCACTGCTCATTGTCTTGTGCTGCTGTGTGGTGACCAGTATACTACAGTACATTACTAATATATTTCAGTGCTGCATCTTGCTGCTCTGTGTCAGTTCTAGTATCCTCATCAGTGCTCAGTATCACTGCTCATTGTCTTGTGCTGCATTGTGGTGACCAGTATACTACAGTACATTACTAATATTCCAGTGCTGCATCTTGCTGCTCTGTGTCAGTTCTAGTATACTCATCAGTGCTCAGTATCACTGTTCATTGTCTTGTGCTGCATTGTGGTGACCAGTATACTACAGTACATTACTAATATTCCAGTGCTGCATCTTGCTGCTCTGTGTCAGTTCTAGTATACTCATCAGTGCTCAGTATCACTGTTCATTGTCTTGTGCTGCATTGTGGTGATCTGTATACTACAGTATATTACTAATAGTCCAGTGCTGCATCTTGCTGCTCTGTCTCAGTTCTATATATTGGTAGATGCTCAATTAGCTTAGTGATATCATTCAGGTGCTCGAAAGGGAGGGGTATTTCTAAGCAAGAAAAAAAGGCATTTGTTTCCCCCAGCACCCTGAATGATAACCTTAACCAGATATAAATTCCACATAATATTAGAATTCAGAGATCTTCGTTACACATATTTGCGCAAATGTGTGAATAAGCCCCAAAGCCCCATCAAGGCATCTCTGTATATTTGGGGTCCCTAGCGCTATATCTAGGTGCAGGGTGTGGCACCCCAAAACACCAGCATAAGCCAGAAAGCCTAGCGTAGCATACCAGTGAAAAAACTATAGTGTTAATAAATTAGTATTTAGGAAGCCGAAGCTATAGAGAAAGTGATATAAAAATGAAATGCAATTAAAATAGAGAAATTGTGTTAAAAAAATTAATAAATGAAAAGTGTTAATAGAATGTAAAGGTATGCCACACTAAAGCCATCCAGCTCAGCCAGTCCAGAAGCACCACACCTCACACCTCCATTACCCCAATCTGGATCTAAGATTAACCAGCAAGGAGCCACATGATAATGGCTCCTTACTACAATATGTGCCTCTGGACTGGCTGAGCTGGATGGCTTTAGTGTGGCATACCTTTACATTCTATTAACACTTTTCATTTATTAATTCATTTTTTAACACTATTTCTCTATTTTAATTGCATTTCATTTTTGTATCACTTTCTCTATAGCTTTGGCTTCCTAAATACTAATTTACTAACACTATAGGTTTTTCACTGGTATGCTACGCTGGGCTTTCTGGCTTATGCTGGTGTTTTGGGGTGCCACACCCTGCACCTAGATATAGCGCTAGGGACCCCAAATATACAGAGACGCCTTGATGCGGCTTTGGGGCATATTCACACATTTGCGCAAATATGTGTAACGAAGATCTCTGAATTCCAATATTATGTGGAATTTATATCTGGTTACGGTTATCATTCAGGGTGCTGGGGGAAACAAATGCCTTTTTTTCTGTCTCAGTTCTAGTATCCTCATCAGTGCTCAGTATCACTGCTCATTGTCTTGGGCTGCATTGTGACCAGTATACTACAGTATATTACTAATAGTCCAGTGCTGCATCTTGCTGCTCTGTGTCAGTTCTAGTATCCTCATCAGTGCTCAGTATCACTGCTCATTGTCTTGTGCTGCATTGTGACCAGTATACTATAGTACATTACTAATAGTCCAGTGCTGCATCTTGCTGCTCTGTGTCAGTTCTAGTATCCTCATCAGTGCTCAGTATCACTGCTCATTGTCTTGTGCTGCATTGTGACCAGTATACTATAGTACATTACTAATAGTCCAGTGCTGCATCTTGTTGCTCTGTGTCAGTTCTAGTATCCTCATCAGTGCTCAGTATCACTGCTCATTGTCTTGTGCTGCATTGTGGTGACCAGTATACTACAATACAATAGTCCAGTGCTGCATCTTGCTGCTCTGTGTCAGTTCTAGTATCCGCATCAGTGCTCAGTATCACTGCTCATTGTCTTGTGCTGCATTGTAGTGACCAGTATACTACAGTATATTACTAATAGTCCAGTGCTGCATCTTGCTGCTCTGTGTCAGTTCTAGTATCCTCATCAGTGCTCAGTATCACTGCTCATTGTCTTGTGCTGCATTGTGGTGACCAGTATACTATAGTACATTACTAATAGTCCAGTGCTGCATCTTACTGCTCTGTGTCATTTCTAGTACTCTCATCAGTGCTCAGTATCAATGCTCATTGTCTTGTGCTGCATTATAGTTACCAGTATACTACAGTACATTACTAAAAGTGTCTTGTGCTGCATCTTGCTGCTGTAGGTTGCTGTGGTAGTGTCCAGTCATTGTGCATAGGTCATCATCATTCCAGTTACAGTGGTATCTGGTATCTATCTAGAGGCATCTAATTCCAGACATTACTACCATCTAATTCTAGATATATTCCTGGCATAAAATAAAACACATTAAAAAATGGAGAACAAAAAATTGGAGGGTATAATAGGGAAATATCAAGATTCACTTCAACCTAGTGCTGAAGCTGCAGCCACTAGTCATGGCAGAGATGATGAAATGCCATCAACGTCGTCTGCCAAGGCCAATGCCCAATGTCATAGTAGAGAGCATGTAAAATCCAAAATACAAAAGTTCAGTAAAATAACCCAAAAATCTAAATTAAAAGCATCTGAGGAGAAGCATAAACTTGCCAATATTCCATTTACGACACGGAGTGGAGAGGAATCGCTGAGGCCCTGGCCTATGTTCATGGCTAGTGGTTCAGCTTCACATGAGGATGGAAGCACTCATCCTCCCACTAGAAAAATGAAAAGAGTTAAGCTGGCAAAAGCACAGCAAAGAACTGTGCATTCTTCTAAATCACAAATCCCCAAGGAGAGTCCAATTGTGTCGGTTGCGATGCCTGACCTTCCCAACACTTGATGGGAAGAGGTGGCTCCTTCCACCATTTGCACGCCCCCTGCAAGTGCTGGAAGGAGCACCCACAGTCCAGTTCCTGATATTTAAATTGAAGATGTCACTGTTGAAGTACACCAGGATGAGGATATGGGTGTTACTGGCGCTGAGGAGGAAATTGACAAGGAGGATTCTGATGGTGAGGTGGTTTGTTTAAGTCAGGCACCTGGGTAGACACCTGTTGTCCATGGGATGAATAAGGCCATTGATATGCTTGGTCAAAATACAAAAAAATAATCACCTCTTCGGTGTGGAATTATTTCAACAGAAATGCGTACAACTAGTGTCAAGCCGTGTGTTGCCTTTGTCAAGCCGTAATAAGTAGTGGTAAGGACGTTAACCACCTAGGAACATCCTCGAGCGCATTCATCAGAAGTCATTGACAAGTTCAAAAACTTTGGGTGACAGCGAAAGCAGTCCACTGACAACCAAATGCCTTCTTCCTCTTGTACCCAAGCTCCTGCAAACCACACCACCAACTCCCTCAATCTCAATTTCCTCCTTAGACAGGAACACCATTAGTCCTGCAGGACATGTCACTGGCAAGTCTGACGAGTCCTCTCCTAACTGGGATTTCTCCAATGGATCCTGGAGTGGAACGCCTACTGCTGCTGTTGCTGCTGGTGCTGCTGTTGTTGCTGCTGGGAGTCGATCATCATCCCAGAGGGCAAGTCGAAAGACCACTTGTACTACTTCCAGTAAGCAATTGACTGTCCAACAGTCCTTTGCAAGGAAAATGAAATATCACAGCAGTCATCCTGTTGCAAAGCGGATAACTCAGACCTTGACAACTATGTTGGTGTTAGACATGCATCCGATATCCGCCATTAGTTCAAAGGGACTTAGAGAATTGCTTGAGGTAGTGTGTCCCTGGTACCAAATACCATCTAGGTTCCACTTTTCTAGGCAGGTGATACCGAGAATGTACACAGACGTCAGAAAAAGAGTCACCAGTGTCCTAAAAAATGCAGTTGTACCCACTGTCCACTTAACCACGGACATGTGGACAAGTGGAGCAGGGCAGACTAATGACTATATGACTGTGACAGCCCACTGGGTAGATGTATTGCCTCCCGCAGCAAGAACAGCAGCAGCGGCACCAGTAGCAGCATCTCGCAAATGACAACTCGTTCCTAGGCAGGCTACACTTTGTATCACCGCTTTCCATAAGAGGCACAAAGCTGACAACCTCTTACGGAAACTGAGGAACATCATCACAGATTGGTTTACCCCAATTGGACTCTCCTGGGGATTTGTGACATCGGACAATGCCACCAATATTGTGCGTGCATTACATCTGGGCAAATTCCAGCACATCCCATGTTTTGCACATACAATGAATTTGGTGGTGTAGAATTTTTTTAAAAATGACAGGGGCGTGCAGGAGATGCTGTCGGTGTCCTGAAGAATTGCTGGCCACTTTCGGCATTCAGCCACCGCGTGCCGAAGACTGGAGCACCAGCAAACACTCCTGAACATGTCCTGCCATCAGCTGAAGCAAGAGGTGGTAACGAGGTGGAATTCAACACTCTATAGGCTTTAGAGGATGGAGGAGCAGCAAAAGGCCATTCAAGCCTATACATCTGCCTACAATATAGGCAAAGGAGGGGGAATACACCTGACTCAAGTGCAGTGGAGAATGATTTCCATGTTGTGCAAGGTTCTCCAACCCTTTAAACTTGCCACACGTGAAGTCAGTTCAGATACTGCCAGCCTAAGTCAGGTCATTCCCCTCATCAGGCTTTTGCAGAAGCAGCTGGAGAGATTGAAGGAGGAGCTAAAACGTAGTGATTCCGCTAGGCATGTGGGACTTATGGACGGAGCCCTTCATTCGCTTAACCAGGATTCACGGGTGGTCAATCTGTTGAAATCAGAGCACTACATTTTGGCCACCATGCTCGATCCTAGGTTTAAAGCCTACGTTGTATCTCTCTTTCCGGCAGACACAAGTCTGCAGATGTTCAAAGATGTGCTGGTGAGACACTTGTCAAGTCAAGTGGAACGTGACCTGCCAAAAGCTACTCCTTAATTTCCTACCGCCACTGGAGCTGCCAGGAAAAGGATAAAATTTCCAAAACCACCCGCTGGTGGTGATGCAGGGCAGTCTGAAGCAAGTGCTGACATATGGTCCAGACTGAAGGACCTGCCAATGATTACTGACATGTCGTCTACTGTCACTGCATATGATTCTGTCACCATTGAAAGAATGGTGGAGGATTAAATGAGTGACAGCATCCAAGTAGGCATGTCAGACAGTATGTATGTATACTGGCAGGAAATAGAGGCAATTTGGAGGCCATTGCACAAACTGGCTTTATTTTACCTAAGTTGCCCCCCCTCCAGTGTGTACTCCGAAAGAGTGTTTAGTGCAGCTGGTAACCTTGTCAGCGATCGGCGTAGGAGGTTACTTCCACAAAATGTGGAGAAGATGATGTTCATCAAAATGAATTATAATAAATTCCTCCGGGAAGACCTTTACCAGCAATTGCTTCCAGAAAGTACACAGGGACCTGTGATGATGGATTCCAGTGGGGACAAATTAATACTCTGTGAGGAGGGGGATGTACACAGTGAAAGGGGTGAGGAATCGGACAATGAGGAGGAGGTGGACATCTTGCCTCTGTAGAGCCAGTTTGTGCAAGGAGAGATTGATTGCTTCTTTTTTGGTGGGGGCCCAAACTAACCAGTTATTTTAGCCACAGTCATGTGGCAGACCCTGTCACTGAAATGATGGGTTTGTTAAAGTGTGCATGTCCTGTTTATACAACATAAGGGTGGGTGGGAGGAACCAAGGACAATTCCATCTTGCACCTCTTTTTTTATTTATCTTTGCATCATGTGCTGTTTGGGGACTATTTTTTTAAGTGCCATCCTGTCTGACACTGCAGTGCCACTCCTAGATGGGCCAGGTGTTTGTGCCGCCCACTTGGGTTTCTTAGGTTAGTCATCCAGCGACCTCGGTGCAAATTTTAGAACTAAAAATAATATTATGAGGTGTAAGGTGTTCAGAATAGACTGGAAATGAGTGGAAATTATGGTTATTGACCTTAATAATACTATAGGATCAAAATGACACCAAAAATCTATGATTTAAGCTGTTTTTGAGGGTTTTTTGAAAAAAAAAACACCCGAATCCAAAACACATCCGAATCCGACAAAAATTCTTAAGGGAGGTTTTGACAAAACGCGTCCGAATTCAAAACACGACCGCGGAACCGTATCCAAAACCAAAACACAAAACCCGAAAAATGCCCGCTGCACATCTCTAGTGACTACACAATGCAATCTAGATGTAGCCACTGTCATTGTTGCGTCAATTTTACAATGCAATCTCTGTGGATCACAGGTGTGACTATTTGAACGTGCACGTACTGTATATGGATACACTTGCAGCAGCATGTTATACAAGGGTGCAGTTATTCTGTATGGGATCAGTCTATAGGGCCCTACTCACTAGCCGATTTTTTGAAAGATATGAACGATCTCGTTCATAAATGAAAGAGAACTCGTTCATATCTTTCAGTGTGGAGACTCCTGCGATGAACGATGCGCGGCCCCGCGCTCGTTCATCGCTGGTCTCCCGTCGGATGTGCATGCAGGCCAATATGGACGATCTCGTCCATATTTGCCTGCACTTCAATGCAGCCGCGTGACGGGGGGAGTGATGAAACTTCACTCCCCCCGTCACTGCCCCCCCGCCGCCGGGTCGCTCGTCGGCCGTATCCGCCGTCGGGCAGCTCGGCGGCGGGTCGGCCAGTGAGTAGGGCCCTTATGAGCTGTGTGTTTAGGAATATGACTAGGAATTCATAGGAAGTTCTGAAGAAAGGTTAAAACAATGTATTCTGTTTGAACAGATAATATCTGGCATCCTAACATTTTACAGTATATTGATTTATGGATGAACACGATACCTCATATCTGATGTAATAATACTCTATACTCAGCACTCTATGTATATGATTAGATTCATGTACGTAAACTATATATACATATATATATATATATATATATATCCTTGCAGCAACAGTCGGCACTCACAAGCTGTCCACAACAACGTGCTCCGTGCCAGTTCCAAAAGTAACATGCAACTCCAAAGGATGAACGGCACTGGAGACAGGTATTTGCAATAAAAGTTGTATTCAGTGGCTACAGCTGTTTCTGGGCAACAGCCCTTTCCTCGTGTTTGTATTTGGCCTGAGGAAAGGGCTGTTGCCCAGAAACAGCTGTAGCCACTGAATACAACTGAATTCATCCTTTGGAGTTATATATATATATATATATATATATATAAAGAGATGGAGGGTTCCTGAAGGCAAACCAGCATATCCCCTAGCTGCGGAAAGGAACCAGGTGGCACTCCAAGGATTTTTTTCAACAAATAAAGCGCTGTATTGAGCAAATATGCATAACTTTAAACAGGCATAGTGCAAGCCACCGACGTTTCAACGCCTGATTGGCGTTTTTCTCAAGGTGCTATGCTGTGAAATAAAATGTGCAGAAAACCAAACAAACATCATATATATATATATATATATATATATATATATATATATAATAAGGTGCTAGGGGTTCGGCGACCACTGGTGTTTTAAAACATAATCTTAAAGGAAGACTCAATAAATGAAAAAAATATATGTATATATAAATGGAGCAGGTAGAAAGATATTTTTTTATAGGTTTAAAAAGGATTACAAATTTATTTTCAGAACAAATTTTGATATATATATATATATATATATATATATATATATATATATATATATATATGGGTTAAAAAAGGACATTTTAATTTTACATGAATTTGCATAATATCATGTAGAATTTATAGGGTGGGACTATGCAGTATAGGTATAAGGATAAAACTGCAAAGACTAAAAAAACATGTATGCGCTTACAGAAAACATAAAAGAAAACTAAAAAAAATAGAGTGCAGGTAGATGATAAACTACAAAATACGTTTACAAAGTATTAAAAAAGATCTATAAAAATAGCTTATCTTAATATGGAGGGTCAAGACAGGAGTGCACTAACTTGGAGTGACTGATTGTTTGACCCCGTCGCTTGGAGTGCCACACTGCCTGTTGTATATACTGTATATATATATATATATATATATATATATATATCACTCACCTACTGAAGTCCCAATTGTATTACACCTTAAAAAGTGGTAAAGTGGAGAGTGTTTGAGCAACATATGCTCTTAAAACAGGGGCACTTTAAGAGAGGAGGAGTGTTTTAACAGTGCTCTGGATGCTGGCACTGGACTCCTGAGGGGTGAGTATTCAAAAAATTGGGTGCAGTGTGTGTGGTGGGGGCCCCATCTATACTCAGGGGCCCATGTGCACCGCACACACTGCACCCATTATAGATATGCCAATGTGCTCAAGTGGGTTTAGGTACTGGCTCACTGATTTAAAGAGACAGAACCACACTCTAGCATTTTCATTATTGAGCACCTGGGAGAAAGGAACGGGCAAAACTTACATATGGGAAATAGGGGTGCAAGAGAGGGTGTGACCACACAATTTTACATAAACAATTGGTTTAAATTCACAGCACTCAGCCTACTGAGGTGCCATGGGTATGTGACCACAACTTTAAAAAAAAAATCTGTGCTGTGATGTGGATTGAAACTGTTTATGTAAATTTTGTGGTCACACTGCATGAGAAAGCTGTGACCACAAAAAGATTAATTAAAAATTAACCCAAATATACACTGTTGAAGTCAAAAATATTACATAGAAAGAACATACAGACTCCACACATATAAGTCGCTATACTTGCAAATGCACGCAGCGAGCACAGCAATATATGGTAACACACGCATTTACATGGACATGCCACAGAGATGGATTCGACACTTATTTCATACAGCACATAATTATAATAATATCAAGCGCCAGACATCATAATGATTTAAAATTATATAATGGAGTAATGTCATGTATGTGTATTATTTGAATGAAGCATGATAGACGTGTCGTATTTGGTATTAAAGCAAGCAGATTAATGTGTAGATTCATTTGATACTTGTTATTAAGTTGTAGGACATTGCAACAAGTAGTTATGATTAAATGTATGAAAGCTAAAATCACTTTTATTAGAACAATACATTCCAAACAGGTGGTGGACAGGAAACTCAGGCCAGCCCCTTTTTATGTCTTCAAGGCTGAACCTGTTTAGCATACGAACAAACCAGTGACTCATCATAAATGAGAAAGTTCCCTCCCTTAGACTAGATGTGTGCACTGCCCCAAAACTAGATAACACATTGCTGAAGAGACACACAGGAGTCTCGGTCCTTCCCTGGGTGCTGTTCGAGATGCTGTTTGCCCAGTTCCTGTATTTATTTACAGAGAGAGAAAGAGTGATATGGAGGGACGAATTTATATGAGAAAGATATGGTAATTGTATCGCTGGCCTGTAACTGTATGTATTAACTGCTTACTGTATAAATGGTAACATGTAACTATGTGTATACTGTACATTGTGATATATTGAATACATATCCTTTTAATAACAAATATACATCAATGAGCTTTGGAACTCAGATAATGTGTGGGTGTATTGTTTTCTCTTATAGGATGCAGTGTTTTGCGATGTATAGCGCACATTCATGGCAAATGGTAATAAGATGTGCAGGCGTCTACAATATTTATTAGAGTGGGCATTTTAAATATTTGTTAGAAAGCAATTTGGTATTTACAACACATACTGAAATCCACCACACTCGCCATTCCTAGGAATGGGGTACACACAAGCTATCGCCACTCCCAGGTTGGGGTGACCACATTGCTTACATAAATAAAAACAGAGAGCTCAGCACTCACTATAGTAAGCTCACGCACCTTAATACATTAATACATAAATAATGGGGTTTTGGTTCATGGATTGTACAATGCATTTAAGCTTGCAGCCCAACATCAAGCGACCCCACTTCATGTTTTATTTAAGTCATGTTGAGCCTCCATCTCTCTTGTATAAATAATATATCTATTAGGTTAAACATCAGCATTTTTCTGATAGGTCAAAGTTAAGACAACACAGATCCTATTCTGTTCCAATAAGGTTTGTTCCCATAGTGGAGGTTCTACATTTAACACATCTGAAAGTATGCATTATCCTAGAAATTTGGAAGCTACCATGTTTGTCTGTTGCATACTGTACATTTCCTCTAATTGTTCTTTATGCCACTAACAAGATATACTGTATGTATAATATATGTTCTACCAGATATATTCCAATTTTTGCATTTGTTTCTGTAAAGCAGTTGTGTGTAATGTTTTGGTATCTCTTAGAAGTCAAGATCTATTGTAATGTTAAAATATGATGCATTGTATACTCCTTATTTTTAGTTATACCCCTGATGAAGTCTCATCAAGAGACGAAACACGTTGGGTAGTTCTTGCAAGAGTGATCCCCATTCTACACAACAGAAAGTGTGGAGATGATTTTCTTTCATTTAACGGATACTGTTAATTGAATGTACAATTTTATTCAATATTGTTTTTTAAAATATTCTAATTGGAATACTTGTTTTGAATTGTGTTGGCTCAGAGGAGCTAGTTTCCCAGAATAATAGGGTTTGACCGATATATGTAGGTCTGAACATATAGGCGCCATTTAACTATTGTTTCATTGAGTCTTTTGGTTCCTATTATAAGGTACCTAGTGAAAACCGCAGCCTTGAAATTCTCTCTCTCTCTCTCTCTCTCTCTATATATATATATATATATATATATATATATATATATTGACTGTCATATTATACCTTTTTGATAAACTATTGTTGTCTCTGAGTGCCGTTTCATTTCCTGGAGGTATATATATATATATATATAAAGATTAAAGATGAATAATCATAGTGAATAGAGTCAATAAGCAATTCAGTTTCAATAGAATCAGTGACTAACGATTGAATAGTAAAAAATTCTAATTCTTGTAATAAACGTAGTTGCAGAGTCTGTGAAAGTCTATAGGATGTATACAGATTGTGTATACAGATGTGTCCAGCCCTTTCTTACCAATGACTATTTGCAATTACGGGTCATTTGCCATGACTAGTGTACCCGGAAATGTGCGTGTGCACTACGTATGCACCTGAGACCCAAAGAATTGCATGGTGCGTACGCTCCCGTAAATGAGTCGCAATCGGGTGCGGCTAGTCGCAGTTGTGATGCATACACATGAGCGACTCATTTGTGGTAAGGATGAGGCTGGACACATCTGTAAAATCAGGCCTTCAATGATTTCATGTAGACTTTTTATATTGCTGGTTGAACTGAATTTTAATACTATATTGAATATTTTTTGAACCTTCAGGAATAAAACATAAGACATTTCATCATACATAGACAGGAAACCCCAATTATTGCAGTACTTAAATAGAAGACTCGCCTAAAAGCAAAGACAAATTACAAGGAATTCTCAATGCTTTACCCAGTGTTGTTTTTCAATGTCCATGTGTACAAGTGCTAATATAAGGTACAGTATGTGTGTGGTTTCTCCTGCGTACTGGTACATTTTCAGGTCAATATTTTTTTAAGAAACAGAATGATTTGATTTACGCATAACATTCACTGATCAGTGTATTCATTCCAATATGTACATTTTCAAGATTTAACATTTACAGAATAAATTATTAATGTCAAAATGTCAAAGTTAGCTTAGATATATATCTCAAGTGTAACTCTTATTTTAATACATATCATTGATATGCCCTAAAGTAGATAAAAAGTAGAGATGAATGGATTCGGTTCTCAGAGAACCGAGCTCGGATCTGAGTCAGACTCGGGTTTTCCCGCCTGACTTGGAAACCAGAACAAGGCAAAACGTCATCATCCTGCAGTCGGATTCTCGCGGGGTTTGGATTCAATATAAGGATCCGCGCGTCGCCGCCATTTTCACCCCGGCATTGGAGAGTGTAGAGAAAGGACGTGTCTCCATGCTCTCAGTGTCCTCAGTGTCCGTGTATTGTGCTGCATCTGTCCATTCACAGTGGTTGTGTCCTCTGCTGCCATATGTCCAGTGCAGTCCAGTGGTGCTGTGTTGTGCTGCATCAGTTCAGTGGTGGTGTGTTGTGCTGCATCAGTCCAGTCACAGTGGTTGTGTCCTCTGCTGCCATATGTCCATTGCAGTGGTACTGTGTTGTGCTGCATCAGTTCAGTGGTGGTGTGTTGTGCTGCATCAGTCCAGTCACAGTGGTGGTGTCCTCTACTGCCATACTGTATGTCCAGTGCTGCTGTATAATAAGTCCCTTACAGTGTTGCTGTGTTGTCCTGCATCAGACCAGTGGTAGTGTCCTGTGCATCAGTCAGTCCAGTGACCAGTCATGACCACATGTCTGTGGTTAAGTGGAAAGTGGGTACAACTGCATTTTGTAGGGCACTGGTGACACTTTTTCTGACGTCTCTGTACATTCTTGGTATCGCCTGCCTAGTGAAGTGAAACCTAGATGGGATTTGGTACCGGGGACACAATACCTCCATCAATTGTCTAAATCTCACTGCACTAATGGCAAATACCGGACGCACGTCTAACACCAACATAACTGTCAAGGCCTCAGTTATCCGCTTTGCAACAGGATGACTGCTGTCATATTTCATCTTCCTCACAAAGGACTGTTGGACAGTCAATTACTTAGTTAAAGTAGTACAAGTGGTCTGCCGACTTCCCCTCTGGGATGGTGATCAACTCCCAGCAGCAACAACAGCAGTGGCAGCAGCAGTAGGCGTACCACTCAAGGATCCTCTATAGGAATCCCGGTTAGGAGAGGACTCGTCAGTCTTGCCAGGGACATTGACGGCTGGACTACTGACGTTCATGGCTGAGGAGGAAGTTGACGTTGAGGGAGTTGGTGGTGTGGCTTGTAGGAGCTTGGGATCAAGAGGAAGATGGGATTTAGGTATCAGTGAACTGCTTACGCTCTTACCCAAAGTTTCACAACTTTACACTGACTTCTGATGAATGTACTGCAGGTGGTTAACATCCTTACCTCTATTTATTACAGATAGACAGAGTCAACACATGGCTTGACACCTGTTGTCCGGATTTGTGGAGAAATAATTCCACACCGAAGATGTGGCTTTTTTGGTATTTTGACCAGGCATCACAATGGGCTTCTTCATCCCATGGACAACAGGTGTCTCCCCCGGTGCCTCATTTAAACAAACCCCATCACCATCAGAATCCTCATCGTGAACTTCCTCCTCAGAGCCAGCAACACCCATATCCTCATCCTAGTGTACTTCAACAGTAACATCTTCAATTTGAATATCAGAATCTGGACTGTGGGTGCTCCTTCCAGCACTTGCAGGGGTCGTTCAAATGGTGGAAGGAGCCACCTCTTCCCGTCCAGTGTTGGGAAGGTCAGGCGTCGCAACCGCCGACACACTTGGACTCTCCTTTGGGGATTTGTGATACCATCTCAGAACGCACAGTTCTTTTCTGTGCTTTTTCCAGCATAACTCTTTTCATTTTTGTAGCGGGAGGATGAGGGCTTCCAGCATCATGTGAAGCTGAACCACTTGTGATGAACATAGGCCAGGGCCTTAGCCTTTCCTTGCCACTCCGTGTCGTAAATGGCATATTGGCAAGTTTACGTTTCTCCTAAGACCATTTAAATTTCTCTTTTTGGGTCTTTTTACTGAACTTTGGCTTTTTGGTCATGCCCTGTACTATCACTTTGGGCATCGGCCTTGGCAGATAATGTTAATGGCATTTTATCATCTATGTCACGGCTAGTGGCAGAAGCTTCAGCACTAGCAGGAAGTGGTTCTTGATCTTTCCCTATTTTATCGTCCAAATTTATGTTCTCCATTATTTTTCTGCAGTTATATAACACAATATGTGGCACAGGAGCACTGGACATATGGCAGCAGAGTATAGCACTGTGACTGGTCATTGGAATGACTTATGGCTGATGCACAGGACACTACCACTGAACTGATGCAGGACAACACAGCAACACTGTAAGGGACTTATTATACAGCAGCACTGGACATATGGCAGCAGAGTATAGCACTGTGACTGGTCATTGGAATGACTGATGGCTGATGCACAGGACACTACCACTGAACTGATGCAGCACAATACACCACCACTGAACTGATGCAGCACAAAACAACACACCCTATACAGCAACACTGGACATATGGCAGCAAGAGGACACAACCACTGAGACTGGACAGATGCAACACAAGACATGGACACTGAGGACACAGAGAGAACAGAGACACGTCCTCTCTGTACACTCTCCAATGCCGGAGTGAAAATGCAAGGGAATCCAAATCCCGCGAGATTCCGACAGCGGGATGATGTTTTGCCTCGTTCTGGTTTCCAAGTCAGGCGGGAAAACCCGAGCCTGACTCAGATCCGGGCTCATGACGTGAAGTCCGGTAGGGTTCGGTTCTCTGAGAACCGAACCCACTCATCTCTAGTATTGTGTGACACTGTGGGTGAAGGTGTTACCACAGTAATATATTGTATTGCCGACTCATACAGGTATTGTGTGACACTGTGGGTGAAGGTGGTACTACAGTAATATGTTTTATTTCATACTCATACACTTATTGTGTGACACTGTTGGTGAAATTATACCACAGTGTTCGATTACTATTTCCTACTCATACAGATATTGTGTGATGCTGTGGGTGAAGGCGGTACCACAGTAATATATTTTATTTTATATTCATACACTTATTGTGTGACACTGATGGTGAAATTAAACCACAGTGTTCGATTATTATGTCTGACGTGACGTGACGTGAAGTCCGGTAGGGTTCGGTTCTCTGAGAACCGAACCCGCTCATCTCTAGTATTGTGTGACGCTATGGGTGAAGGTGTTACCACAGTAATATATTGTATTTCCTACTCATACAGGTATTATGTGACACTGTGGGTGAAAGTGGTACCACTGTAATATATTTTATTTTATAATCATACACGTAATGTGCAACACTGTTGGTTAAGTTAAACTGCAGTGTTAAATTACTATTCCTAGTGGGTGGGAAGGCCCAAGGACAATTGCATCTTGCACCTCTTTTCTTTACACTATGCATCTTTTGCTATCCGTTTAATAAACTGCCACCATGTCTTCCACTGCAGTGCCATTCTGTTTCCTAGATGTTCCATGTTAGAAGTTTAAGTGCCACATGTTTGTGCGGCCCACTGCTGCCACTTAGCTTAGTCATCCAGCTACCTTGGTGCAACCTTTGGCCTAAACTGGATGAAAACAATATTGTGAGCTTTGAAGTGGTCAAAATTGACTGGAAATTAGTGGAAATTAATGTTATTGAGGTTAATAATACTGTAGGAACAAAAACAGGCCAAAATCTATGATATTAGCTGTTTTTATGATTTTTTTTTTTTAAATTCAGATCCAAAATCAGTACAGATCCAAAACACAAAGTAGATACAGATCCAAACACAAAACCCGAGAAAAGCCCCAGCGCACATCTCTATTATAATTAGGAATGAGCAGGTTCAGTTCCCTCAGAACCGAAGCCCACTGAACTTCACGCTCCGAGCCTGGATCCGAAGCCCGGGACTTCCAGCCAGACTCAGAAACCAGAATGAGGCAAAATGTCATCATCCCTCTGTCAGATTTTCGTGGGTCTTTGATTCCATATAAGGAGCCGCGCATCACCACCATTTTTGCTCCAGTCCTGGAGAGTGTAGCGAGAGGACGTGTCTCCAGTGTCTGTGCGGGAAAGTGGCGTGGCAGGTGGGGTGGCGACCTGCTCTTTTGTATCATTCCAGTGGTGCTGTCTTGTACTGCATCAGTCCAGTGGTGGTGTCTTGTGCTGCCATAAGTCCAGTGCTGCTGTATAAGTCCAGTCCAGTGGTGCTGTCTAGTGTTGCATCAGTCCAGTGGAGGTGTCCTGTGCTACCATAAGTCCAATGGTGGTGTTCCGTGCTGCAATAAGTCCAGCGCTGCTGTATAAGTCAAGTTCAGTGGTGCTGTCTTGTGCTGCATCAGTCAAGTGGTGGCATCTTGCGCTGCATCAGTCCAGTCACTCCAGTGGTGGTGTCCATTGCTGCCATAAGTCCAGTGGTTGTGTCCTGTGCTGCCATAAGTCCAGTGCTGCTGTATAAGTCCAGTTCAGTGGTGCAGTCTTGTGCTACATCAGTCCAGTGGTGGTGTCCTCTGCTGCCATGAGTCCAGTGGTGATTCTGTATAAGTCCAGTCCAGTGGTGCTGCCGTATAAGTCCAGTCCAGTTGTGCTGCCGTATAAGTCCAGACAAGTGGAGGAGCACAGGCCAACTGTAGGAAGCAGGCTCACCACAGGCGCTGCTCATCCCACTGCCCGGAGCTGCAGTGCAGAATCAGACTCTGTGTTTGTGGTGCAGATTTTGGCCGGCGCAGCGTAGCCAGGACGGCGCTTCTCCACACTGGCCCTCTGTTGCAGTCTAGTCGCCGTGTGTGTGTGTGGGGGACGCAGTGGGCTGCCTGATCACTGTGGGTGGCAGTGATCGGGACACGCTGGGAGTCAGAGCCGCGGGACTGGGTCTGGGAGCGCTATATACAGCATCTGGTAGCTATATTAAAAATAAATCGATCATATACTGCGATGGATCGGCAGCAGGGGGGTTTCTAGGTACTCGGAAACCCCCCATGTGTACGCAAGTGCCAGGGGTACTGCTGTATAACTCCAGTGGTACTGCCATATAAGTACAGTGGTGCTGTCCTGTGCTGTATATTATAATAACTCCCAAAAAAAGGAGTTATTGTCCAAATAATGTTTACAGGGTTGCACTGTGTGGTGTAGGGGTGCGCTATCCTGTGCCACATATTATTATAATAACGCTAAATAAAAGGGTTATTGTCCAAATACTTTTTACAGGCTTTGCCCTGTGTGGTGTAGGGGTATGCAATCCTTTTTCACATATTATTATAATAACTCCAAATAAAAGGGTTATTATCCAAATAATTTTTACAGGCTTTGCCGTGTGTGTGTGTGTGTGTGTGTGTGTGTGTGTGTGTGTGTGTGTGTGTGTGTGTGTTTGTGGTTTAGGGGTATGCTCACCTGTACTGCATATTATTATAATAACTCAAAATAAAAGGGTTATTATTATCCAAATAATTTTTACAGGGTTTGCCCTGTGTGATGTAGGGGTACACTCTCCTGTGCCGCATATTGTTATAAAACTCCAGAAAAATAATGGAGAACAAAAATTTGGAGGATAAAATAGGGAAACATCAAGAACCATTTCCTCTTAGTGCTGAAGCTGCTGCCACTAGTCATGATATAGACGATGAAATGCCATCAACTTTGTCTGCCAAGGCTGATACCCAATGTTATAGTAGAGGGCATGTTAAATCCAAAAAGCCAAAGTTCAGTTAAAAGACCAAAAAATAAATACATTTAAATCAGCTGAGGAGAAATGTAAACTTGCCAATATGCCATTTACAACATGGAATTGCAAGGAACGGCTAAGTCTTCATGACTAGTGGTTCAGCTTCACATGATGATGGAAGCCCTCATCCTCTCGCTAGAAAAACTAAAAGAGTTAAGCTAGCAAATGCACAGCAAAGAACTGGCTATCACAAATTCCCAAGGAGAGTCCAAGTGTGTCGGTGGTTGTGATGCCTGACCTTCCCAAGACTGTATGGAAAGAGGAGGCTCCTACCACCATTTGCACGCATCATGCAAGTGCTGGGAAGAGCACCACCAGTCCAGTTGCTGATATTGAGATTTAGGATGTCACTGTAGACGTATACCAGGATAAGGAGGATATAGGTGTAGCTGGCACTGAGGAGGAAGTTGACGATGAGGATTCTGATGGTGATGTGGTTTGTTTGAATAAGGCACCAGTGGAGACAGTTTTGTCCATGGGATGAGAAATCCCATTGTCATGACGGGGCAAAATAGCAAAAAAGCCACCTCTTCAGTGTGGAATTATTTCTCCACAAATCTGGAAAACAGGTGTCAAGCAGTTTGTTGCCTTTGTCAATCCGTAATAAGTAAGGGTAAGGACGTTAGCCACCTAGGAACATCCTCCCTTATACGTCACCTGCAGCGCATTCATCAGAAGTCATTGTCAAGTTCTGAAACTTTGGCTAAGAGCGTAAGCAGTCCACTGACACTTTAATCCCTTCTTCCTCTTGTACCCAAGCTCCTGCAAGCCACACCAACTCCCTCAATGTCAACTTCCTCCTCAGTCAGGAATCTCAGTAGTACTGCAGGCCATGTCACTGGCTTGACTGACGAGTCCTCTCCTAACCGGTGTCAAAGTCAGAAAAATATCACGCTGCACATTGCCATATATGCACCTCATGCGTGTGCCCGCTGCACGTGCATGAGCCCTCCCGTGCGTGCGTATACTCGCAGTCGTGTGCACTCGCAGGCGCACGGTATGCGCATTTACGGTAGAGTTTGTGTGCGTCTAGCGGGCGACTCGATCGTTACATATTTTAGTCATATAATGTATTTTGTAGATTATGGTCCCTTTGATAGAATCTGAAAGTTTAGTTAATGTAGCATGTTCGGGGACAAAGAGATTCCTCTTTGTTTGATACGAAGGGTCAGACAGGGGTTACACAGTGGTGTTTAGTATCCATCGGAAGAGAATATAATTATCAATATTCCGGTGTTGGTTTGAAGCGGATTACTCGCTCGTGCGTATAGTTATGGACATAAGAAGTTTATGGACATTTACTATATTTGCACTTTATTACCCATGCGGCGGGAAACCCAGTTTCCCTCCCACCTGAGCAGTTTGGAATAGTCACAGCCCACCTGTATGAACCAACCTATGACCTTTTCTTATAATGCGGAGACGAATTCCTGTGTCCAATGAACAATAAGAATGTAGGGACCATTGTACTGTATTGTGTGTAGTGTATAAAAAGACAAGCCGATCTGGGCCAGCTCTCTCTACTCTTCTCAACGGTTCTCATCACTGATAATCTGGAGCTGGATATCCAGAAAGGCGCTTGCGATTGTTTCCCCTTGTGCGTAAGTTCTCTGCAACCATTTTGTCTCTTATTAATGTTATAAGCCATTCTCTCTCTCCTTCCCCCTTAAATGTAATTGTGTCTTTGTTGTATTTTAACGTGTAGTAACTCGGTTAGGTATTTTATGTTAGTTTGGTAGTGTATAACTTGTATTGTGTATTCTTTTACGATTGAACGTTCATTCTCTCCCTTAAAAGGTGTTAGACCCTTAGACCGGTATTTGAGTGTTTATTATATTGCTAAAGGGTTCTCAGAGCGTAAGAGTCGCTCATACAGCTTTTAAACCAACAAAGTTACACTGTGTTGCATTTACACCTTAACACTGCACAAAGGTTTACAGTATAAGTACATTATTTATGGTATAGTTATAAAGGTTTTACTCTGTGAGCGTCAGCGCCGCTTGTGATCTCCTCGTGGTCTCGAGCATCCGCTACGCTGATAGCGTATCATTACGTTAGTCGGCAGCCTATACGTGCTTGCCTTTACGCATTAAGCCGTGAGCGAACGTGCCGCTCGGGCGTCTCGTCCACGGATAAGCGTCTGCTACGCTAAGTGCGTACCCTTACGGTACCACATACTCCAATAGCGTACTGAGCCTCTTAACCTTTTAGCGTGTTTAATATAGGATATATATTAGGCTTTGTCAATGGGATTCCTCCAGAGGATCCTTGAGTGGTACACCGACTGCTGCCGCTTCCGCTGCTGTTGTTGCTGCTGGGAGTCGATCATCATCCCAGAGGGGAAGTCAGAAGACAACTTGTACTACTACAACTAAGCAATTGACTGTCCATCAGTTCTTTGCGAGGAAGATGAAATATGACAGCAGTCATCCTGTTGCAAAGCGGATAACTGAGGCCTATGTTGGTGTTAGAAGTGCATCCGGTATCTGCCATTAGTGCAGTGGGATTTAGGCAACTGATGGAGGTACTGTGTCCCTGGTACCAAATCCCATCTAGATTCCACTTCACTAGGCAGGCAATACCGAGAATGTACAGAGACGTCACAAAAAGTGTCCTCAGTGTCCTAAAAAATGCAGTTGTACCCACTGTCCACTTAACCACAGAAATGTGGACAAGTGGAACAGGGCAGACTAAGGACTATATGACTGTAACAGCCCACTGGGTAGATGTATCGCCTTGAGCAGCAACAACAGCAGCACCACCAGTAGCAGCATCTCAGAAACGCCAGCTCTCTCCAATGCAGGCTACGCTGTTTGTCACCAGTATCAGTAAGCGGCACACCACCGACAACCTCTTAGAGAAACTGAGGGAAATCATCGCCCAATGGCTTACCCCACTTAGACTCTCCTGGGGATTTGTGATATTAGACAGTGCCACAAAAGTCCAGCATTTCTCATGTTTTGCTCACACAATAAATTTGGTGGCGCAGAATCTTTTGAGAAATGATAGGGCCATGCAGGAGACACTTTCGGTGGGCCAAAACATTTCGGTACACTTTCGCCATTCAGCGACTGCGTGCTGAAGACTGGAGCGCCAGCAAACACTCTTGAACCTGCCCTGCCATCACCTGAAGCAAGAGGTTGTAAAGAGGTGGAACTCAACCCTCATTATGTTTCAGAGGATGGAGGAGCAGCAAAAGGCCATTCAAACCTATACATCCACCTATGACATAGGCAAAGAGGGGGTATGCACCTGACTCAAGTGCAGTGGAGATTGATTTCCGTGTTGTGCAAGGTTTCCATGTTGTGCAAGGTTCTCCAACTCTTCGAACTTGCCACATGTGAAGTCAGTTCAGACACTGCCAGTTTGGGTCAGGTCATTCCCCTCATCAGGCTTTTGCAGAAACAGCTGAAGAATGTGAAGGAGGAGCTAAGCTTCATTTGCATTGCTAGGATCCAAGGGTGGTTAATCTGTTGAAATCAGAGCACTACATTTTGGCCATCATGCTCGATCCTAGGTTTAAAGCCTACGTGGTGTCTCTCTTTCTGGGAGACACAATCCTGCAGAGGTGCAAAGACCTGCTGGTGAAAACACTGTCAGCTGAAGTGGAACGTGACACAGCAACAGCTCCTTCTTCATTTTCTCCCACAACCGGGGCTGACAGTAAACAACTTAGATATTCGATTCCTAAACAACCCGCTGGCGGTGATGCAAGGCAGGTAGAACCAATTTTGAACATCTGGTCTGGACTGAAGGACCTGCCAACAATTTCTTACATGTCTACTGTCACTGCATATGATGCTGTCACCATTGAAAGAATGGTGGAGGATTACATCGATGACAGCATCCAAGTAGACATGTCAGACACTCTGTACCTGTTCTCGCAGAAAAAAGAAGCAATTTGAAGGCCCCTGTACAAACTGGCTCTATTTTACCTAAGTTGCCCCCCCTCCGGTGTGTACTCCGAAAGAGTTTTTAGTGCAGCAGGTAACCTTGTCAGCGATAAGGAGGTTACTTCCACACATGGTGGAGATGATATTCATCAAAATGAATGATCAGTTCTTCTTGAAAGACCAGCCTCCAGAAAGTAAAAAGGGACCTCTGGTGGTAGATTCCAGCGGGGATAAATTAATATTCTCTGAGGATGAGTATGTACACAACACTGAAGGGGGTATGGAATTGGTCAATGACGATGAGGACGACATCTTACTTCTGTTGAGCAAGTTTGTGCAGGGACAGATTAATTGCCAGCTTGTTGTGGGGGGCCCAAACAAACCAATCATTTCAGCCACAGTCGTGTGGCAGACCCTGGCGCTGAAATTATTGGTTTGTTAAAGTGTGCGTTGGGTGGGTGGGAGGGCCCAAGGACAATTCCATCTTGTACCTCTTTTTTTTCTTTGCATTATGTGCTCTTTGGGGCCTAGTTTATAAAAGTGACATCCTGCCTGCCACTGCAGTGCCACTCCTAGATGGGCCAGGTGTTGTGCCGCACACTTGTGTCGCTTAGCTTAGTCATCCAGCGACCTTGGTGCAACCTTTTGGCCTAAAAACAGTATTGTGAGGTGTGAGGTGTTTAGAATAGACTGGAAAGCAGTGGAAATGAATGTTATTGAGGTTAATAATACCGTAGGATCAAAATTACCCCCAAATTTTGTGATTTTAGATGTTTTTATGTTTTTTTCAAAAATCATCCAGATACAAAACCAAAACCCGAAAGGGTGGTTTTGGCAAAACCAATCCAGATCCAAAACACGAGCGGGAATCCAGATCCAAACACAAAACATGAAAAGTGCCCGCCGCACATCCCTATATAGAATATATTCTCTTTACTTTAATCTATTTACTTGTATGTGCATATTTTACCAATAGACTGCAATATGCACCTTTCAAGAAGATGTTCAGTTTAAGACATATTTTGCATTCTATAAAATTGCCCTCATTTGGTTTATTCATTCATTATGTTTAGCAAGGCACATAACAATCCAGTTTTATACAGCTCTGTGGCAAAAGATGTGACATTATTATATGAGACGCATGTGACATTATTATATGTACAGTACAGGTTGAGTATCCCATATCCAAATATTCCGAAATACGGAATATTCCGAAATACTGAATTTTTTGAGTGAGAGTGAGATAGTGAAACCTTTGTTTTCTGATGGCTCAATGTACACAAACTTTGTTTAATACACAAAGGTATTAAAAATATTGTATTAATTGACCTTCAGGCTGTGTGTATAAGGTGTAAATGAAACATAAATGCATTCTGTGCTTAGACTTAGGTCCCATCCCCATAAAATGTAATTATGGTATGCAGTTATTCCGAAATACGGAAAAATCCGATATCCAAAATACTTCTGGTCCCAAGCATTTTGGATAAGGGATACTCAACCTGTATATCATCCTGTAATTTATACTTTATCTTTACATTTGATGAGTGGTTACTACTGTACGTTATAACTTGTTATATATGAGTATATTATAATTATTGTCTTGCAGATTAGTGACAGAATCATATGGAGAACCACACTTCTACTATAGAATTCCACATGTTGCCATTTTACATGAGAGTCGGTTATGAATCCCTTATTTTCAGTATTTTCTTATTAATATTCCTCTTTGGAGTGATGGTGAATACAGTTATAATCACAGTTATATGTTTGGATTCACGTTTACACACCCCCATGTATCTGTTCCTCTGTAACTTGTCCTTTGTAGATCTGTGTTACACAACAGTAACTGTCCCCAAACTGCTGGACATGTTACGATCTGGGAATAACACAGTATCCTACACACAATGTATAACTCAGATGTACTTTTTCATTATAACTGCCAGCTCTGAGCTTATACTATTATTTGTGATGGGGTACGACCGGTACATTGCGATCTGTCATCCCTTACACTACCACCAGATACTGAGCAAGAAGATATGTGTCTTACTTGTGACTATGATCTGGCTATGTGCGTGTGTCAACACAATTTTTTGTGTATTATCAGTTCTTAAAATGTCCTTCTGTCATTCTGTCACCATCCATCAGTTCTTCTGTGATGTTAAAGCTCTGCTTAATATCGCCTGTTCTGGAACAAACATGTTGTATATTTTCATATATTTTGACATAGTGTCAGTTGGTCTGTGTCCGTTGTTCATTAATGTGATGTCATACAAAGAAATTATCAAGGTTATAGTATGTATTAAATCATCGGAAGGAAGAAGAAAAGCTTTCTCCACCTGCTCATCCCACCTCACCGTCATGATCATCTACTATGTTAACTGCGTGTGCGTATACTTGATGCCACCATCAGAAAAAAACAATGTTCTAGAACAGATTATGACTGTGCTGTATACAACAGTGGTCCCCATGGTAAATCCCCTTGCATACAGTCTACGCAATAATGAAATCAGGAGAGCTCTTCAGAGGTTAGTGTCATTGCTGGTAACCCCTCATTAGCCAAATACTTAGCCTCTTTCCAATACCCATTTACTGAACATAGATCAAACCATGTTCTGGCAACCCCTGGTCGGTGGCTGGTTCATGCAAAACAGAAGTGCCTATAAGGCAGCAAAGAAAGTTATCTGAGCTGTAGCAATTATATATCTTGTTTCAGAGGCTAATAGGTATGTAGAAGTGTGTTGTTATAGTGTAGACATTGAACTTCTGAATAAACACCTTCATACTGATCCACGTTGATGAAGATTGTTATGTACCAACTGAAAATATAAGTTTACACATCAATTTGAGGTTGACATCACCCACTTGCCCAGCTCTTAGCTTGAAGCAAAACATTTCCTCCTAGTGGGAGCCTCACCGCCTGTTACAAACATTCCCACCCATTTACAGTATGTACAATTATCTGTATATGCCTACGGTAACATGCTTCTGATCAATAACACCTCCAGATTGAATAATGTGAACTGTATGCCATCTTGCTTTCACAAAGTATCTACTACCAGACTTTACTTCTATTTGACCACACAAATACTGCATAAATGCACTATTTCATGTGGTGCTGTAGCTCTACTTTTTGACTTTCGAAAAACGACTGACGACTATGTAGCTTTCATACACTGGTTTCTCTACATTTCTCACTGACATTTCTTTGACTATCCTGTTCTGTAGCTTTTGAACACTGTCATATCCAAGGTGATTAAATATATTTTAAGC